>NC_073697.1:98608919-98911581 GCF_023634085.1 Falco cherrug
TTAATGCATCTATCATGACTAAAATATTTTATTAAAATAAAATCAAGAAATTAGGAATGCATTGATGACTTCCTTCTCCCAGTGATACAAGTGTGTGCTGGTTTTGGCTGGGATAGAGTTAATTTTCTTCATAGTAGCTAGTTTGGAGCTGCGTTTTGGATTTGTGCTGGAAACAGTGTTGACAATAGGGATGTTTTAGGTACTGCTCAGAAGGTCTTTTTTGCTTCTCACCCCACCCCACCAGTGAATAGGCTGGAGGTGCACAAGGAGTTGGGAGTGGACACAGCTGGGACAGCAGACCCCAACTGACCAAAGGGATATCCATATGACATCATGCTCAGCATGAGAAGCTGGGGGAAGAAGAAGGAAGGGGGGGCACATTCGGAGGTATGATGTTTGTCTTCCCAAGTAATCATTACACATGGTAGAGCCCTGCTTTCCTGGAGATGCGTGGACACTGTCCTGCCAATGGGTGGTGGTGAATGAATTCCTTGTTTTGCTTTTCTGGCATGCACAGCTTTTGCTTTACCTATTAAACTGTCTTTATCTCAATCCATGAGTTTTCTCACTTCTGATCCTCTCCCCCATGCCACTGTGGGGGGAGTGAGTGAGCACCTGTGTGGTGCTTAGTTGCTGACTGGGGTTAAACCACAACAAAGTGCCAAGAGGAGAGGTGCTGTGCTGGACCTTGTTCTCACCAGCAGGGAGGGGCTGGTGCAGAATGTGAAGCTCAAGGGCAGCCTTGGCTGCAGTGGCCATGAAATGGTGGAGTTCAGGATCCTTTGGGCAGTGAGGAGGGCACACAGCAAGCTGACTACTCTGGACCTCAGGAGAGCAGACTTCGGCCTCTTCAGGCATCTGCTTGGTGGAGTACCATGGGATAAAGCCCTGGAGAGACGAGGGGCCCAAGAAAGCTGGTTGATACTCAGGGGTCACCTCCTCCAAGCTCAGGAGCGATGCATCCCAGCAAAGAGGGTCAGGCAAAACCACCCAGAGGCTGCATGGGTGAACAAGGAGCTCCTGGACAAACTCAAACACAAGAAGGAAGCTTACAGAGGGTGGAAGCAAGGACAAGTGACCCGGGAGGAATACAGAGAAATTGTCCCAGGGACATCAAGGGCAACCAGAAAAGCTCCTATAGGTACACTGGTGATAAAAGGAAGACTAGGAACAATGTGGGCCCTTTCTGCAAGGAAACAGGAGACCAGGTTGCCTGGGACATGGAGAAGGCTGGGGCACTCGAAGACTTCATTGCCTCAGTCTTCACCAGAAGGTGCTCCAGCCACACTGTCCAAGTCACAGAAGGCAAAGGCAGAGACTGGGAGAATGAAGAACTGCTCACTGTAGGAGAAGGTCAGGTTTGAGACCATCTAAGGAACCCGAAGGTGCACAGCTCCATGGGACCTGATGAGATGCATCTGCAGATCCTGAGGGAACTGGCAGATGAAGTGGCTAAGCCACTATCCATGATATTTGAGAAGTCATGGCAGTCCAGTAAAGCTCCCACAGACCGGAAAAAAGGAAACATAACCCCTATTTTTACAAAGGGAAAAAAAGAAAAGTCAGGGAACTACAGCCTGGTCAGTATCACCTCTCTGCCCAGCAAGATCATGGAGCAGATCCTCCTGGAAACTACACTAAGGCACATGGAAGAGAGGGAGGGGATTTGTAACAGCCAACACAGCTTCACTAAGGGCAAATTGTGCCTGAAAAACTTGGTGGCCTTCTACAATGGGGTTACACTGCTGGTGGATGAGGGAAGAACAGCTGACGTCATCTGCCTGGACTTGTGCAAAGCATTGGACACTGTCCTGCACAACATCCTTGTCTTTAACTGGAGAGACATAGATCTGATGGATGGACCACTCGGTGGATAAGGAACGGGCTGGATGGTCCCACTCAAAGAGTTGCAGCCAACGGCTCGATGTCCAAGTGGAGACCAGTGATGAGTGGCGTTCCTCAGGGGTCAGTGCTGGGACCAGCTCTGTTTAACATCTTTGTCGGCAACGTGGACACTGGGATCGAGTGCACCCTCAGCAAGTTTGCTGATGACACCAAGCTGTGTGGTGTGGTCAACATGCTGGAGGGAAGGGATGCCATCCAGAGGGACCGTGACAGGCTTGAAAGGTGGGCCCGTGCAAACCTCATGAAGTTCAACAAGGCCAAGTGCAAGGTCCTGCACATGGGTCGGGCCAATCCCAAGCACAAATACAGGCTGGGCAGAGAACGGATTGAGAGCAGCCCTGAGGAGAAAGACTCGGGGGTGTTGGTTGATGAGAAGCTCAGTGTGACCCGGCAATGTGCGCTCACAGCTCAGAAAGCCAACCTCATCCTGGGCCACGTCAAAAGAAGCGTGAGCAGCAGCTCGAGGGAAGGGATTCTCCCCCTCCACTCCATTCTTGTGAGACCCCACCTAGAGCACCACATTCAGCTCTGGGGCCACCAACGTAACAAGGACATGGACATGGACCTGTTGGAACGAGTCCAGAGGAGGCCACAAAGATGATCAGGGGCTGGAGCCCCTCTGCTGTGGGTACAGGCTGGGAGAGTTGGGGTTGCTCAGCCTGGAGAAGAGAAGGCTCCAGGGAGACCTTAGAGCACCTGCCAGTACCTATGAGGGGCTGCAGGAAAGGTGGAGAGTGACTTTTTACAAGGGCAGGTAGTGATAGGGCAAGGGGGAATGGCTTTAAATTGAAAGGTTTGGATTAGATATCAGGAAGAAATTCTTTAATTTGATGGTGGCAAGACACTGGCACAGGTTGCCCAGAGAAGCTGTGGATGCCCTGCCCCTGGCAGTGTTCAAGGTCAGGTTGGATCGTGCAAGCAGCAGCCTGGTCTGGTGGAAGGTGTCCCTGCCTGTGGCTGGAGGTTGGAACCAGATGATCTTTAAGGTCCCTTCCAACCCAAACAAGCCATTCTATGAAGGTATATACATGAGTTAAGAGAACCAAGCCTTTAAGTTGATACATATCTGACTCCTTAATACAGTAGACCAACAAAACAAAACTAAATGCAAATGAATTTTGTTCCCGCTAACGTCTCAGAAGGGAAGGGAGGTCTTAAATCATGTGATTAAGCTGTTGAAACAGCATATACTATTCCATCTGAGCCTGAAGTTAATTATGGCACTGTAGCTGTCAAAAGATTCATCTGAAGCACTTGCTGCCTAAATTGAAGGTTGGATATCCAAATTGAAATGTCATTTTTATTAGTCTCTGACACTTGGAGAAATAGCCTCTTCTCTTCTAGTAGGCTATACCCATTAACTCCCATTAGTGCTAATGGAGTTATGCACATACATCACATGCACACACATACATCACTAAGCACCTTTGTAACACTCATAATGTCACACTAGATAACAGCTGGTTTATTGCAGTATGGTAGGAAGGATTCCAATATGGCATGCTTGACAGCATCCTCTGAAGTAACCACTGGCCACTTCAATATTTTAAACTGGCATATAATCTAAGATAGAAAGCTGGATCTTCATGCAGATCTAGAATGGCTCAGTTGATGTGATTACATCTGATGTGAGTTAATTCGTTTAATAGAGTTACACTATAAATATATATGTATATAAAACACTAGATCTGGTGGCAGGGAGCAGCAAGAGCAGGGCTTTTACAGGAGGGAAATCCATGAGCCATTAAAGATCACAACACAAGCAACATCCTTACCAACCAGGGTGCACTCCCACAAGATCTGAGCAGGCCACACAGAACCAGGAATCATAATATGGCCCCTCAACAGCTCCACACAAGGCAAGATGATGAATCATGCCAGGGTCCACCCAGGGAATCCAGCAAGAAGCAGCAGGAGGTTGGGCCAGGGATGGCCATAGGCAGAGGGTATGGCTGGAAGGCCCAGGTGACTCTGGTCAGGGCAGTTAAGACCTATATTAGTGCACTCAGTGCCCTGATATCTGGGGCAAACTATGATTTTTATTCAGATACTGCAAAGAAGCTTAAATCCACAGATACAAAGCCAAATAGGATCTCAATTTTCTCCCATGTTTTAATGGGAATTTTACATTTAAATTAAATTTAAAATTAATTAAATTTAAACAATTAAATTAAAAAATTTAATTTAATTTAATTCCCATGAAATAAAATATTATTTCAGAATTTTTGCCACCTTTCCTAAGAATATTCTTTTGGCTTGTCCCCCCTGCAGACCTATGGCTAGGATGTAGTCTGTACCAACGTTTTTTGGGATGGATTGCATAGCCTCCAAGTCATCTCAGGTGTGGTAGACAATTACAGTTATCTGTCTAGGCATACTTACATTTCCAATTTTAACATAATTATCCTCATAATCCTGTACTGAAGTGCAGAAATGTAATCATCCTGATTTTACTGATGGGCAGTTTGGGCTTAGAGAATGAGCTGAATTGCCCACAGTAATTTAGGAAATCTGTTGCAGAGCCAAGCCTAGAACTAGGGTTATATATGGCCCCTAACACGGCACCAGATTTCCTCTTGGAAAAAATAAGAATTTGGCCTCTCTTAGACACTGTTTATGTCTTAGTGTGACTCCTGTTTCAGTGTAGTAACATGTAAGACAGCAACTCTGTGGCTTTTTTTTTAATTGATAGGCAACTGAGAACAGCAGCTCATTAAATGCTTTTTTGGATTTCCCCCTTCATGTGTGCTTGCTAGAAAAAATAGATGTTTTTTTTTCTCTGTTATTTGGATTTCAGAATCACTACCCTAGCACCTACCATGTGTTTTTATAAACTTGAATTTGGGGTTATAAAAACAAACAATTACAGAAACTGAAGTGCTACAAATAATCATTAAGAACAAGGAAAACCTGAGCCAAAGAACCTTCTGGCTTCAACAAGTTTTGCTGTTCCTATCCATGGTGTGGAACTTACTCTGAAATGACAATACTGGAGATCAGCCAACAAATGAACTCTTTGGAGTATATATTATAATATATATTGGGCTTCAGGGTATCATTGCATCCAGCATTATATTGCACGTTAGATACAGACCTGTTAATTAAATTGCATTGATCTTTAGGTGAAGACTAGTGGTATAAAACTCGAATGTACTCTTTTGGGCAGGGTGATTCTGTCATCCCGTTTGTTTGGATGCCTGGATACTATCATGCTAGAAATATGTAACAAGAATTATAACATTTGCTTCATAACCAGTTTAAATGTCTTGTTCTGTATAGCTCTTAAACTGAGGTGCATGGGAAACTTGAGGTTGTTTCTGGGTGATTTGAATAAGAGAGATCTGAAAGAGCAACCATCTATGCTATCAGTCAGCACAGGCTACTCTGCCTTTGGCTGTGTACAAACAGGACATCACATCTCCAAAGACCAAGTCCATATAGGGGGATTATAACAAAACCCACAATGATGCTTGCATTTATTAAGCACTGTGCCTTTTGTTATAATCCCATAACGCTTTACATTATTGATTTGGCATTCCTGGCAGCAATCTATCAATAGGAAATTGAACTGAATCTTTTCGGCTGAAGAGAAGGGTGACTAATTGCCTGACATCTTCAAATAGCTCTTGCAACGAATTAATTCTTGCACTTAGATATCATGTTTTATTAATGTTGGGATCCAATCTACCATAAAGGCAGTATGTAATAACAGTGAAAACATTTACCATTGATTGCAATATCAGCTTCTGACAGCTCTGTGGTGCTTCTCAGATACTAGCTAAAGTAACCTAGTAAACTGTACAGAGTTCCAAGCAGTAAGCAGCTCTATGCATATTGTAGCGTCCACCTTAGTGATGTCAGTTCCTCTTGTTCAGAGAACAGATGGTAATGAAAACTGATTGAACGTAGTTATGTATAATCCCTGCTAAGTGGTTGTCAGAATTTACTGCAGGTGCATTACACCAAATGGTAATTTTCGAAAAACTTTTACAAATGCCATTTTAGAATGTTTTCACCTCTAGAGAAGTTTTAAATGAGGTACACTACAGCATGGTCAGATAGGCTGCTACAAAATGAGAATGGAAGAGAGCCATTCACTGAGCTCTGAGGTTTCATCATTTTTGGGACAGAAGTAGGAGGTGGAAAGGATTGTTTATGTATGACAAAACAACCTGCCTTTAAAACAGGGGTCAGTGGGCGAGAACCTCTTATCCCTCTTTCCAACTGGTCTGAAAACTTATCTCACGTGCTTGGGTTGCAAATTTATTTTGTAGTATTTTGTTGTAATATGTAGTGCAATATTGCTGTCCCTAGACCTGCAGAATGCAAGGCACGTAAGAGAACAACTTTAAAAGCTAAACAACAGAAAATTAACAACAATCATACTCATTATTAGCACAATCTCAATATGATATATGGATTTCTTTAAAGTACCTACTCTGTTCTGTAAATGGGAATTACATGAGCATGCCTGTGATACCTGCCCTCCCAGAGAGTATGTGTGTATGTAACTGCCCTCTAGAGACTGGAAAATAACCATCCAGTGGTGTGTGCCCTTACACCACTGCCAGTAGAAATTCAAATGAAACTCAGGTGCCTTCCCTTCCAGCCAGATGTGAACTCCATTCTGATGGGATGTTCTGAAGTGTCTGCAGTGCACAGCACAGGTCAGTAGACAGGGGAAAAGAGTGCCACAAAACATCCCAGTTTTCTGGGTAGTACTGGAAGAGTTACATTAATAATACTCCTACCTGTTAGACATTTTATGTCTAACTGACCTGCCTTTCACCCAAGCTTTTACAACATGTGATGACACTGCTAAAACAGAGACTGAGAAAAAATCAGCAGCTTGCCATGGAAACATGTTAGTAAATCATTTTAGAGTTGAAAGAACCTTTTATATTAATGCAATGGCATTGTATTACAAACCGAATCTGGATAACCTGCTTAATCCCTTGTCAACTTAATTCATGAATTTATATTAGGAATTCTCGAAGGTCTGACACACTTGCCTGAAATTTTTAATTCTTTTCTATGTGTATCAAAATCACACATCTGAATTTTGTCAGGAATGAAAATACAATGTCCCAAATATTTCTTAAACAAATGGAACAAATATAAATATTTTATGTATTTTCCTATTGAAGATCATTGTAAATATTAAATATATGTTAGTCTGCAATTTAGTTAAAATTATTTATATTACTTAGCAATTCACATGTAGATTTTTTTCAAAGGGAATTTGAAAACATAGATAAACCTCACAACATGTTAATCAATGTTACTAAAGTCTCATAATGTTCTTAAAAGGCAGTTTAGAATGCTTTTCTCCTTCAATAGAAATATCTTGGGTACGGCCAGCAAATCTGAGAATCAGCAGAACTTATACGATCAGGCCTCCTATCTACAGCCTGCATTGTCCACAGCTCCAAAATCCCAGAGTCACTCCAGTTGTGTACCTTCGGTACAGTAATAACTTACTTCCAACCATTTTTGCTATTCCACAATTGAGAACGCAGCAGTAAGATTCAAGGTACGTTCAACTGCGGCCATGGTGAATTCAAAACCATCTATAGTTAATTTTTCTTCCCCATGCAGTGAAAGGGTTTTCAAAGGAACAATATCGATCCCTTCAAATCCCTCAGAAAAATGTACTTTGGCATACTCATACTTACTTTGAAAGTTAATCATTCTAAGGTTATACTATTTCATTGTTTTTTCTATGTTGGTTTTTTTTTTGCCATAAGGCAATGTTGTCATGCACCACTAAGGCTATCACAGCTTGCAAATGAATTTTTTATTTTTTTCTTGTTCTTGCTATACTGCCGATACAGAAAATACTTCAATAGTTTTCTCAGCCAGCACCAACAGAGAGCTGGCTCATTTAAACTACCTTTGAACTGTATCCAATTTGGCTGCAAGGCTGGATTTTTCATAGCATAACACAGGGCAGTTAAAGACCAATTTTTGCCACGGATTTCTACTTTCTTCCAGTTCTATCTTGCATATGTACATCAACATACCATTTGGATTACTATTAATTGTATCACATACCAGTTGCACCTTCACACTTTCTGGGATCCTGCTGTATTTTCACGTGTGAACTACCTAATGGTGTAGTGTTGGCAATGACATCCACAAGGTTTATGCCAGACTTGGCAATGAGAAGACTGAGGTAACCAACCTATTTACAAACTGTAAGACTTCATAAAGGCTCCTTTTTAGAGTGTGAGACCCAAGAATAACCAACAGACTGGTGTGATACAGAGCAGAAATGTAAGAGCTAATGCAGCACAGAACAAAATGAATGGAAATGCTTAGACTGGACAGCCTCTGACAGTAACAGTCCAAGGGAATCTGATTCCTTCCTGTCAAGCAGAGTTGCTACCCAGTTTCTCATCTGGCCAAACACTGGCAGCAGCTCCAATAAGATACCACAATATTTTTCAGTCCTCCTTTTATCATTTCTAATGGCAAATGCCAGCAGTGTATAAACACTTGCTAGATCATATTTCCTTTCTATGTGAAGATGAAAGGAGTATATCAAAGCTGGAAGTGAGGGTGTTTCTTGGGTTTTCTTTATAACAGCAGTCAATAAATCGCCAAAATTGCCAACACAGAGCTCCAAAGAGTTACTTGCAAATATTATACTTTGTCGCATGTGTTTATACAATCACTTTGTGGCTCCAGGTCAGATAAGCAATGAAAGGCACGTTAGATGCTTTGCTGATAACCTGCTTGCATAACCTCTTTGATTCATTTTCAAGCAGATGAAGATCTGGCCCACAATCTTCACGGTCCTTTTGAGAAGAGACAGATAACTCCAAGTTGTCCTGATAGTCCCATTGTTTTATCATTCTTTAGTTGCCCAAATGTCCTTTCTGTATTCATTGGCTTCCTCAGATACATGAAAATTATTCTCCCCATATCAAAACCAAGGCAGTAGTACCTGGCAAAATCCAAGTGTAATTTTCCATCAGTTAGCTGTTTGAGACAGTATGTTCTACAGTCCATGATTTATGCAATGTATTGCATTTACCAGAAATAATTTTTTTATTCTACCAATGGCAAAACCAAAGTAATTGCCCTGCCACATGATTTATTGCATTCCTTATCTACTCTGCAGCATCTCAAGCTTTCCCAGTACTCCCCACATTCCTATGTTTCATCCTGAGTTTTCTTCAAAATTACTGAGTCATATTCACAGTGACTTTGCACTCTGGGCAGCCAAATGAATTACAGACATACAGACTCATTCTCTTCACTGTTGAATCCCTGCCTTTCCAAAAGGTTCTTCTCAGCTGGAGATATACAGGCAACTCTGCCTGCTGACTTGCTGCCCTGTTTATCATCCTTCTTTGGGCACATGCAATAATACCAAGAAGACAAAACATTTTGTCTTGGGATTGAAGCCTTGCAAAAGGGCCTGTCACACCTAAATCTACAATGTTGTCATCTCATAATCTCTTATGATTCTACCTAACAAGTTATTATTACAGGTGTCAATTCTGCATGTCTTCTCTGGGCAAGACAACTGAATTTGATGAAGAGGTAGGTATCAATTTCCCATTTCTCAAATTGGGTTAGCAGATTTACCCACAAAACTAACCCTCCATTCCTTTGGGATGAGGAAATGGGTACAACACTAAGAAATCATCAAAAAAAATTGGAGCAAGCTGAAGGAAATGCTTCCATGAAATTAAATGGCATTTTGGTATTCAGTTCTGCCTCCTCTACTGGGATTTCTGACCAGCTAAAAAAATCATCGGCAACAATCTTTCACTCCATTTACAGGGTATTTTAACATCATCTCAAGCTTCCTTCACAATCACAAAATATTTTGCATATTGTTTTCCCATTGTATCAGAAGACACAACTTTGCAAATTGGTGCAATATATGAAATTTGAACTACAGGGAATAAGGAGTTCATGATGCTAAATATTATAACTTTAATTGAACTTTCTAGAGGGCAGATTATTCTACTTTTCAAAATTTGTTTCCCAAAACACTTTTGGTTTTAAAATATTTCAAATATTATACTCACTTTGCCTGTCAGACATTTAAATTAATCATTTAGGTTCACAGCAAAAACAACCTAATGGGTACAACACCTTCCACTTCAATAACCTGTCTTCGACATACTTCTTTGATACATTCTCTTGAAGTTAATAAGTGAATTTCCTGCACCTAGCTACTCTTGGGGATGATAGGAAGACCAGTTGCCAGCTCTCACATTCTTTTACTCACTCCAGACTCTTTTTACATGACAACAGTGTGCAAATTTTAGCATTAGCAGTCACAGAGGACACCTGGCTTTTCTTTTGGTGAAGTAAGTTCCATTAGTGCATTTTCAGAATGGATAAGCTCATATTCATGGAGTCAAAGATTGTATGCACCAAATCATACCCTATAGTATTGTTACTAGAGCAAGATAGAACTATTTGAACCACAGAGATTTCACTAAATCTGTACCTTTCACCGAAGCCACCACAGTTTTAACTTTCTCAGATGCAGTATGAAATTTCTAGTCAAAACAGACACAGTCATGACACCAGCATGACTAAAAGCTCAAGTAAGGATATAAGCCTAATACTGGGAAGATGAAGGTTTTAGCTTTATTTATGTGACATTAATCAGAGGGATTGTGGTAAAATCACACACACCCACCCCCCACCCCATCCCTAGCCCCCATGTCTGTTCAGTAACTACATTGTTATTCTGAGATATTTCTCTCATGTTACAGAAGTGGCCTATACATGAAAAAAACCAAACCAACATATGCTCTCCACTTTAAATTGTGATGACAACTTTAAATTCTTATGACAAAGGCAAATATCTTGAGGGTGGTAAGTGGTTTATAATACCCTCTTGTCCTATGCTAAATAATGAGATTTCCTTTCATGCAAAAGAAGGGGCACGAGAACTGATACAACCAGTTCAACCTGGTATTTGAAAAACATCTTTAATGCTATCAAGAATAGCGCTCAGTCCCTTGGCAAACAGACATACGCTATGAAAGGTAGTGACATTTAAGGAAAGGGGAATTATTTTTTTTACCGTAATTTATATGTCTGTACCTTAGCAGTAAAAATGTCAAAGATTTACAGACTGAAATAAGTCAAATACTGCAAGGCATGTACAAGATCCTTTCTGGAGAAAGAGGCGGTTGCTTAGAGAATACATGAAACTTCTGCGGAGCTTCTTTATGTAAGAATGCCAAAGGAATTTAACAATGACATTGTAATAAGATGATATCGATGTTAAGAAGAGATAACTTTTCACTGAAGTCCCTAATTCAGGAATGAGGCAAACAGCTTTCCCTCCAGTGAGTCCTAAGAACCCTAAGTATGTCCCAAGGAAGATCCACAGTCATGCAGAACCAGGCATTAAGCACACTATGGTGTCAAGACAGAATTGCAGTGTTGATCACCGATTACTTTGTCTTCCCCATTCCATACTTTATCCCTGGACTCATTTCCCTTCTACTTTTTTCTTCCTCTCCTTCTTCCACTACCTCATCCTATAAAGAAAGACTGGAACTCTGCCAGACACAACTGCTGTCCTGAATTTCTCTTGATGAAGGCTGTGATGCATGCAGCTCCAAGAATCAGCTATTAGTAACTTGCCTTTAAAAAACCTGCCATCTGCCATTGTCACCCCGTTTTCCAGGACCTGCGTTACCACACTCAGCTCAGGTGGCAGCTCCTCCTCCCTCCCATGCAGGCAATCCCTGCTGGGCCAGAGGACCTGGCACTCTGCCATCCTAGAACGGCTTTACTTTAGCTTGGCAGCAGATTTTGGCTCTTAGAGCATCCCCTCTGCTCAGCAGTTGAGGTGACTGTCTAAGTCCCACTGGCTCATGAAGAACAGTATGAAACTCAGCTAAGGCAACAGCCAGGAGAAAAAACATCAAATCACAGCTGAAGTATTATTCCCCTATCCATATATTTTAATAGGAAATAACTTTTTTTTTTTTAATTAGTGTCACTGAACCAGGTGACAGCTCTTCTCAAAAATGAACTGATTAGGTTTAGCAGATTTTAAAAGAATCATGCATAACAATATTTTTGATCTCCAAGCCTTTAATATACTGACAGCAATTCTACACTAAAATATTTTAATATAAATTCAAGCCATCAGGATATCAGTTATGCAATGTAATACAGATGCTGTAATGCAGATGTGTGTAAAATAATCACTTAATTACAAAGCTGTAGCTTTAGCAGTATTTTGCTGCACTATAAAATGACACAGCATGTAAACAAGAAAAGCAGCTCAATATATAGATTACTTGTTTTGTGCTGTCTGCCTTTGCAGCAAACTATGCTATCTTCTTATTCAAGTAGCATGGCACTAATTTAAAATGCAAGACACTTGCCTTTCCCAGAGTACAAAGTGGACTGTTTAAATCTGACAAGATTTTTGCCTTCCTTTTCTCCTGCCACCCTCCAGCCTCTACATATAACCATATAACATAGTTTAGACAATTTTTTCAAAGCAGCCTTCTCATTATTTTTTTTTTGTGAGTGTGAATTTATAAAGGCACTAAGATCTGCCACCGACCAGAAGCTAAACTAACATGCTGCTTATGTACATGCTTTATCAGCATCACATGCAGGAGATTTCCTGCTTCTAAGTTACTGCACAAATAGCCTTTGTTTCATAGCAGTAGAAATCTCCTTTGTCAACATTAGCATTTTGTGTTTGGATTTATTAGAGATCCTGAAAATAATAGTCGTGTTTCCCTTCTTTAAAGATACCTACCCATTACATAACTGTTTTTATTGACTCATACTTCACCAAGGGGATTACTAACATTTCCTATTCCTCAGGTGGGAAAACTGAGGTACAATGGCATTATCACAGTCACCCGTCAGCCCCGGTGCAAGCGGGACTCCTACTTTCTTAATGGTGGTGGTGGGCTCCAGCAAGTAACCATGCCGCAGCAAGTTTAGCAGCTTCTAAGCAGCAGTCACATTAGGCATTGTTAATTTGTCCTGTTGAGAAATGTTATTAATTGACCACATTTCCTTTCCTTAATCCCCGTGTTCTTACACACATCAAATGGTAACTTACTGCACAAAATCCTTCTGATCGCACAGTGCAGTGGAAAGTAGGGTAAAGTAATCAGAAAATGGCCTCTGTACTTGAGCCTTTGACCACAGCAAATAAATCTCCCTGCCTCTTTGGTGTTTACTCTTTCAAATTCCAGACTATCTCCTCTGGGAACGGATTCTAATAGACCATTGTCAATACCTACTTTTAGTTTTTCCTTAATTTTCCAATATATACCATAAAAATAGCGGTCCTCTTTACCACTCGTGGTGTAATTTTCTTTCCTTCCATTTGCTGTTTTGTAACTTCAGCCTACTGTAAATCACATTAAAAGGACTTGCTTTCTAATAGTTTTTTTATTGACTAATATATTTTATTTGGCACTCATTACCTTGGTGGAGACTTCTTCCAGTAATTTACTGTATGTGACACAGTCCTCTAAGCACTAGTCAAAAGGAACCAACACAGTTAAACAGTAGATTTACTTTACACTCCTTGGGCTTGGGGTTAAAAAAAAGGGGATGTGTTCCTGTTATGAAAATCTATCGGTGTCCTCTGTTTTGCAAAGAGAGGATTTGTCACCCTGCTTACTTACCACGGAAGCAGCTGACATGATGTATTATCTTATACAAGTCACTTAGGCCTGCTGTGTCCATGTATCTATTTAAAATGTGAAATAACTCTTATCTAATACAGAAGTGTTTAGTGAGACTTAATGAGCTGCTAGTATGTTTATTACAGAGATTTCTAAGAACCAAATGGCATAATATTGCTTTATATATGAAAAATGATTAAAAGATATTATGAAGTATCAATTTGTAAGTAAAAAGGGTTCCAGCTATGAAACCACATTTGATATTACACTCTGGAGGACATGCTATAATTCTTGTATTTCTCAAGAATACTTTGTTAATTTTAGCACAATTTTTCTTTATCACCACAGTTTACTAGTAATGAGGATTTAAGCACTCCCTGCCCCTATGAGATCCGATGAATTTCCACGTTCTGTCTGTTGAGTAGCATTTGCTCACTATGTGAGTCAAGTGAGGTGTCAGCTGTGTTAACATCTTTGCTTTTTTTAGTGATGGTGCCTTTTGCATGTTAGGCTATGATGAATATGTGTAAGACAGATGTACCAAAACTCTCCCCCTCCTCCAGACACATGAAGCAAGATTTTAGGAAACTCCAGACACATGAAGCAAGATTTTAGGAAACTATTCCAGTATGGTCAGAAACATCTAACCACTTCCAAATAGTCCCATAAATAGCTGGCTCTATGTGCTGTGAAGTGAGGGGTTCTAAGAAGAAAGAAAAAAAAATGCCACAAACAAAGCAAAAAAGTCAACCAATAAAGGAAAGTCTGTGACTAGAGGAGACAGAAGTTTCCTAACTTTGTGGCTGGCTGCGCTGCCCTATTACGTGCCTCAGCACACTATCGCCAATGCAAATGGCAGCCTGCCTGCACAGCACATGGGTCAGCAGGCGGCACACACACACCTGGCCATATCTGGCAGGCAGCATGTTCGAGTTTGTCCTTGCCAGCTAAGCAGGTTTTTGGAGCCAATCTCAGAGTTATTTCACAAAGAGTAAGGATCACTCATCTCCCTTGCCTCTCTTTGCCGCCTTCACCTTAAGGTTTCACCATAGGAGTGTGGCACGACAAGAAGTATGTGCTTCACACCCTCACAGCTGCCAAGGAGCCCTGGGGTCCTAGGAGGGGCAGGGTAAGTCATGAAGCAGTTACCCAGGCTGTACAACTGAGCACAGAACAGCTGATGAACACTGCTTTATTTTCTGCAGCTTTTTAAAGGTCACATGCCATACCTTATGAAAAAATGATAGTAAAAAAATCAGAAATGCTCTGATACTCCTTTTGACCTGCAACCCATCATGGACAGCAAGCTTTTCACACAGAAATATATGCCATATTGCAAACAGGGTAGTCATATAAGCTACGTGATCCAGAAGTCACACTATACCTAGAAGTATTGATATTGTGTCTTGTTCTTGAAGGAAAAGTGCGAGTGTAGCCTGAATTGGGTGTTTAAACCATTTAGTTATGTCAATCCAAAAGGTCAGGTCATTCAGCTTAACTCATATCAATTTAGAATTGCTCTAAAAGAAACCAGGTTAAAATCACTGCCACTTCAGGGGTTAGACAGAACCTAATCATTTTATCTCCTCTCTTTCAAAGTGTGACCACAAGTAGTACTGAAGCATGCAAAGCTGGGGCAGTGAGCAAATGTCTACCTGTAAGGGAAGAGGGGAAGACTAAACAACAAATCTGTTTTGAGATTTCCTCTGTTGACATTTCTAATTTTACCAAGTTTTTTTCCGAACAGGACAAGTAGACAAAATTTGATGACCTCCTGAGTAAATTAATTCCATAAACTGACCATAAAGTCAGTAATTAAAAAATCACTGCTTCTTTATGCTTGTTACACATGAACAGCTTTTTATAACAACAATCTGTTATACTACAAGAGGAGAAAGCATATAAAAAGGGCAGAAATAAAATTGTTTTTCAAATTAACTCCTCCAGCATGTAAAAGAACATTTCATGTCTTCGTCAAATGTTTCCTGAAGTCTATCTCTATACCTCCCTGTCGCAAAGCAGGTATCAAAAAACAGCGTTAATATTATTCATGAGCAGTGAGAACTACATAAATGTGAAATAAAGGAAAAAATATATGAACTAGCAAATAGATAGATAGACAGATAAGGAGAACCTCCCTAAGAAGTCACTGTCAATGTGGAGGACATAAAACATTAAACTATTGTCTTGGGTAAGAAATGCAATTTCCATGTCCAGAATCCCAAAGCCTGATCTGGGGCTTGATTTTCAAAACCAGCAGCTGACTCTTGTATTCTTTATTCTGCAAATGTTGATGAAGTATAGAGACTTCATAATTATACCACAGACAACTTCTTTTTAATTGAAGATCAGTTACCTTCACAAACCACTGGAGATCATAATTATTCCTGTTTCTAATTCCTATTTTGAACCAGTAAACACTCCTGGGAAAAAAAAGCAAAAATTTTCTCACAGTGCTCAGAGTTCAGGCTGTACATATTGTTGTGACACTTCAAAAATGACAGCCATCATCTACAAAAGGTGCAGGAAATGTGCAGGAAACCTCCTTTCCCTTATTTTGCTCCAGCTGACACAACGCTATACTTTTCTATCTCTAAGAGGAAACTGTTTAAAATCAAATAAATTATTAGTAACATTCTTCATGGCTTTGATTTGTAGATTTCGGTGGCACATCAATGGACAATAACATGCTGCTTAGCAAGCAGAATAGGTACCACAACAAACCACTTTTATGCAGGAGAAATTAATGCAAATATTTACCTTCTGGTATTTCATTGGGAGGAGAAACACCCTTCATGGCTTAGCAAAGCTTGTAAGCTTAGGGTAGAAAAGGAGCAGGGTTTGGAAATACAGAGGAGTACTCCAGATGTTTCTCCAAAGCTACCTAACAAGCTAAACTTCTAAATGTATAAAAACAGATAAGATGCCTTATGAGACACATTATTATGAATAGAATGGAAATGGGAAGCTTTGTGGTTAAGACAAAATACTGCCGCCTCCAGCATACTCTGAGATTTTTATTAACTGTCCTGATCATGATCTCTGAAGCCAAGAATGGCAAGTAGAAATAAAGCGAGAAAAACGAGCTCACCAAAAAAAAGACTTTTATTGCATCCATACAGGGATGTTATTAAAGTGAAAGAAATCTGAGGGAACAAGAGCTTTGAGCTATGATATTCTTTTCTGTATAGCTGATGAAAAGAGACTATGAAAGGTCAAACAATTCTAATTCTCCTCCCTGAAGTTAGCCATTCTCCTGTCACCAGTGTTACTCTGTAGTCTACCTAGCAGAGGCAAGATTGCATCAGTTCATGGCTATAGAGAGCAAGAATGAATTAAAAGGAGCAATGGATGCATTTGTGCGTTTCCATTTTCCATTTCCCTGAAATGCCAACAGTCTGAAAGCCAAACCTCGTGCCCAGGTCAGACTTCTATGACAAAGCAAATGCTGTTGAAATTCCAAATGTGGTAAGGAGTTCTGTTTCATGGTTTCTACATCCAAAACTTCACTGGGGAGCAGGTGACTGCTCTTAGCTCCTGTTCACTTCTCTTGCAAAGCCACTGCATACTACGTTACCCTGCTGATACCTCTCCCTTCCTTTGTACCTACCCTCCCATACTTTGTGCAACACTTGAGAGGATTTAGAAAGAGGTACAGGGCACATGACTAAGAAAGTGTAGAATCCCTGCTCCGTGAGAAACCATGGGGAGTTAGCATGTTCACTTCAGCAAGCTAAGAATTTCACCCAAAGCATCAATCCCACACATACGGGAATGAATATGCATTTTAGCTGTAATTTCTAGGATTTTGTGATGACTTAAATCAGTTATGTACAAAAAGTTAAAAATAAATATTTAGGCAGGGAAGGGAGAAATTTATTTTAATATTTTTAATGAGCTGTATGTCTCCTGAAGATAAAATTGGTTTCAGAGCTTAACATTTCAATGTCACGGGCATGCTGCTGAATATCCTTTTTGTGGAACATGAAATTGCAGCTAGGCAGTTGGAGAAGAAAACACAATCTTGCTTCCTTTCCATATTCATGATAATATTTGTCATAATAATTTAGTTTTGTTTCAGTAACAGGAATGTTGGTGTTTTTCCATTTCCCCAATGCATTTCCATTTTCACACTTTCCTATCTAACATTAAATATATTGAAAATGGTGCCAAAATATTCAACAATATTGGAAAAACAGAGGAGAAATAAAATTATAGTCACAGATTTCGTTTCACTCCTTTTTCTAAGTTAATCAATATTTCATTTTCTAGTTCTTATCTAGAGAACTAGCAATATACTCCAATGAACTTGAACTCCCAAATACGAAAATCTGACAAGTTGAACTTGAAAATTTGGTTTTGAAAACAGACTATTTTGAAAATGAAACCATGATTACTACAAGCAGCAGCATCTCCACAAGAACAAAAGAAAAAAAAACAATTAGATTTTGTCACATGATCCTGCCATTAAAATGTCTCCAGAGTGAAATATTTAACAAATAATTTCAGGTCACTTTGCCATTGAAAACATGGACAGATTGTAACTCACGGTTCCTGAGTCCAGATAGAGGTGTGACAAAACCACGCCCATAATCATGATTAAGGTGTTTTTTTTCCTCTTATTTCCTGCTCCAAATTTCACATTCTCATTTCTGCTGCTATATAGCAAAGACCATAGTGACACTTGCTGGTACAGCAAGGAGTGTGAAACAAAATGCAAAAGGAAGCACAGCCAACTGCTTTTGGGTTTTTATTCATATCTTCCCTTGGGGATAAATGCTCTAAGGGTTGTTTCCTGCCTGTCAGATCAAGAGATGTACAACATGTAGAGGTAATTATTCCTCTCCTGATCTACCAGTGTAAACATTGAAATAGCAGCCTTGGCTATCACAGAAGCAGTATGCCATTTTGCTAAACTTAGTTGGGTCAAACTTCTCTTTTTCCCCCTTTTTTAAAGATATATAAAGAGGAAAAGTACTTCAACACATACTCTCCCTTTTCCCTCCACCTCTTTTATCTCTTTAAAAGCCCCTGTACTCCTCCAAATACCCCTTAGTTGTAATAACCTTTTCTTTCAGTGAAAAAGGACTGGAAAAATTCATCTTCTTCTGTGACTGACATTTATGGGGTACCTCAATACTGCTCATGGCTCTGCCCAGCTTTTGGAACAGCAGCGCAGTGCGCTGCTTCTCCAGAATCTGAGAGTCTTCTCAGCCAGAACCTCAGTATGTGCTTCAAACCATGGGAGCTTGAGCAAATGCCTTATACTCCTTGTCTCAGAGTATTCTCCACTGCAGAGGGCATTGGGAGACATGGATCTGATTTTGAGGGAGGGAGCAAATGGTTATAGAGCCATATTAGGAGCCTGCGTTGGCTAGAGATACTACATGGGGTTAAACCCCTTTACAACCTCTTCCCTCCAATCCACATCTAAAATAGGAGTGACTTCCAAACCCCTGTTAGCTCACTTAGCTGAGAAGAGTTATAGGACCCCCAGGGCTCTGATTTGATACTTGGAAAATCAAAGGTGATTGCTCTTACAGGCTGTAACAACAACAACACCCTAAATGAACAGCAAAAGGAACATTTTAACCATTTGTTGATTATGATGACAGACAATTCTTCTTCACTTTTTTAGGCAATTGCATATCCTAGAGGTTATTTCATTCAATTTTTTTCCTGATTGAGGCAACATGGTTGCTTTCACCTGAGGTTGAATTCATTGTTACAGCAGAAGCACCTGGAAGCACCTGACCTAGCGAGTTGTTAATATTTAGGTCTAAAAGGCTAAAAAATAGAGAGCAGGTACAGCACGTACGTGGTAGGTAATCTTGGATTTACACCTTGCTACCATCAGAAAATAATACAAGAGAAAATTTCAGGTTTAGTCTTTGGTTGCTCAACACCTTTCAAAGAAGAAAGTCTTTTACTTTCCACATATTTTCTTATGACCTTTCCACATTTTTTACCTGTTCTAAGGAGCCAGCAGTACCATTTCCAACCAGACAGGTTTTTATAGGTGACAGAGAGAGGAAATAAAGGGCTGCACCTCCTCTTCTAAAAGCATTTCAGCAATAGCTATAGCATGTTATGTGATTCAGCTAAAGGAGCTTTTCTGTTTGCTTCTAGCCCTTTTCTATCATTCTTCTCCTGTTGTCCATAAATCACATCTTCTTGTCAGTGCTTCTATTTCATAGTTTACCTTGTCCAGTTAGACTGAAAATATCTCAATACAGGGGCTTTCTCTTAGACATATTATGAACAATAGTATTTTGGAATTCTGAGGAAGATTTTATAGAGGTATTTCAAACCATTAGCTCCTGCTGAGGGATTACATGTTTTTACAACTCAGTAAACCAAGTTGTGTGGATAACTTGTTTTGTTCTGTTTGTTTCTCTGCCTAAACAGATATACCGCAAGAATCCATCACTCTCCCTGTCAAAAAATGTTCTGGTGAAGTGTTAACCAGTTTTAAAATATTCAGAAGCATATGGAAAAAAAAGATAAAAGGTTGTTTAAAAATGTGGGGAAATATATAAATCTGTTTTGTATCAAAACTTTAAAAATGAAAATTATTTGATTTGATGAATCTTCTAGCTCAGGCAATTTGACAAACACAGCATGAATTCATAAATTGCGTCAACCAAATGTAATGTGAATTTACATTGAAAAAGTTATGTCCTGAGATTATTGACCAATTTGGCTGCAACACTAGTATTACGAATCAATCCTAGTTTTTGAACAGGTATCCAGTTAACATTCTGGTCTTTATTCACTCAGTGCTTATCTTAGCTCAAACAACTCATATGTACTGAGCACGGGGTGGAACAATCTGGTAACTTTGCTTTGTCTTCCTACTGCTAACCCACTGCTCAATATCCATCCCCGGAGTAATTAAGAATCTGCTCTTCATCTGTATGAGCTCATCCCTCTCCTTTCAAGCTTCTATGTACATTAAGTAAGATCCTTTTGGAGAGAGGATGGATAGTTTCTTTGGAAGAAAAATATGCAGTTTTGAAGCTTATTGAAGTCAGCACGTGTATGATAAAGAGTAGCAAAATCCAGTCGCTGTGGAGTGATCTGTACTGATTGAGAATGCTGTCAGGTATGATCTCTTTGCCAGCTGTATGGTCACCCAACTCAGAGTTCGTTGCGCTCCAGAGGAGTCTAGTACACTAAACAACTTTCAGCTAGAGCAAATGGAAGAATTAAATGGACCCAGGCCATTGCAGCTGCAGCACAAATGTTCCCAAATGAAGCCAAGAGCCCCTGTCATGAGCAGTGTTTCCATTCATACCAGTAAAAGATTTTAAAAGTACAACAAGACATCATATTGAAAGATTAAATACTTCAAAGAAATTAGTAATTTGGAAGTAGGCTACAGTCAGAAGTGCTGAAAAAAATGGAGAATCAGTAGTGATATTCTTTCGAAAATATTCAGAGCGAAAAAAGTGCAATGGCTAAATCTTCTGACAACGAACTAGAAAAAGAGAACATAATTATAGGGGATTACAAGGGTCAAAAATATACTCTTCAAGGCTACCAGAAATAGGAGAGAGAAAAAATTCCTCCTAAGCAGTAGGAGGCTCTGGTATTACCCATTTCTAAACCCACTTGGCCTGCAGGTGAACATACTATTAAAAAGCCCCAACGCTGTGACATCATTAAAATATTTCAGCTAGGAAAACTCATAATTGCCCAAGAGTAGGAGCAAGTGTTAGTCCTAAAGTCCTCTGCAGGAGAAACATAGGACGGGAGACTTAAATAGCAGCACACAGTGAAAGAGTGAAAGAAAATGCTACTTCACAAAAAACCAGGCTGCAGGTATTGTCATTTTTCTTCTGGGAAAAGTATAAAAAAAGGAAACCTGAGTTTCTTCTGGGTTTTTAGGTGATACTTCAGAAATGCATCCAGAGTCCCAATAGAATTTCTCACATTGCTGTCAATTTATTCAGATGAAGAAGAAATACAACTTAGCAAAAGTCATCAGCATAACAACCTTCCATTTGACCACTGCAGTGTTTTGATCTCACTATTTTGAACAAAATCCTAAGGAGAATCCCCATTAGCTGTGATTCAGGATAGCTGATCTTGACTATTTTTTAAATAATCAAGCCTGATTAGACACAAGAGAATGATTGTGTGAAGTCTTAATGCACAGGTGCCCTTGCATGCAGCATTTAAATGAAACAACCACATACTGGAAACTGTTGCTTCTGCAAGTTGCATGCATCAGTCATGTGCTAGACCCTGCATGTCCATTTAACTCAAGCATTTCCAAGAAAACTGATCAAAACCCATTGAAATATAATGACAAAACCAGCAATGTTAGCGTTTTGATGCTTAGTTGAACAGTTACCCTGAACACAGCATTGACATTTCAAGTTAGATCTAGCCATGTCTTCCCCAGCTTTTACGTGCATACTTCTATACAGTGGAGGTTAAAACATTTTGAAGAAAATTGCTGATTGTGCGTGACTCAGTTTCAGAAAGATTAATTTAAAATACACTGGGGCTGTCTGAAAAAGTCATCAAGGATTCACTGCTCACAGCACTGTGTCCAAGCTAATCTCTCTGACAGCACACTTCCAGACCTTCATGGCCAGGACCCACACACAACCAAACGGGCTGTATGAACACATGCTGCTCTGTTGTGCCAGATGTCTTGCAGCTGGTGTAGCCACTGGCAGGCACCAAGTAGTTAGCAGGCTGTCTCCATCCACTTCCCGTAATGCTTGCCCTCAGTTTCATGGCCCTGCTTATTGAAAGTGGCTGCCTCACTGAACCCAGCAAGAATCACATCACAATTCACACATACTCTGTTCAGCAGAAAGCGACAGCTTCTTCTTACAGAGACCACAGCTCTTTTACATATGCGCTTTCAGGTAAGAGATAATCAATATGGACCTTGGACCACATTTCAGTTCCGTTATCCTCCAAGCTAGAACTCTCTTGACTGGGTACACTGGGAGGCCAGCTTGGCCCACTTTAGATTACTCCTTATTGCTATGTAGGCTGCTGCTCCATACTCTAGCTTGTGTTTCTGTGTGCTATTTGGATTTCCCTCTTGAGGTATGCCATAATCTCTGGAGAGATGCTACTGCAGCACAAACTGCAATGGTTTATTCTTAGAAACACAGAACTACTTAGGTTGGAAAAGACCTTTGAGATCAACAAGTCTGACCATTAACCCAGCACTGCCAATTCCACCTCTAAACCACATCCCTAAGCACTGCATCTACACATTTTTTAAACACTTCCAGGGAAAGTGATTCCACCACCTCCCTGGGCAGCCTGTTCCAATGCTTGACCACCCTTTCAGTGAAGAATTTTTTCCTAACATCTAACCTAAACCTCCCCTGGCACAACTTGAGGCTGTTCCCCTTGTCCTACCACTTGTTACCTGGGAGAAAAGACCAATCCCCACCTGCCTACACCCCCTGTCAGGCAGCTGTAGAGAGTGATAAGGCCGCCCCTGAGGCTCCTTTTCTTCAGGCTAAACAGCCCCAGCTCCTACAGCCACTTCTCATCAGACTTGTGCTGCAGACCCTTCACCAGCTCTGTTGCCCATCTCTGGACATGCTCCAGCACCTCTATGTTCCTCTTGAAGTGAGGGGCCCAAAACTGAACACAGGATCCAAGCTGTGGCCTCACCAGTGCTGAGTACGGGGGGACAATCACTGCCCTGGCCCTGCTGGCCACACTAGTTCAGATACAAGGCAGGACGCTGTTGACCTCCTTGGCCACCTGGGCACACTGCTGGCTTGTGTTCAGTTGGCTGTCAGACAGCACCTCCAGGCCCTTTTCCACCAGACAGCTTTCCAGCTGCTCTGCCCCCAGCCCATAGCGTTGTGTGGGGCTGTTGTGACCCACGTGCAGAACCCAATGCTTCTCCTTGTTGAACCTCACACAACTGGCCTTGGCCCTCAGCCCAGACTGTCCAGATTCCTCTGCTAAGCTTCCTGCCCTTCAGCACATCAACACTGCCCTCCAACTTGGTGTCATCTGCAAACTTACTGATGATGCACTCAATACTCTTGTCTATATCATTGATAAAGGCATTAAAAAGGACTGGCTCCAGTACTGAGCCCTGGGGAACACAACTTGTGACTGGTCACCAGCTGCATGTAACTCCATCACTCTTCGGGCTTGGCCATCCAGCCAGCTTTTAACCCAGCGCAGAGCACACCCATCCCAGCCAGTTTCTCCAGGACCTGTGGGAGACGGTGTCAAAGGCTTTGCTAAGGTCCAGGCACAGACCAGCCACAGCCTTTCCCTCATCCACTAAGTGGGTCATCTTGTCATAGAAGATCAGGTTTATCAAGCAGGACCTGCCTTCCATAACCCCACGCTGGCTGGACCTGATCCCCAGCTGTCCTGCACATGCCACATGATGGTAATCAGGATGATCTGCTCCATCACCTTCCCCAGCACCCAGGTCAGGGTGACAGGGCTGTAGTTCCCTGGATCTTCCTTACAGCTGTTCTTGTAGATGGGTGTCACACTGGCTGACCCCCTATCAGCTGGGGCCTCCCCAGTTTGCCTGCTGACAAATGATGGGGAGTGACTTGGCTCTTCTGCCAGCTCCCTCAGCACCCTCAGGTGCATCCCATCTGGCCCCATAGACTAGTGCATGTCTAAGTGGAGCAGCAGGTCACAAACCATTTCCTCCTGGCCTGGGGGACTACATTCTACTCCTCCCCATCCCTGTCTTCCAGCTCAGGGGGCTGAGTACCCAGAGGGCAGCTGGTCTTGCTATTAAAGACTGAGGCAAAGGCAGCACTAATTACCTCATCCTTTTCCTCATCCTTTGTGGAAATGTTCCCCTCTGCACCCAATAAAGGGTGAAGATTATCCTTGGTCTTCCTTTTTTTTCTAATGTATTTATAAAACCATTTTTTGTTATCTTTTATGGCAGTGGCCAGCCTTGCTTCTAGCTGGGCTTTTGCCTCTCTAATCTCCGCCCTGCATAACCTCATGACATCCTTATAGTCCTCCAGAGTTGCCTGCCCCTTCTTCCAGAGGTGCCAAACTCTTTTTTTCCCTCAGTTCCAGCCAAACGTCTGTCCAGCCAGGCCAGTCTTTTTCCCCTCCAGCTCGTCTTCTGGCATGTGGGGACCGCCTGCTCCTGCACCTTTAAGACTTCCTTCTTGAAGAATGTCCAGCCTTCCTGGACGACTTGGCCCTTCAGGACTGCCTCCCAAGGGACTCTGTCAACCAGGCTCTTAAACAAGCCAAAGTCAGCCCTCCAGCACTCCAAGGTAGCAGTTCTGCTGAGCCCCTGCTCCTTACTTCTCCAAGAACTGAAAACTCTATCATCTCATGATCACTATGCCCAAGATACGTTCCAGCTATGATATCACCCACCAGTCCTTCCCTGTTAGCAAACAGCAGGTCCAGCAGGGCATCTCCCCTGGATGGCCACTGACCAGCTGTGTCAGGAAGTTATCTTCCACACACTCCGTATGATCAATCTACAATGGCAGATATACTAACATAGACCATTCAACCCACAGTCTCCAGTTATAGCGCCTCTTCTTAATTTGAAATGAAATTCAATATATAGCTGTCTGTCATTTGTTTCTCCTCTGTGCACTAGGGTATTGCACTGTCTTGCACGTTTCAAGTTGTTTACTGGTGCAAGTTATCAAACAGTCCCCTTGACTGTGACCCTTGAGCCCTGACTTACCCATGAGCATCCATTCATAAAACAAAAATGTCTTTCTTGCACCTTTTATTTCCAGAATCAACACAGGCCTAAAGCACTTGCATCCTAAATCTTGAAGGCATGTAATTGTGCTTGGAAGCACAATTTGTATTTTTTAAAGGATCATATGGTCTTGTAGAGGCAAGTGTCAGAGGTAAGTGGCCTATATCCACTGTTCTTGGTCTGTGAGTTTCTCACAATTGGCAGCAGAACCAGAGGCTTAAAGATAGCAACAGCTGCAACTGGCAGCCTGAAAACATGGCCATCACAGTTAACCCTGCTGTAGCATGGCCTGCTTGTTCCCCGACATTATGCTGTGGGGCTGTTGAGCTGTAACATTCTGATAGACCAACAGGACTTATAACAGGAGATTAAAAGCGTCTCTCTCAAACACAGGGGTAGATCCTTCCCTTCAAGAATTAAATGTTTAAAAACAAAAAAGAGAAAGCACCAGAAGGAGACTGCCTCTCCCTTGCTCCTCCTCTCTCTGTCAGAGATAAGATCTGTCACCATTGCCCTTGTCCAGGACAATGAGAGATTCAAGAAGGCATCTGATGCCTGGAAAATGAAGAAAACTATGAAAGCAAGAAACAAAAGGAAAAGCAGAATATCTATATCAAAGCAACAGGGCTTTTTCTTTCCATATAGGACATACAGGATATAGGGAACCTGTTTCCCTGTAAGTCTACAATTATGTTTGTGTTTCCATCCATGATCCCACCAGAAATACTGAAGGATAAAGCCTTATGATAGATACAGTCCATAGTACTTGCCTACTGGTAATATGTTGAAGTACAGACCTCTAGCAAAAACAGAAAAGGAATGTTTCCTTGCAAAATACTTATGACAAACACAAACACTGATATTGGGATTACATGTTAGGGATTTAAGAATAAATTATGTTCTCAACATTATAGTTGCAGAAAGCAGGAATAGAGGTGAATTTGATGTTAAGAGTTTAAATAATTTGCTGAAGGTCACATTGCAATTCTGTGTCAGCACTGAGATTAGAAGCCAGCTTTTAAATTCTCTTTCTTGTTCTCAGACTCCTAGAATAGGGGATAGAGGTCGCTGCAGGGAGGAATATTAACATTTTTTTTAAAAAAAAGAGACAACTTATTCACTTAGCACAGGCCCTAGAGTAAGACTTTGACACATGTAGTACCACCAATGCTTCTCTATCCCTCCTTGACCTCCTCTGACTGACAGAAGTACTAACAACTTCTTGAGAGCCATTTGATCAACACTGAGCATTATAGCTTCTGGGGGTTGGGAGAAGGAGAATCAAGTGTGGCTCTACAACCCCAGATGTGAGAAATAACTTTACCCCCTGCACCTACGACATTCTAGTGAGCAGACCCTCTCAGCAGCTGGTGTTAGATACACTGACAACTTGACAAATGCAATAGTAAAAAAATGGTTCTTATTTCCAGTCATTAGATGAAACAGAATATAGGCCACCAAATCATAAAGTGCTGCAGCCTCCCACATAATGGCAAAGGGAGGCAGAAGGCTGTGACGCATTTCAGTCTAGTACTTTATTATTACATTTAGCTGTCAACACTTCAGAGCAAATACTTCTAAGATTTTTTCCAGTCTTTGACTGCACCATGATTTGCTATAATGATGTTCTCCTTCATGAAAAGAACATGCTAACATATGCTCTCCTCCCTCATTTTCAAAGCTTTCCATGAATTCCATGCACACCAGGAAAGAACTCAATGTCGCCTAGCACCCTCAGGACAAGCATTTGTCCTGCCTTCTACGTGCCCTCCCACTACTCCAGTGCTCATGTAAAACATACTACTTTTAATACACTTCAGAAGCACTGGGGATTCAAAGGGTCTAACTTTGAGGCAGATGTTTGCAGTGAGATGGACACATCAAATGCATCCCAAGCGAAGGAACAGACAACAGTAAAGGCCATCTGAAGTTATCTTTACTCCATACAGCCCAGTAACACCAGGAATACCACAAAAAAAAGCAATGGCTATCACAGGGAATAGCACCGGGTTTTGAGCAATTAGTTATGCTTACAGCCAGTCTCAGGGATTAAGAAACCAACATTTCTTACACTTATCAGCCTGAAACTCTACCCTAACATGAAACCTTTCAGAATAAAGACAGGTTTTTGACCATATTTGAGTAGTTCTTATGCAACCACAGTGCAGATTTGGCCATTTACTGGGCCCCCTATATTACAGTGTGATATAAAAAGTGTTAATCATTTATTCTGTTTTCTCAGCATTACATTCCCCAATGTTTGAGTGCTGTAAATGCAAATGACAGATGCATGAAAGAATTAAAACATAAATACAAAAAAAAAAAAAAAAGGCAAATCAGCTAGAGTAAGATGGCAGCAGAAACCTACATGTTTCAAGACTAAGTTGATCAATGGCTGTGAAAGGGAAGAGGTTTTAGTCAGCCTAAAATACTAAATATCCTTACACACCTTTTAACGCCTGTCATTCAATACTACAACACCTCTTACTACAGCATCTGATTACTGTGGTGCTCTTCTTGGTCATATTTACACAGAACGAAAGACAGTCCTTGCACTAGATCCTCCGCTGCATAAATGAACAGAACTATACCCGCTGATACCAGCATACAGTAATGCCTGTAGTTCACCTATTTTCAAACAACAGGTTTGAATGTGTTCTATTGTAAATTAGTTGAGCAATTTCACTTACTGATATCAGCAGAGATTGGCTGGCTATTGGAAATCAGACTAGATGGACTCACAATTTGTTTGGTAGGCTAACGCTCAGGGTCCTACACAATAGTCACAATTTTTCCCTTCAAATGGGCTTTCTCAGAAATTATTAGGCTCAAGTGTATTCATTAAATAAGCCAATGATCAAGTTAATATTATTATTAGCTTCTAACCTTGCAAACATAGTCCAAATAAAACTGGGATTTACAATAGTATGACTACATTGATTCTCACCTGGTCATTTATTCTGCTATAAAAAGGCAATAAAAACCAGTGATTGTGCTTGGAGTATGTCTACCTTCCTAATAAGAGTTGCCTTCAGTTCTTTGAAAATTTTTTTCTGACAAATGAGGAACAGCTGATCAACAAATATATTGTTCTTTTTACAGCAGAACCTTTTTTTCCCCCGTACTGTAACGACCGAGAAAAGAGCACCCAAAATCTGTCAAAACAAAATTTCTTTGGAATCAAGCCACAAAAGATAAAATGAAGTTGTCACTGAAAATTAATTAATAGGAAGAAGCAATTGGTAGGAGGAATAAATACTTTTTAGACCTAAAAATACCAGTGCAACAGCATACTGAAAGGCTATTTTTAGTCCTATTTTTAACAAGCATACCTCACTACGTTTAATAATAGCAAATTAGATCTCCAGGGCAAGATACTGAGAAAAATTGTTTACAGCATACACTACCAGACCTGAAAAACTTACCTTAACAGACTTTTAAGTTGTTGCTAAGCATTTGCTGGGTTTTTAAATAAATGGCTTTAAAATATTTTTCATTATGTGCATTCATTATTTGTTATAGCAAGTAAGGTTTCTATGTAACCAAAATCATTACAGCATAGGTAATTTTGATGTGTGAGTCTTCATGAAAGCCAGTTTACTTGAATGTAAGTGTGAAACCAGCAAACATAAAAAATTGTTTCTCATGTAAGGAAAAAAAATTATTTTGAAATTAATTCAGTGTTCCATTAAAAATCTTTAATCTCTCTTTTGTAATAAATAGTTCCTTATGACCAAGTAGATGGCAAGAATTAAATCTTCTGAGCTTGTTTTAGAAATCTATATCCAATTCTTAAAAATCTATATCCAATTCTAAATACATTAGACCACCAGAGCTCTGTCCTGGCTTAACCAGAAAGAGGAAAAAGCTTCATGTGCTGAGCTTTCTCTCTTTGGGAATTCAATCAAGCCAGATATACCTTCAAGGTTCTTAATATATCCCTACGCAGTAGCTAATAAAAACCAAACCTGTATACCGTAAAATTCATCCCTCTGCAAGGACTATGTCTTTACATCCTAAGTTAACTTTCAAAATAAAGTGAAAAAACATCTCTATGCATCTAGATGTACACCTATAGGTACACATGAGTTCTTCTACCTGTATCCCAAACTGACAGGACAGAAATCAGGCAGGGCACGTCACTCCAATCCAGTGTGACTCGAGGGACTAAACCCAAGTCCTTGTCATTTTGTTACACACCCTTGTGTTGGTTACACTACTGGCAGACCTGTGGTGAGGAAGTGCTGACACGAGGAGGCACACATTGCCCTTTTACTGCACAGAACCCAGAGTCTCATGGCATCTTCACTTCTTCAGCAATGCTGAAGAGATGAGAAGCAGCCATGACTTCACCTATGCGAAACAATAAAAGGGATAATTCAGAGGGAAAAGGTACCGATAGTAGTGTCAGCTGTGCAGGTTGTACACTGGATGGTTTACTGTTCTGTCTAAGCTCATACACTCAGCCTCTCAGCACTGCTCATCAGCCAGGAACAGCATCGCACAAACATCTTTTTGCAGCTTCCAGGCCAGAGCTGACACTCCTATCTGCACCTCTTGAGCACCAAAGGGGTGATTTTGCTACCATAATCTCATCTGAATTCACTTGGAAGCTGTCACATACTATTCAGGGAAGTGCTGAATTGTGTTGCTCCCAGAAAGAGCACTTTTATGAAAAAGGCTTCATGCAATCTAAATATATGGCTGCTTAAGTGTGTGTCCAAGTACTGGAACACAAATGGATTTATACTGGCAGTAGTTACAAACATTCATTCAAATAAAACATCATTGTTTATTTACTACAGAGCAATAAGCAGAAGTAGACATGTGAATTAAATAATGTTCTGGAAATAATTTTTTTACCTACTCCACTAAATAGTGTTTATCAATGACCCAAATTACCCCTTAGCTTGAAGAACACGTCAGAAAATTCATTAGTACACAGAAAAATACATGCATGCTGGAGACATCATTTTCTAAGAAATTTTGAGCATATTAGGCATCTTAGAACAAAATACAAGACATAGATGTTCCTTGAAGGACAGTGAAATACTAGAGAACAACATATTGAATATAGATATTGCCCAAGACCAGTAGAAGTAATGGAACAGGCCCCCCAAAATACTTGTGCTAAGTTATTTAACAAGCCTAAATATGTGTTAAGTATGGGATTTTCCTAAAGAGCCTATTTTCCTAAGAGGAATATTTGTATTATTGACCCAATTTAGTGAAGTAAGAAGTGTATGCAATCCTAAAATGACCAGCATGCCTTCTAAAAATTTAAATCAAACCTTATAGCTGCCTGTTTACAAGGAAACATTAAATATTCTGGTCTTTTTACTGATGGGAAAACCATGGCACAGAGAAATGAAGTAAGCTACATTTCATATGATATGCCAGAAATTCCCTCTGGTCAAAGAAGAAGTTTGCTGTATAGTGTCTTCTACTCCAGTAAAAACTCAAATTGAAATTATGATGACAGAGAAAAGAGGAAATACTTTTATGATTCAAACACTTTTTTTATATATAAGACATGTATAATAGAGAAGAAATGTGAGCAGAAAATAAGAAAATGAAGGGAAAGTCCAACATAATCTAACCTTTTCACCTTTCAGATATCAAAAACATTAGTTTTTAGTTGTTAGTTCAGATTTAATCTGGTGATGCTGGGCAGTGATCTTGGGTTCCAAAATCAGACACCTTCAAAAAATATGGTTTCACTTAGAACTGTAAAAAGTTCCTATGACTCATTCCAACCACAAACTAAAAATCTATTAATATCTTGAACTAGCCATCTTGAGCTAGCCATTAACAGATTGGGACATTCTAAATCATTAGTCATTTAAAAAATCTTGGTCTTTGTGAAGGTTTCCTGAATGTTTGGTTCATTTACAGAAAGTCACAAGCACACTGAGGCAAGGACCAAATTATGCCCTTGGATCCTTTGACCTCGAAAGAGGGATGCAGCAGTGGAGGCAGTGACCACATGTGAACCCAAGGCAAGCTTTAGCTTTCTGGGCTGACAGACAAAATACAATTTTTCATCTACAGATGACAAAGCATATTTTTTTAATTGAGAGTAATACTGCACACTCGATTCTCCTTGCCCTCTATTCTGTCTGCTGGTAGAACTTCACTGAAGCCAGGGAAGCCACTCCGTTCATTATGCTACTGCGTGCTTAGAATCAGTGCTTGAATACTGCCTCAAAATTAGAGCATTATTTGGAAAAATAGATAAGAACAGCAAACTTAGGTTGAGATGCCACCATTCCTACTTGCCAGCTCTCTCATCAGCCAGCTGCAGCTGCTCTAAAGGAACTGATAACCCTTCTACTCTTGAAGGTAACACAACAGGCTTGGCATTGTTTTGTCACTTGCATATAAAAATAGACACAGCATGCTTCCCCCTACTCCTCTCCGTTTTGATGCTTTATCATGTTCCCATTACACTATCCCCTTAACAATCCTTGATTCACTAAAATCTGTGCCTCTTGCATTTGTCCTCCAACATGTATATAGCTGCTTTTATGATCTTTAGCCTCATAACTTCCCTTGCTGTCCCAAAAGATTAGTTATGAGATGCTATCATGCTAAGGTTTTTACTTTCCACACCTAGTGCTCATGGAAATTGTATTAATTGCACTGATAATTTTGGAATTGATATTTTCAATTCCTTTGAAGTCATATATGGGAATTAACAAATCATTTTCAAAAGGTTCTTACAACAAAAATCTCAGGTGACCAGAAAGAAGGAGTACCGACTATTTAATAGTCCACCACCTCCTAATTCCACAGCAGGTTGTTTATTTGTGGAATAACATACAATATTAGAAACAAGCAGGAGCCAAAGCAAGCGCTTAGCACCACAGCCCTTGGATTTGCATTAGAAAAGGGCTTTTTGAAAATATTGACATTAACATCATTTCTGAAAGTTGCTTTACAATGGAACCAATTCTTTTTATACTCAGAAGAAAACCCCTGCCTTACAAGGGATTAGCTGGTGACAGTATGTATGGAGACACTACAAAAAAACTTGTACCTTTCAATGCAGGATCCCAGCCTGCGTACAATCTTGCAGGTAAGAAAGGTGATACTGTATAGTATGCATGTGGTAAGCAAATCCCTACCATGAGTGAGGATGAAATGCCATACACTAGACCTAGTAAGGGACAACTATTAATTCAGCCCTCTCCTAACTAAGAAATCACTTACAGTCCAGTCTTAATTACTATATGCTTAATACTCATAGCAATTTATTAGGGAGTTTGGATATTACATTAATTTTTGCCACACTTTCTATCATATCTCTGTGTAACTTGTTTGTTCAATAACGTGTTATTGTTTCTCTGCCTTTGACTGCTTAGTTAAAATTTGTGCTTTGTTTGAAGAAAAGAGCAAAACAAACAAACAAAAAAATTTTGGGCACAAATTTCTGAGCAATTAATCACTATTGCCACAAGTTCTGAAACAGAGGGTTTCAAAGACAATTTATCAGAAGATGGACAAACTGAATGAAATAGCCTAATATTTGTAACTTTTAGTTAAACACTATTTAAATTTGATTGACATCGTATGAATTCTGGATTTTTTGGTTGCTGTATTTTAATAACAGATATTAGGAGTACACTCCCATGAAAAATTATTTTCTTCTTAGCTCTCACTTTCGTGATTCACAGCCAGTGGTTGAACTCATCAATACTTTTTGGATTTGAGGGCAAATCCAGCTTTTACCAGCGTGGCTGTGGAAATTTTCCGAGAAAGAATTCACTGACCACATGTAAGAGGGCGAGTTAGTAAAAAATAGAGTAGAGCAGGACTGGATGAAGGAAGAGACAGAGATCCATTGATTGTGTGATTCCTGCTAGCTAGTTAAATTACTGTACAGTCATATAGGACTGCTTCATTCACCAGGATAAAACCTCCACAGAAGGACTCTGCAGTCTCTCCCCCACTACTATATATGCAAACTGCAACACTGGTGTAAAGCACCATTTCTGAAAGGATTTTTAGCTCCAGCAGCTGTCACTGTGTCAAGCTGTTCTGTGGGAATAAGTTCCATGTCCTTTCTGCTGGAGACGCAGTGCCTTCTTGGAAAAGGGATCTCTGTACAAGCTGGAAAGATACAGAGAGGAAATTGTATACTTAATAAAAGTTTTGGATGTGTCATTTTTGCTTAGCAAGGAAAATTGCACAGAAAAAAACTGGCTGCTTAATGGATTGTTCAAATGCTCATTAGCATCAAGCAGATTTATTTGAACAGATAATTATCCCCATATTGTGCTTTCATCATTGGAATTGTTTATGTTAAACTGTCAAGCAGCCGTTTTCAAATTTTATTCCTCAATGTATTGAAGTTCCTTTTATGGTTAGAAAAACAAAAAAGGATTTAATTTTTTCCCCCTCAGCTTCATTTTAACCCTATTTAAAGTCTTTCTTGAGACTTTTAAGTTTACAGGAACATTGAGACATTTTCATTGCAGATGTTATGAAGAACTGAACATATAGGTCCTCCCATGACAAACACAATGCTATGCAAGTTTCTCTGTTCTGCTTTAATTCATTTATTTTATTAGCTGGAAGGCACATGTATGTGTGTGCATAAGAGAGAAGGTGTAACAAGTGGCAACTTCCCTACTTCCAGAAGCTGGTTTTGAAGCTGACAATCCCTCAACATTCACGTTGGCTGTTGCCATCAGTATGTTTAGCAAATCAGTCTATTTGCAGTTACAAGTGATTAGAGCCCTAGATAGATAGCAAATTGCTAGGCCTAATCAAGGCAAGACAACCCATGCCTTCAGGCTACTCCTAATGCAGTTATCTGTTGCTAAAGAAATCTGTTTGACGATCTATGTGTTCTTTTAATTTACTCTGACTGTCATTTACCTTCATATTCTATATACTGCTCATCCACAGTAAAGTCAATTTTGCTAGCCAGTAAAATCTGCATTTTCTTCAATGATGAATGACTGAATGATGACAATGTTCAACGTTTGATGTTTAACTACCTAAGTTCTTAAAAAATGGAATAAAATGTTTCTCTTCTAATTACATTCCCACCCTTTTACCTCCCACAGCAAACAGTAGAAATTCTTTAAATGCATCTCCCAGGAAGATTTGCAAGTATTCCTATAAAGAACCACTACAAAAAAAACCCAACACTTTTAACACTGCCTTGCAAGGTAAATAATCCTAAATAAAGCCAAAATTTCCTAATTTGCCACTTGTTTAACTTCAGCTGTGTTCACTCCTACAGAACTTGATAACATGGAGAGCAATGGCAAAGCTGTAATTTTGGTCTATAACTCATAGTCAACAAGGAGTAGAGAACTATGTTTGCTTGCAGTGCTTTCACACAAGCCAGCCTGAGAATTTAATAGCCAACAGGAAAACAGGTGTGGACCAAACTTTGCCCATCAAGCAAGGGAGAATGATAAACTCCTGTGTCCTCCCTGTCTTTTATCCTCACAAAAACTCTATTAAGCATTTTCTAGTATAAATATTCAATTTTGGGTTTAAACTCCCTCCCACTTCAGACAACTGTCCTAAGGAATCTTAGTATTTATGTAGCTGTCCACCATCTGGACTTTTATACCTACTCTGTTGCTTGCTGCAAAAATAGATACCTTACCTTAATGATAAAGGCTTTTGATTTTACAGCTGAAGTTAAATCCTGCTGAGGAAATATGCAAAGCTACATTAGCATTTTGTAAAGGAGCCCTTGGAGATTGGCATTTTATTATTTTGTATCCCAAGAAAAAAAATCTTTACATCTCTGAAAGATGACAGTGGCTGCTAGCCCTATTACAATTAGCACTGGCACCAGCCATCAGGCAGGGACATAGCTGCACACAAAGCCTGGCCTGTTGCATGGGCGTGTAACTTCAGCTCTGCTCAAAGGTCAGTCCCAGGAAGTTACTATCCTAAAGGGAAATAAATCAGGTGGTTTATATCTATGGAGGAGATTAACTTGTTTATTAACTTGTTTTTGAGACTGTAGAGTCAACGCCTGATGCCGTCTGTGTTTTGCATTATAATTCAATTTAGCAATACCACACACACAGAAAGCTTTATTGCTAATGGATGCACCAAGCAGACCTGACTGCTCTACATCAACAACAAAACAAAGAACTACACATCAACAGTAGGCTATCATTAGCAGTAATGTTATTCCAAAGCGTGGCATATCTGTCAGGCAAATGTAACCGCATCTGACATCTACCATAGTTCTATTTGCCTGGCTGAGATGATATGTTTCAAATTGAGGAACATCTGTTTTGGGTATGTGATGAATCACCTTCAAGTATATTTCTTACTTCCTGCTGTCCCATGAGCTCAAACAGTGAAAATAAGTTACATAACACAATGATTGTGTTATTTTTCAGTACTTCTGAAATTTTAGCTTTTTTCTGACCTACGGCTCCTCTCATGGTTTAAAAAATAAAACAACAAAAACCCAACCCAACTTCCCAGAGAGGATATTTCTATTACTAGAATAGAAAGAAGTTGGGGAAAAAACCTTACAATATGGACATTCTTCGTTTCCCACTGATAGCAAGTCAGCTGAAATGGCTCACCTATCAGAAGATAACAGTTCTACAGAGGTACAATGTGATACTTCTGCCAGTGTCTTCTTCAGCTGATAAATTACCTCACTGAACGTACTAGAATTTTAGCTGGTTGCATGGGTGTGGGAGAGTAGCAAGAAACAAGGAAAAATATAAGTTTAATGAATCTATCAAAAAACGGAAGAGTCAACACCATGTCAAAAGCAGAAGAGAATACTGTGAGAACTTTGGTCATACAGGAGTCTGGCAATCAAAAAGAAGACCTTCTGATTGAAATGTAAAACTTCACACATCAAAAAAAGGTATTAATATTCAGGCAATGGGACCTGACAGCATATCAACACAGCACATGTAGAAAATTTAATGTAGTACCCGTGTGCATGTCTTCTGCATTTAAAACGAAAATTGAGAGCTATAGAGAAGAAGAAGGCTGTTTGAAATGTGCTGTACAGTGAGTAGTAATAGGAATGCCTTCATGCATGAGAGAGCACAATTTGCCAGCACTCTGAAGAGGATCACTATGTATTTAGCTTGTACACTTGCTGATACAAAAGTATTTATTTCTCAGTGGATAGTATTTATTGTATTCCAGTGATCTGCAGTGTGACAGAAGCACACCAGATCTTACGTGCAGTCACAAGCTGCTCAAATGCTTTGCATGATGACTTTGGAATGATGGTTTATACTGTGTCTTCACAGTCCTAAAATAATAAGAGCATTTAGACTACTTGCTCAACTAGTAGAAGGCAATCAGTTTTGTCGCTTTTGGAACTCACCTTGGTTTCTGGACATATCACACTACCCTGCAACACACCAAGTGGTATATTTCTGGCTAAGCAGGAAGATTTCTTTCAGTAAGCTTTGGATCCAAATATGGATCTCAGCTTCCCTTAAATCTACTGGAATCTGAAGTCAGGAATCTCATTTGGTCTCTTAGGCCATCTCTCCAGTTCGGAAGTGTTCTGTTGCTGATTAGTACAAAGCAGACTATTGTCAGTCGTATATTCAGCTTCCAAAAATGAATGCATCACAGCTGACCATAAGCATTTCTCCAAAAGCAAATTGCTGTATCAGCGGGTCATCAAAAGTAGCAAGACCATTTACAACAGCACCATCTGGTGTCTCTCGGTGAGTTTATAGTTATGGTAAGTGTAGCAGATTAAAGTTAGCACACAGAAATTAGCACAGTATGAAACAGTCATGTCCCGTCATTTTCACTACTCCCTCACAACTCTTCACAATGAACAAATGATGCCATTTGCTGCTTTCCCTGTGATCTCACAGTTGTCCACATCTGATAAATTTAGGTTTTGCTTTGTTATCAAAAGGAGGCTGATTTATATCTTTTTGCTTGCAATCAAACTTGGGCTGAATGAGAAAAATCAGGAAACTGCCAGTGCAAATCAGTCATATCTGTTAAGAGGGTTTTTTAATCAGCCTACACCAGCTACCTCTGGAAAAGTCACCTGTCACCCGCTCTCATGCTTGGCTCTTTCCCAGAGGTACGCCTGCAGTCCTTGCATTCTCAGAATATAAAGAAATGTTTTCCTCAAAGAATGCACATATGAAATGCAGCAGATCTTAGTGAAGTGGACCTTAGACAAGGCTATGGAAGTAATTCTTCAGTTCTAGACAGACCCATGACTTTGGAAAAGTGACTTCAGTACTTTATTCTTCTTTAGTTGCTATACTATTCTGCTTTATTAAGTGTGTGTAGTATCCCATATAATGGGGACCAGCCTTTATAAATATGGACAACAACTTATTTCTAAATAAGTGTCTCCTGTGACTGAACTCTCAGGGAACGCTATTCTTGAAATTAATCTTGAATGGTCTAATTAGAATGGTAGCAGTTACAGAATTCTCCAATGGCTACTTTGAAGAAACAATTACTGTCTTTATTATGATAACCCTCCAGATGAGATACTACAGTTGACAAAGGATTATTAAACAAGTTATTATTCAGTCATGACTCACTCAGCCCACAGCTTGTACATTTAACGATGAAGGCTAACATGCCAGCCATTAACAGTGTTGTAATACAGTGGCCAAATTTTTAATACTTTTTGGACAGTACTATATTGCAATAGATTGGGCTTTTTTTTCGTAAATCAACATCAATTCCACTATAATTAGATCTTCCTAAGATTGTATAAGGTGTGATTAGCATACAGACTTGTAAACCTTTGACTTCATTTATCTCAGAAATTAGTGTAGAAGGTCATAATCTAAGACAACGGGCATTATTTCCCAAAGGAAAGAATTGAGTTAATCCAATTTGTATCTCTTTATAGCTACACTTGTCAACCAGAAATGTGACTTTAGGATAAGCAATGTCAATGGGAAAAAAAATTAGAAGGAAAAATTAAATCCTTGCTGTACATCAAAATCTTCTGTCCCATAAAAGACAGTGAGATACTTGTCTTCCTCAAACCACCTCTTCAAGTCTAACTTACAAGTCCTGGTTGCCTTGCTCCCAATTCACATGGTTTCCCTACAAGACCATCCCTGAGGCTAGAGGGGGCCAGACCAGTACAGTCATTGCAAGGTCTTCAAGTGGTTGTGGGCAGTGTGCTGCAATAAGAAGTCTTTGGGGTGAGACACAGAACAAAACCCTTCTCATTTATGATCATCAAATTCTTCATAGCACTTTGCTAAGGAAGGATGTGGAAACCTTACTGCTTTGTCCAGTTTCCTTACCTTCACTGTCTAACTCCCACTGCAGGTTCACAAAATAATCTTTTCTCCCTGTCCTTTAGTGTTGCTTGTCCTGCTGAAAGCAGTGTTATTTGGGCTAAAATAATTTATATTTCTACAACTCTTGGATTTTATCTATTTGTAAAGTATGCTGGCAAGAAAGGCCTTGTAGGAAGGTAAGCATATTATCATAAGACTATCTATAATCGGTTTTCTCAATTCTTCTCTCTAGGGATAGCCATTTGAATTAGCAAGTAGTCACTGAAATTTTGAATTAGTTTTGTGTATTATAACTTCAATGGAGACTTCATTTTCCACTGCTATGGATAACACAAAGATACTTTCTAAAAAAGACAGTGCGCCACGTTCTCTAATCAGATTCTTATACCCTGGTGACTCTGCAGACCATTTTCTAATAGAATTGAGGCATGGGCTATGGAGCTAAAATAGAATAGGCTATTAAAAATGTTATCTCTACGGAACCTTACAATAACAATACTAAAAAAAATCCATGATGGAGAAGAACCTACTTGGGAAAAAAGATGCATTAAGTCAGAGTCACCGCCACTTGTGAAAAGCTTCCAGTGAGAGAAAATGATCTATAGAAGCAAGTTCTTGTATCCAGGAAAACGGATGCTGCTATAATGGCATAATTCGGTAGATTTGACAACTTCAAAAAAATCATGTAATAATTACTAAATCACTGATGTTTGTTTTATCTGATCTCAGATTTGCTCTATAATTATAATAGCCATACTTGGGATTCTCTAAATAGGTTACTTAGGAGCAATGCCTAAAAGCATACAAGCAATAGCATAACAAGTCTAAAAAGTAATTTTCTGCATTCTGATGTCCTTCAATGCTCATTTGTTTCACTTGAGCAATGTGCTGTGTTGGCATGTCTCCATCCAAGTGCTAGTTTGTATCAACAGACCATACTGGATTCTCAAAAAGAGAACATGGAGAGAGCAGCTGCATTATTTCATCTGGCATTGTCATGGCACTATCGCATTTCGGCATCATAAGATTGTAGTTTAGTGTACGCTGCTGTCAGTGCCAAACTGCAAAGAACTTTGTTGATCCCCTGTAAGGTATGACGGCAGCACAAAGCGAGGAGTTTTTACCACACACCAATCTTCAAAGTGCCCCAGTCCTTCTCTAGTCTGTTAAAATAAACAACTCTCCGGAGGTATCTCCTTCTCTTCAAATAACACTATTTGCCATTTTCTAGTTGAAGATTTTGTGAAAATAAGTTAACAGTGCTTTGCCCAAATGACCCACACCCTTGCTATATTCACTGATCCTTCCATGGTCATCATCTAGCGTTTGGGGAGAAGCTCACAATAATCTTTTATCTTCACCTATGCCTTAGTTACCTTAAAAGATGTGGGGAATGCGAGATAAAAATCCCCATTAAAAATGTTAAGTATCTTGAACAAATTAAGTGCATGTACCTGAGAATACAGACCTGTACATCAATGTTGGGCTATCACCAGGCCTTACTGTAGAACTCTCTCTCATTCATAGGGGATCTGCTTAAAAATTCATAGCACATTTTGGTCCATTGCTGTTTGAAAGCCTCATGGTTACTGAATGTTGTCCCTTCTCAAGGTTATGTCCTTACAGTGGTGTCAGGCCCAGGGTACCCAGGTTCCTAAGCAGAAATTTGGCAGTATGCCCTTTTGTAGCTGGGTAACAGTTCCTGGGTAACCATCAGGATTACTTCAGTATGTTCAACTGCGATTTAGTTACTGAAGAAGTTTTGCTAGAGAGGCTAATTAGAAAGATCCAAACCACACTTATTTAATAGCAAAATATTATTTGTTCATTATTTCAAAGAAAACAAAGATTGCAGGCCCAGGTGTTAACACAAAAAATAATGGTTTTCTTTTACATCCATGTTCCCAGTGTAAACTTCCACACGCTATAATTTACATAAATCCAGATTAGTCTCCCTCTCAGGAGGAACAGCCTACATGCTTGCAGCACATTCTTTCTGTCTGTGAGTCTTCCCAGCCTGTCAGCTCTGTAATTGACACATTCTGGGAAACCTCTCTCGGCTCACCCAAACCTCCCTCCCTTTTCTAGTTCTTTGAGGTTTTAGGCTTCTTTGATCCCCCACTTAGCCCTGGAAAGAGTACCCATTCTAGCCTGGATGGAGCCAGCTCATTAGCTTTTCTCCAAGTGATGATCCAGCCATTATTATCTTAACTACTTTGAAGCCACGTATCTGAAGCTATTCTTATCTGTGTCATTGTTTTACATTTCCTCTTTGGCCCTTTAACAAGTCCTTTATACTCTGCTTTGATTTAACTCTCTCCATGCAGGCAGGAAGCAATACTGAATTAAATACGGAAATATTTGTAACAGGACTGAACCAGCTTAACACAAAAAATGCATTCCTGATGAGAAGAAACATACTATCTTTTTTCCAGCACCTGTTTCATCTTCCTTCTGTAGTGATTAAATCAGGTAGGTCAGTGGGAGTGCTTAATGATTTCCATTAAATCGGACTAGTTCTGAGATTAGACAGATGCATGCATATAATCTAGAACAGCATAAGACACTTTTGTTTCCTTTCCTCTGCATACATATATGTATGGTGAAATTCTGTGGGCCCCTTTTAGTAAGATTCTCATAAAGACATAATTATATAAAAATCATCAGTTAGTAAGTTTCCTACAAAAATCCAAACATTTCAGTTAAATCCGGATCAGGAATTCTAGTGAGCCCTTTTCTTGGATTCAGTTGTGAGGACTGTATGCAGCCCTTTCTCAGACAACCTTCTCATACTGAAAAACCCAAGCAGCAAAACAGCCACGGGGAATGCTTATTTGACTCAGAAAGAACAAGGAAAATATTTGAGTCTTAAAAGATCTGAGCACCACCTGCCTTCCCTCCACTCCAATTAAATTCAACTATAAAACTCCCAGAAAGTCCAAGGAAGAAAATTTAAGACAATGTTAAGGCATTTTGAAAACACTCTCCAAAACCTCTAAGCAACTACAGCAATTTGCAATGTATCTTTAGGTGTGAAGAAGGCATTAGTATATCTATAACAAGATCTGACATTTTGCCACTGTTGTTCCAGATAATGTAATTACAAGAAACATGAGTTATTTTCACAGATTCACACTAATTAAAATTAAATACGAGCCAGATGGTTTGTAAACATTTTGAAAGTGTACATTATTGAATGCAGAAGTGCAAAAGTCACAGGTAGGCTGTGCTCCTTATCTAATGAAGTCTGAGACAGAATACTGTGAAAGTTTTGTAATGAGGTGTGCTTTGTGACAGAAGTTTAAATGAACAATGCCTTATGATGAAGACTAATTTAGAGAAGTGGCGGTGCAGTTTATATGCTAGGTTCCAAAATGTGACAAGCTGGTGTTGGCTGCAGTGCTTTACCATCAGAACATTCAAGAAAGAGTAGCATGTGTAGAAAGCTCATAGAAGAGACTCAAAAGATATTTTATTGATACTTGGTGAGGGAAGACAGATAAAGTGCAATAAAACAGGTAGGTAAGTAAAAAGGCACTGACAATAATATTCTTTCTGGACACTGGTCTTGGACAAGGTATTTCAACTATCAGAATGACACTTTGCTTTGTTTGTAATCAATTTAGGCATGTAGGGATGGAAAAGGAAACATATATGTCACTTCTAAAGATCCAATCTCAATTTGCACACAAAATCACCAGAGAAACTCCCCTGTGTTCACTTTTAATATCACATATCAGCTTTGCTGTTAGACTGTATATTAATCCACTTAAAGGTGAGGAACCAAGAGAAACAATTGAGAGGAGGTGAAGGAAAACTGCTCCAAACAAGGCATTCCTAAGCAAACCACTGGGGCGTACAAGACTGTAGCAGAACTTGCTCTGAAGTCTTAACTCAGTACATAGCTGAAATTATTTAATTTTTGTGGACATACTGAGGAAAAATTCCTGGAGTTAACAAGAAGTAAGCCATTCTAACTGGATTAAATTCTTTCCTTCTCCCTGCCTTTTTCACTGAGGAACAGCTGTAGAGAAGCTATTTCAGCAGCTCAGACTAACACAGGAAAGCAGCAAAATGTCTGAAGAACCTAGGTCAATGCCCTATACTAAATTTCAACAAGATAATTATGAACATAGACAGCTGCCTGAAAATAATTTTTCCCTCATGTGGTTTGTTCCTGTCCGTAAAATGAAGACATTGATTTTTAAATGGTCACGATGGCTATGCCTCTACTGTGCAACAGCAGTCTGGACCATGCAAACATCCCAGCAACCTCCCAACTCTATGGCAGTATGAAACCTAGGCAAACATGACCTTTAGCTGCCATCTTTTTGGACAAGAAACTTGAGCATGTGGGCCAGAAATGAGCCATGGGTTCCTTCAGCAGATCTTATTTAGGGAATTCAACTGTGCTGTAGAGCTTCTTGCACAGGAGACCTAACCAACAGTTCAGAAAAGAACTACTGATCATTGATGACAAGCCCAAAAATGAATAACTAGAAGCATTGAATATAGCCATATATTTCATAGGGATGCTTGATATCTTGATATTGTAGCCTAATATCTAGGAATGTGAAAAATTCTGGCATTTTCACTCCAGAAAAGATAAAAACAGACTATGTAGAACCAGAAAAGGAATAGAGGTTTAGCCAGACCTATAAAAATTACAAAATAAAATCCTGAGTACCATAACCAAAAAAGCCACAGTAACCTGTAAAAGGCAATCCTAACAAACATAAGACCAGAATAACAGAAACATTCAAATCTCTTTACCTAAATTATATACTGAGTAGATCTTAGATGAAAATCTGAAAATTGGCAATGAGTAGAGCTGACTGAATACCTTTTTCATTAATATTTTATTGGTTGAGTAATAACATTAATCTCAATGCAAGAGAGATTTAGTCCTTCTGTACTTTTCCCCACACCTCAAGTGAATTTCACCTGTGGGAGAATGAATGATTGGCTCTTTGTGAATATTTGCACTCATAAAAGACAAGTGATTTCTTAGCCAAGAGAATGAATACAGAAAGACATAATGACAAAAGAAAAACTGAGAAATTAAAATTTGTATTTAAACCTGTATAGACAGATATTCCCCACTCTATTATGCATTGAGCTGTATGTGAAATACCTACTTGGAAATATTGTACCAAAGGTGAAGGAGGGTCCAATGTATGTGATAATTCCAGAAGCATTTGCATTAAGTTGAAAGTAAATATTTTAATAAATATATGAATCACATCAAACAAGTTTTAAAATGTTCTTATAGGAAATGTTTTTTAAAAGTTTCCTATGTTTTTATGTCAGGAGGCATCAACTTCAAAGGAGTCAGCAATTTGCTTCTAAAATTTCAGCCTTAATGTTTTTTCCTAAAGTTGTCTAAACATAGAGAGGATTTGTGAGCTGTTTACTTGGCAGTAAAAATTCAGTCAAAGTCAGCCAAAGACCTATTGCAGTCTCCTGGTTCTCACTTTTCCTATTTCTCATTCCAGTGATTGGTGTAGGAGTGAAAATTCTGATTAGCTATTGCTTGTTGTGATGGAGCTGACATACGGCTGTGACACAGTAGCTAAAAGGCGTACATAATATAATGGAATACCTTTATAATCACTAGACACAAAGTTGAGTCTTCTACTGTCTCCAGATCAAAAAATTCTGCTTCTGCCTCATAGGTTTAGCTATAGACATCCATGGCTTCATTCCTACAGAAAAACAGAGATGGATCACTGCTTGTGAAAGGGATTTCCCATCTAGAAAATAAGAAAACAATTTTTAGTAATCTTTCTAATGCATTTTGTGGCCATGTGCATTGAAGCTAGAAATGGGCATAAACATTTTCTCTATTATACCAAATGCTAAACACTATTTTACTTTAAATCAAGGTAATTTTGCCAGTAGCTCCAATCAATTCAGGATCAGTCCCCTTTCTGGGAAATCTTATGTATCCTTTTATGCCTCTGCTTTTACTGCACATTGAGGCCCATTGACTTTTTATGGCTGCCACTGTGGAAAATAAATTATCCACTAATTATTATATGGGTGGGTGTGACTATGTTGCACCACAATGTTAAAACATTACATCAAGTAAAGTGTGGAACGTAGCCTGAATTGATTAAACATGCTCCTTTTTTGATGAATGGACCCTTCCCTGTACATGAGGCTCTGACAGAGGGCTGAGTGAATAGCAAATTACTGTCATCATCATGGTAGCTAGTCATGAAGAAAATGGCTTTCTGATTTCACTAATTTACTTTTCACTACAGTTTTAGTTTATCATACCGTCTTAGTTCTGACATGTTTTCTTCCCTCCATGGATTAATCACGTTAGTTATGCAACAACTGTCTGAAACCTCTACAGTGGCTGAGTTCAAGATTCAAGATACTCTCTGGGGCTAGGTAAAGAAGGCAGAATATTAGCTATCCACAGGGAATAACGCCAGTAGAACGTCTCTCTTACAGAGATAGCTTCAGCAAAAAGTAATGTATTTTACTAAGGAAAGGGAAACCACCAGGATTTTAAACAGAGTACTATCTCAATCATATAGAACACTCTTAATTCAGCCCTGGGCCTCGTGCCTCTCCAAAAGAAGGTAACTACCTGGCAAGCTTCTTTCTTCCCCAAAATAGCTTTTTTAGTCTCGCTGGTGTTCCCCCTAAGCCTAACTGACATCTCAGCAGGGCTTCCATCTAATGCAGTATCTTTGTTCTGAGATTGTATCAGAAATCCGTGAGGGATTAGCAAATCACAGGGCCAAACTTTCTTATAGTACATGATAAAATGTCTCATTGATTTCACTAGGCACCTAAATAACTTCTGCAGTACTCCCCCCCTGACTGGGGGCAAGTGTGAATTTTGTTTACAGGACTAATTTCCATTTCCAGGTAACATCTACAGATAACTTTACTTCAGTGGTGTATCAATACATTCCTGGGTCCAGTGAGCTGATACAAAACATTTTTTTTGCAAATTTCCATGGTCCGTGACTGGAAATGAAGAGGGCTAGAACAGCTTACGTTGGATATTTGGCAGTTTCACATGATACACTATCAGAATACAGCTCACTACTGTCGTGGTGGTGGTTATATAAGGCCCTGCAGAAAAAAAAATAGAACATAAACCATACCACCATTTCTAAAGTGCAAACATTTAAACAGTAGCTTCTCTTTAGTTTGCAGTGTTTTCTTGCCTCCTCGCTTCAGTACAGTTCTCCCAAATTTAATTAGCTCCCTCCAGCTGGATACCATATCACGTCATACTTAACGCGTGATCTGTATCAGATGTTAGCTCTACCTCCAGCAAATATATATTTGTTTTATTTATGGATAATACTGTTGCAGTAATAATGTAAAGTCCCTAGGAAACACACTTTTTCATAACTGAGAACAGGATTTTAAACACAAGGACAGAAATACACAGTATCCAAACCCCTAGTTTTAAATGACAAAAAGGCTTCAGTGAAATGCCTATGGGAATGAAGTAATATTTGCAACTTACTTAAAACTATCTTCTCCAATGTTTTCTCTAACGTGTTAATGGCACAGGCAATTTAATTTACATACAAAAGTACAAAGTGTTAAGTAGTTTCCTTTGAACACAGGTAGTACTTTTGCTGGATATATTAGGGTATATTGCAAGTGCTTCAAATGAAGATCTATGAGGAACTTAATAGTAAAAGTTCATTGAATTCTTTTACTAAGTACCAAACAATCGTATTTAACTTGAAGGTTTTAATGTTCAAAGAGATCCTACTTTTATCTTCTAAGTCCCTAAAGAAGGCTGTGGGTGAAAAAGTTCAAGTAGTGTACCTTTTCTTTAACTTGAAGGACAGTAAAAATCCTTCCACACAGAGCTTCTTTCCCTTCTTTCTTTCTTCTACAGAAAGACTATGCATATTTCATCACATTTTCTTCTTAAACTATTTCACACCTACCAGGAGATGTCTGTATTCCATCAACATGTGGTCTATGAACTGAAAAAAAATCACTATATCTAACTAATTTCCATAACAAAGAAACAAAGAAAATAAATACTGATTTGGGAAATGTTGATGTCCAAGCATTTCACATTTAGAATGCATTTCCAGGGTTCTCCACACAAACTCGTTTTGTAGAAAAGACACAGGTACTTACATCCATTACTTCTGTAGGAGGTTTGTCAACTGTTTTACACAAGGGAAGAAACAATTTTTGAGAGACTACTTGATGTACCTCACAGACTTCTGTGTCAGTGGACAACACTGATTGGCCAAGACAGTGCAAGAGAAGTGATACTGATCACTTCTCATACCTGAATTCTGATGTAACGATTAAAAATTTTAGGCTGAGGATTTCAGCATCACAGGAGGTACACCTATTGCTATTGAATTAGTAAGAGCAGGATGTCTTACTGCCCTGGACAGATCTGGTTACCTCAGTGTTCTTACCCAGAGGATGTAAATAAATTAGCTATGTCGTGAATTTTTTCTCTTACTCTTTACAATTGCTATTACATGAATGTTTATATCTTGCTTGTGATAAAACTCAGTGCCCACAGTCCATTCACCAAGGTCACTCTGTTACGCCTGTAACAGTAGTACAAGATGTTGCTGTTGGATTTAGCTGAGACTCCCCACTGACAGATGGGTGAACATTTTGAAAATGGCTGATTCATTGCTTCATCAGCCTTTTTTTGATTAGAATGAGATTAAGTCATCGTAAATAAAAAACCTCCAACAACCAGTGATTTTTGAAAGAGTAACTTCAATAGTTGCATCATTGCCATAACACCTTACATACTATTCGCTTAAAAAGTATTAACAAAAAAACCGTAGGAACAGAGAGCAAGTTTTTCAACTTATCTGTTGTTTATAATTCCATTAAAGGAAATTTTGAAACAATATGAGCCCATACTTTTTGTTTGATCTTTCAATATATTAATATTTGCAAGTAGAATACTCAAACTAATTGAGCAAAAGCTTTAAATCTCATATTGGTGTCTGAAGATTTTAGGAGCTTGCCCTAGAATGTGGTATTGATCTGTTCATAAATATCAAGGACATTTTTTTCCCAGCTCTGTTAAATGCTAAACGCTCCCATTAGCTGAAAGTGTATTATTTTGCAGTCAGAAGGGTGTTAACCTTTTAGTTGTATGGGAACAATAATAAATCCATCCTCTTCTAACATGGTTTATCAGGTAATGATGGTACTTTAATAAATAACGATGAGCTCTTTATTCAACAGTACATAAAACATAACTAGAATTTTGTTTAATGATTCATAACGGTAATTCCTTATTTTGCTGGGTGGTTTCTTCTTTTTTTTCTTTTTTTTTTTTTTTGTAATTCCCTGACCTATTGTCCCTCATATCCATAAGATACTTATGTGTAATCCTTAAAAAGTGAGATTTATCATCATGTCTTTGAAGTACAAAGGATCACAAGCCTCTTTCCTGATGGCTAAGATATATTTTTCAAGTAGTGCACAATTTTTAAGTGTTTCTTTTTTTGTTCACATACCACCAATGTCATTGTACTCTGTACACAATAATTTACCAGTGCTCGCCATCTGTGGACAGCTGTAGGATAGGATCAGAAGGCAAGGGAGATCTTTAAGCTTGTCCTTTCAGTGATTCGCCTGAGCTGTTAGCTTGTGAGCTCTCAGTATGCTATGAACTAAGTAACACTGTGCTCAAAATGATGACAGTGATATCTCAGACATTATTCATCTCTGACAATTACTGACTTTTTTTAACAATCTGTATTACAATATCAGATGTCTTTTCCAGAGTGACTAGAAGCTTCAGGTAATACCAACACTGCAATACCTGAAAAGCATTTCTTAGGGCAAAACCACTTGCAGAAAGGCTTCCAGAGATAACACAAAGTTAATACAGAGGTCACCAACATTTTCTGTCTATGTGGAATTATTTGGGAGTATCAGTTTTCCAGGAAACTGATCCAAGGTTCATGTAGTACAACATAAAAAAAAAATTTTGGACTGTGATGTGCTTTGGGCAAGTATCACTGACCTATAATGTCCACATCAGAAAAATCACATTTAGGAACTGTGACAATAAAAGTACCAGGCTTAAAAAGCAAGAACTGAAGGAAGAGTGTATTTGCTTGTTTCATCTGGAAGAGATCCTTCCCATTCTAGAAGAGCTGACATGTTGATAAAATCACAGAGGAATACTTCTGCCAAACATGCTGCTATACTGTTATGAAGTGGACAAGACAACCCACCAGCTTCCCACAGCCACTATTGAAGCTTGGAAAGAAAGGGAATAGCAACGACCTTAGGCAAGCAAAGGAGTGTTTCTGTGTATTTGTTCTCCACAAATCCATGACAACTTCACCTTCTGAAAAATGGGAAGGGATGGTCACACTGGTTTTACCAGTCCCACTTTCTCTGGAGATGAAGAGAGGAATCCAATCTAAGCCTACTGCTGCTTTTGCTACTGGAAGATACAAGGGAAGAAAATTAGTAAAATGGGCATCTACTGTGACATTTTGGAAATCACTGTTCCTATGTTATCTGATTGCTGAATTCTTCTGGCCTCTCTGCAGCTGTAGTTCTGTATAAAAGCAACTAAGCTGCAGTGTTATGAGCAAAGGTTTAACAAATTATAGCCTAGAATCTATTTATTTCCATCTGCAAATTTATACCTCTTGCTATTTGAATTTGCATAATGAAAAGTATATTAGAATCCAGATGCACATCAACTTAGATATGCATTCACTCTATTGAAGGGACAAATTTTGATGCCTCACTTACAGACCTGATCTACTGTTTCTGAAAGTCAATGAAAAGTCTTTTATCCATCAAGTAAACTCTGTCCCAACCTCTTAGGATTTTCCAGTCTTTATCAAACAAAATTCCACAATTCATTATTTGAAGACTTCTTCACCAACCACTACTTTACTGATAGGTCTGAGCAAACAATCTGTTATCTAGCAGTGAAGAGAACAGCATACAAGAAGCCATTTCCAGTCCAAAACTAGTAAATAATCATAATCTCACATTGCCCAAGAACAACACTATTTTCAGACCGCCATTCATCTTAGCTCCAAAGAGGCAAGCCAGGCTTTTGGCTGCACCCTTACATTTATAAACAGGATCAAGTTTCTCACTGGCTTTATCTGACATACTATGTGATCTTGCAGAAGGTACTTCCCTGTTTCTCTTCTACTTTTTACATTTTTTAATTAGGCTGTAAACTCAACTTGCCAGCTGCCAGCTAAAGTGGGACCTCAGTCTTGATCAGGACCATTAATCATAGAACAAGAAACTAAGAGATGTTAGTAAAATTTCATAACATTTCTACCATACCTGCTCACACAGTACAGGTCCTAATCTATAAGCAATCTCATTTTCTTAGATCCCAAACCAGCATCTTTAAGAGTGAAAATGTATCAGTACAAAGATTTTAAATAATTTGTTAATGCAATGATGAATTTGCATTTGTCCTTTTCCTCGCTATCCAAAGACTGTAATGATTCACTTCATTTTTAATGAAGTCTAACACTTACTGTATCAAAGACATACTCAATATCACAGTGGAAGCTTCATTTTTACTTTCTCCCATAGTAGCAGTTGGCACCAGTGTTTTCAGACTGTTTGAAATACTCTGTGTGCAAGAGCCATTTGGATACCATGTAATACATTTTTTCTTGTTGACTTTTAGTTATGTTTTTCTTAATGCACCTTCACAAACTTTATCAGGAGGCAAGATCATGTTAGAATTTACTAATGGCATACATTTTTTCCTGTTGCCAGATGCATATGGAAGTTTTCTGTGTTTCTTTAATACAAATTCATAGACATGACAGTATGTTGACACTAAGGGCATTAGAGCTAAGCCTGTGGATGCAGTTACATGCAATGAATCAGACAGCAGGATGTTGAGTGCATCGAAACAATGCATCATGGTTAGGAGATAAACTTCAAACTTAGATGTTAACACAAACAAGAAACCTGGAATGTACTAGCTATCTATAGCTGGAAAGGAAGATCTGGAAAAGAAATGAAAAAGCAAAATTTCTGGTTATGCAATAACAAAAAAAGGGAATTGCAAGGAAGAAAAAGAGAGAATTACAGATTAATAATGCCTATTCATTGAGGAGCACCTGGTTATCAGAACCCTACACACTACCTTGAATTCCCTTGCATTTACCAAGGGTTAACTGAGACAGTATGAGGTGTTTCCCAAGTGCTCAGGTTCAAAATGCACCCAGAACATTTAAAGTCCAAGTAACAGTAAGTCTAACTCTTACTATGGGTAGGTAGGAGGAGCATTAACTCTTTTCCTCTAGCTCCTTTTCCCAAATCTCCTTTTTCCTTTCTCTTTTTCATAAAAACAGTACAGAACAGCCTCAAGGTAATTTTCTTGGCCAAATGTTGAAGAAGTGTAAGTAATGTCTGCATTAGACACTCACTTCTGCTTATGGGTGATGGTCTGAATGGGAACTCCACTGGCCTGGGGTACACTCCTGTGGTTCAGACACTTGGCACACCTACATACCACTCCTTTCTGCCCTTTTTTGAATCCTTTACCTTCTAATTTGCTGAACCCACAGTCTTTCACTCCAGAGACTGCAGCAAGGGCTTACATGACCACAAGAGCTCTGTGTGGCTGAACAAAAAAGGGCCTTGAACATAATGTGGTTGTAGCATGAGGATCATAGCATGGAAACATTGGGAATCAGTGTTCCACAACTCTTGAAGCCTCAGATTTAGACCATTTAAATCTCTTTGCATTTTTCCAGTTACTACATGAGAGAATATTTTGTAACCTTCCTGGCAGTCATAAGCTTTGCAAAATTCCAGTCTTGGGACACAAGTCAGAAGTTGTTTCAGATATAGTACTTGAGAAATTAGTTCATGTATTTGTACAGCTTTTTGCAAAAACATTTTGCTAACTGTTCCAGCCCACTTTTGATGTGTCACTGTGTTACTCAAAAAACCCTATTGGTTTTGAATCTTCTTATACTGTTCAGTAAAGTGGAATAATATCACTATTATGATTTTGTAACAGACTATGTATATTCTGCATGAATCTAAAAGATTACATGAATTATTAGAGAAGCCATTCCTAGTTTGCGCTCCCTCAGCCAGAAAATATTATTTGTTCAACGGAGTAACAAATTTTAATTTAATAAAACTGCATTTGTTCATCATTTTACTAATGGCTGGTATTTCCACCATGACAGAAAACAACTGCATATGGACAAACACAAGCAAGCCTCCAGTTGCTTAAAACAACTATCTCAGCATCAGAAAATGAATGAAGCTTTATAAAATAACATTCTTTATCTGCAGCTGTACTACAGGGCCCTCTGCCGTGCAATTCATGGTAATAATGGAATAAACATAGCAGGTCAGTAAAATTATCCTCCCATTAGTTCTAGCAGTGTAAGCTGCATATTTGACATGTTAGGTTTTCGCTATTGTTTAAAAACCTTTTTAGGAGCAAGTGGCAAGTGGGCATTATTTACTTGTCGCTCTGGGTTCCTAACAAGGTCAGACAGATCACCTAACCTTGTCAGGTGGCAAAGCCGTCTGGCTCGATCTTGGTGTAATCTGATTTCTGTTTCATAAACTGAACTCCACAGTCCCTTGAAAGAGAGACAATAGCCTTTTCAATGGCCTGAGCCCTTTCACCCTTTGTTTCTCTGTTTAAATAATATATGTCTCTTTGGTCTTTTGGCAAGAATGCTTGACCTTGTAAATGTGGCCATTCACAGTGCTCTGTAGTGCTGGAATGTGCTTTCATAATACTCGAAGGCTTCTTTATATTATCTAAGGCAAATGTTTGTTTATGAAAGTTGAAGTAAAACATTCACATGATCAAAAGAGAAAAGAACAGGCACCTGGAATGCACAGTAAAAAGATCCCTCCTAAGAGGAAACTTTGCTCATTTCAGCTACTGTTCTAAATCCAATTAGGATAGATGAAAATACTTCTCTCACTGAACTCTGAAATTAGAAAAAAAAATGACAATTAATACCCTAACTCCAGTATTTGTGAACTACTGATACACTGCTGCCAATGATTCTATTAGTCCACTGTAACAGTTGCAGAAAGTACTCTTTCGACCTTTCCTTGTGCCCTGGGGTTCCACAGCACTGCTGAGGCAGCCTAACAGCTTGCTGTACCTGAAAGGGACAGACCTCTTTCTTCTTCCCTTCTTCTCTGCTTCTGCCTTCTCATCTGCCCACTGACAGCTGTGTCTCCCTTGCACTGGCTGCGGTGCTTTTTTGGAATCTTCACTGAACTGATTTAATTTGTCAGCCAAGCAGAAAAGTATTTGCTGTTTTTCTATCAGCTTTTTTTCCCCTGCTGCTCATGTGAGCTGAATCATTTTAGTGGGGGGCCACTGAACACCAACTGTAGTGGAAGGGAACCAGGACCGACATGCAGCGAGGAGGTAAAGAAAAGCAGCGAGGCTGGTACAGAAATACGGTGGGGAACAAAGCCGTGGGGTATGGCTGTTCTATGAGCAGAGGAGGCAGCGACCACTGCAGCAAGGAGGAGCCAACCCTCCCGCCCTCTTTCCTAGGACATGTTCCCACCACCGACCCAGCCTGAGCTTCCCTCCTGCTGTAGCAACAGCTGCATGATACAACCAAAGCAGGGTTATGTCTGGGATCTTCTGCAGGATCTCCAGCAACCAGCAAGCTGTTGCTCTGCTTAGAGCCAGCCATGTTCACCAGGTTCAGCAGGTTGGGATCCCACGAGAGGAAAGCCTTAGTACTGTACACATTACATCCTCTAACGCAAACAAACTAAAGATATACTTAGACTAAGCATCCTCTGCCTTAGATAATACAATAATTCTGTAGGTCTGAAATTCAGGAGATTGTCTATGAAGGAACAGCAGTCACTGAAGACTTAATTAGTCTTTGCTTTATTCATACAGCTTGTATACAGCTGAGAAACTTCTTTCCCTACAGATACCTCACCACCTACTACAATCTCCAGTGTAAACTGATGTTTTTTTCTTTTCCACGTTAAAATATTGCTCTGTCTGGTCACTAGGTAAATGCACCAATATTCTTCCTCTCTCTCTCTATACTCCCCCACCTCTTTTTTTCCAAAGTTAGAGCCAATTAAAAGTCTGACCTAGAAGAAAGTACTGAACTACCATTGAGTCTGAATAGCTTCTCACTTTGAATTGACATTAAGCTTCTTAGTAAGGCACTGTAGATAACATTAACCTCAGTCAGAATGTCTTAAAATGTATAGGCACTTTTCACTAACATAAATTAGACAAAATAAAATTTAATTTATCTTATATGGCTATTTTATGGGATTGGTTTTATTTATATTAAGCAGCTATCTAAATGCTCAGACTACATACTGATAGCTTAAGTAGTGGATATCTTTTTTCTCTTCTGTTAATATCAAACACATTCAATCTGTTCACAAAATACTGTTCTGATATTCCTAGCACTTCAGATGCAATCTGCATTAAATAAAATTCTTACTTCATAACATGACCGAATTGTGGTCTTGGAACTGCGCATGTGCAGAATTTTGAAATTACTCTCTCTAATGTGACAATTGCTAAGGCTGAGAAATGAAACTGGAAGAAGATTAAAGGTAATCATGCTCTTTTCCCACTGTTTCTTCATCTGAAATTTATAACTAGCCCTAACTGCTATAGTTACCTGCAAGCTTTACAACAGAATCCCTGCAGTGTCTGACAGGATAAGGAAAAGCTGCTACTTCCTATAATGTCGAGAACTGTATCGCAGAGAAACTGTAAGTCCAGGTTCTTTTACTTTAGTACCTAAATGGAACTGAGAGGCTGAAATATTTTTTCAAACTTTCTTTTTATCAAATCCTTCAAACTAACAGAACTTGGGTAGCTAAGAATGGTGGGCGAAACAATAAACCAACAAGATCAATGTCTGATTTGGTTTGCTCATCCAAGCAGCGAGCATAGGATATTCAGCAGAACATGACGTTTAAATCATTGCCACCAATCAGAAGGAAAGAACACTGTAACCTTTTGTGAATTAAATGACAAATGTCTGCTAACTGATATTCTAGAAGACGGTGCACACTTCAGACCTGCTCCTGTCCTTGTAAGTCAGGAGGTAGATTTTATAGATGTTTTGAAGAACAAGACTGAGGCTGCTGCCTTCTAAGGAGAAACAAAGGGGCATTAAAAATTTCTACTGTCTGTTCTGCCAAGGAAAAACATCCCACAGAACAAAGAGAGACAAGTCCTGCACAAAAGACACAGGGATGTTATTTATAGACAGGTTATGAGTATCCAGTTGATTTTGCTTCCTCTGGATGAAAGTTACTGTGTTTTGGGCAAGAAAATGCAGTTGACATATGAAATCAGAACACTGATTGAGTGTTTTGAAAGTATAACACACGCCTTCTTAGCAGAAAATTACAGAGAAGCTGAATTCCTACACTGCTGATTGCAAGCTTTTGTGTCTAAGACTTATTGAATACAGTTTTGTATCCTGCCTAGGACAAACATGGTATCTCAACCTGTAGGTGCCAATGCAATATAATGAATTAATAATAAAAGTCTACTAAAATGATATATAACAATACATATTATCATATACTATAAAAGAGACAATAAAAATAAACTTTTAATAATAAAAATGTTTCTATTGTATTGACAATAAAATTGAAGTATTCTAGTATGCTGTCATATGTAGTTTTAGAAGAAGCTTCATAATAAAATTAGGAAAGAGCAGCAAAAGCTTTCACATTCAACGCTCTTAGAAGCAGCTGCAGCAAGGGATTCGGATTAATGTTTAAAAAAGGGATTCAATTAAATGTTAGATTTACAAATTAAATTAGCTATTAAAAGCCAGGAAATTATCTTTTTTAGTTGTTTTTAATGAAATATTTTTTTCAGTTGTTATGAACCTAGGAAGTCATTGACAAAGTTCTTCTGATATACTATCTTGTGTCTGCTTCAAAGTAAGGCATGAGGAATTCTTGTATATTGTTACAAGCTAATTTACCAAAAAATAGAGTACCTTAATTTATTTGGTTAAAAGGTGGCTAATACTTTGATGAATGAGAGCTTATAAAATTTCTGAAAATGCTACTGTTGTAATTTCAGATGTTGTCAATATAAATCTCCCATATGTTTTTTAATAATACTAATCTCTTCCCCTAATAGGGTCTGTGGTAAGCAGTTCCACAGACATTGCCCCTGTTCATAAGGGCAATTTTAAAATTGCTGTCTTGCAATTGTATTGAATGTCTCCTTGGCCTTGCATTAATTTTTAAATTAACGAAATTCTTGATTTACCTTTACATTATTGTTCATTATTTATGCCATTTAATCATCTCTACTGCAAACCATAATTTAACTGTTAACTGTTCTTACCCTGTAGCTAATTCTGATGGCAATGCAGGCAAAATGTAAAGGTTGTCTCATTGAGTAGTTTTAACTTAGGTTAATACATGTCTGAATGCAGTTCTGGAAATTTGGACAATTCCTACTTTGTGAATGAAGGGGCAGGAGGGGAAGCAACACTCCTGATATTACATAAATCATTATGTTGGCCTTAAGTCTAGATTTTTGAGCAAACAGTAAAACCAAGGATGCTTAAAAAAAGCTCATCTGTGAGCTCATCCATAAAGCTGCTTTTTAGGTTAGCAGAGAAAAATGACTTCATGTATAATCTATTTCTGGCATTGAATGTGTGGGCCATAGTTCAATGGAAAGACAATTCTCAGCCTAAAAAGCCAAATTTCCATCTTGGTACTACAGACAGAAGTCCTCCTGTTCCAATAGTGCGATTTATCTTTGATATTTAAGGGATAAACTTCTGGTTCACACATGGGCCTATTAAACCATCTATTAGGAGTCTTAGAGTTTGCTGAATGGATGCAGCCTAGAGCTTCAAAGATCAGTTCATAGAGCTAGAACTTCAGTCTATTTACTTTGGGCATCTTTAAGTTTCTTTTCTTCTAATTCCTGTTGGCAAAGATATTCAAAAAAGCAGTGAGCACTGACAGAAGAGTTATGTGCAGTGCTTTCTGCCTTGATCTGCTCAAACTAAACAAAACACATCACTTCAGGAAACTGAGCTGCTTTTCATAACCGCAAAGTCTGATGTATCTGCTACGAAGGAAGGAAGTGCAGACAGACTTACACAGTCCCTCATGAAATCCTATTGATCTCAGGGGACGTTATGAAGTGTACATCATAACTCTGTGGATGTCAGAGGCTGCCAAACCGTGTTCTTCAGACCTCAAATATTTAATGGGAATATAATAAATTTTGTGGCTTATCTGTAGAGTCATTTTGCCTTTTGTTCTTAATTAAAAGTCTCATTATGGTGGCAGTGATAATGGTTTCTGCAAGAAATGTTCTGGGCTGATTGTAGCCCATTGATCCAAAGACTTGCTTCCCTAAAGCTTCTTGCGTTAAGTTCTTCCCTCACTTTAACCTCTCACCCTCAGTGCCAGTGATTTCTATGGGATTGGCGACACTTGCAAATCAAAACACAACAAGGTTCCTCCTGTTTCTGCTCTGATGTTCATATAAATGAGTCTGAGATATTTATTGAGAGCACAGCATGGACAGTTATCACTCTTTTCTTTTTCATCTTCTTCTCATGAAGTAACTTGGTGATTTTTGGGTTCACATAAATAATGATACAGAATCATCGAGTAGTTTAGATTGAAAGAGTCTTCTGGAGGGCATCTGTCACAAGCCCCTGCAACATAGGACTCATAGCTGAGGTGATTTCAGTGTATTTTGCAGAGAACTGGACTGCCCTGGTAGAAGAACTTTGTAGTCTGTTTCATGCCTACTAACTAATTAATATATAATGAAAAGGTTGAACAGTGAACACTGTATAGTGAAGTGAATTTTGAAAGTTTTTCATTTTCTGGAGAGAGTCATAAGGTACGGCTTAGATCTACAAATGTTTCATTTTATGATATGATTTAGGTACTTGGAGGAAGTTATTGCAAGTAAATAGTCAAAGCAAAACATAGAAGAAAGTCTGTGAGATCTTCAAAAGTGCCAAGAGGCTGCAAGAGTTCTGCAGCACACGGGCATGTTGCTCAAAATCTGTTTAGATGGCTACTTTAATCCATTAGATGCCTAAACTGTTTTTTAATACTTCACTAGTTCCCTAGTTTTTTGTTGGGTTTGTTTTTTTGTTTTTTTTTTACACTGTCCTAACACAGGCAAGAGTCAGCAGTCTTCTTAATAAGAAGACAGCTATATCTAAATGTCATTACAAATCTATTTGTTGTCAGTTTCCTTCACTTGATTGGGAAAAAAAAACTAGGCAGAAGTAACATCTAAAAGTTCCTACTCCTCACTAGATTATTATTATTAATTTTGAACTAGGACTATTTCATTGCATCTTCATCAATTTACAACAGTTATTGGCCACCGTAATCAAACAGCTCCTAAAGCAATTTGAAGTATTATACTCCTCTAAGACTGTATTTGTTTTGCAACATTTTCTTTATAAATAATATGCATTAGGTTGGAACATTATCCTCATTAGCCTAGAGAACTGTTGAAAAGCAGTAGTTATATGAAAGATTGAATTTCAGCATTTCAGGTCCTATTATGCTAGATAATTAAATGAGAACCTCTGCTAATTGTAGTGCATCAAAGACTGACAATAGCTAGGAAGAAATGGCATGTTCCATTCATTAAGCAAGGATAATATGCTTGTTATGACCAAATAATCCATCATGGACAGAGAATGATCCGAAAATTGTTTATCTGTATGCCACATTAATGAGTCTTGGCGCTTTCATATTGCTTTTGAGTACCAGATGCATTGGAAAAAATAGCAAGCCTACCTTCTGCTCCTGCTGTTCCCTCCAGCGCAAGCAGGAAGCCGCGGCTGATGCACGAGGGGGCACTAACTGCTCGCCCTGCAAAAGCAATCACTTGCCTTCGGCAAACGAGTGCTGCACTGGAAAAGTCCCCGTGCTTTGAAACCTTAGAACAAAACTCACTCACAGCTTCGATCTTAAATCCACCTTAAAAGATGTTTCTGTGACTCCTAGTTAGATGCTGTCACCCCAGTCGTGACTGTCTGAGAATACTGTATTAACATAACCATTCACATGTATAGTCACAACAGATCTGGTATTTTGGATACAACTCTAGAGTCTAACAATTGTTACCATGTGTTTAAAGTAATGGTTGGATTCAAGCTAAGTGTCAAGGGGTTCACCGGGATTAGCAATTTATCCTGGGCACAGCACTTTGAAGTAGCTATCCTTTTTCAGAATGCAACCTGCAACAGATGTGCCTTGAGTATTTCAAAGCCTTAACTTCAAGCAAATCAAAATATGCAGTAGTAAAGTGACAAACACCTTTGAAATGTATTGTATCTGACAGAACTTTTGTTTCTTAAGTTAGTAGGTACATATTACAGACAACTAATTCACATTGCAGAAAACATGCTAGAGTGATTCATGGTGTATGTATTTAAAGCTTATCCAGATATCTTGATTTATTTTACTTTATGTATACAAATATAAGAGAAGGAATAAGAGGTATCAGAAACACTTGGGGATGAATTGTTCCAAAGGTTATTCATGTATGTAAATGCTACAATATATACTCATGAAAAATGCTACATAAGACATGGGTGTTATTGCTTTAGATTTCTATTGCAATAGAACCTAGAGATCATAATTAGTCCATCAAGCTCTTTCCCAAGAGTATGTAGTCTCAGGTTATAATTCTTGGATAAAACAAAGAAAAAAAGAATAAACATTACAGATAAAAAAAAGTACTGCCAGGGATTTCAGTGTTTGCTATATGAAAACAAGTACTTAGTCTTGGCTTTGTTCAAATTCTGCTCACATTTGCTTTCCACAAATGATGAAGTTATATTTGCATTTTATGTCTCTGGAAGTCAATAGTCACAAATGTTACTGGTAATTTGTATATTTACTACAAGTATGGACACCTCTAAAATCTGACCACTATAATATAGTTACCACAGTTTTGGAATTAAAAAAATTTAAAACCCCCTTAGAATATATACCAGATTTGTGGATGCCTAGAAACATAGATGGGTTCAAAAACAACTGGGGAAATTCAGGGGAGAGAAATCCATCAAATACATTGATACAATCCTTGGCTCAAGGATTCTCTGAGCTTCAGGTCTTCAGAGCCTGGGAAAGGATTACCACTGCACACTTGCCTTCTCATACTCCTCCCAAGGCATCTGGTTCTGGCCACTGTCAGAAACAAGCTAGGTGAGCCTTTGGTCTGACTCAGTGCAGCTAGTATTATTATAGAGATTCTTAGCACATCGAGGGAAAAAGATCAGATTCTTTAAAAATTTCAGTTATTGAAAATTTTGGAAAAACTTTTGCATGCACATAGAGTAAGTTTTTTATATAAGTACAGAAAATTCAATTTGCATCCAGCTAATGGCATGACTTTTATAAAGCTGATGTGTCAGATGAAGCCTTTGCAACCAGGAATTAAAATGTTGAAAAGATTCACAGATCCCTATATGCTTTTTATCAAATGCCCCATTTTGAATGATAGGTCCTTTACCTTGTAGTTGCTTTCCTGGACCTGTTTCAATGAAGCTTCTCATTGATAAATTTGGCAAAGGGAGGAGTAAGAGGAAAGATACTTCCCTTATTTTGCTAAAGTATCTGTGAACAGAAATAGACAATAAATACCTAAAACCATGGTAGCCACATGGCATTTTGTCTCCACTGTTAACAAAATTTACCTCATTTTGGTAGTAGTGTTGAATGGTAGGACGGAAGGCCACATATTTAATCTCTTCAATATCAGTGTTTTGAATATGTACTATTTTTTTATATTCTAAGCTGTATTTGGAGGAGTGATCTAAAAACCCCCATGCCTTCAGACCTAAAACTGAAGGGTACGCACCCATGGCACCCCAAATTTTTGATCCATGCAACAGACAGATATTGTGTACCTTGCTTACAGTCATGAGTATAATAGCTAGGAAGGATCACGGTGATAACACTAGGTGAGCTGGTTCCTTTTGCAACTAATGGTATTTTGTGATCCTAAGTCCCTGTTAAAAACATTTGTCAACCACAAAGATGGCAACGCCAAGCACTATGGTAGAAAAAAATATTTCAGATGTACTGAATGTAAACCCATGCCATGCTGTCTGCATGCAACACAAATGAATAACCGTAAGAGATACAAGTTGTATCTCTATTTCAAGGATAAATGCTGACACTGAAGTATAATAAAACCACTTTAAATGGCAATACCCATAACTGCAAAACAAAGCACAGAAGACAGAAGAGAGATGATAATGTGCCAGGTACAAGGATGGGATAAAACCGAATGCTCAACATTTTCCACTCTATTCCTTTCTGCGACTTCAGATCTCTGGCAGAATTTGGGGTGCACCACTCTCCTTTTCTTTCTGTTGGGATCTTGTATACATGGAACAATACAGAATGCAGTTTCAGTATGGACACTTGCAGTGATCTGGGCACGATCACATTCTAAGGATTTAAAATTCTATACTTAAAGAAAATTAGTTGAGAAAATTATAATTCTAAATAATTACAAATGAGCAGGCAGAGAGGCATACATTAAATGAGAAAGCTATTGTTCACCTAGTCCTATTAATTTTAAGGAACGATAGAATACATATGTAGCTTTTTTCTTCTATGTGTCCATGCACTTGATGAAACTATTTGGTGTCACTATCCCATTATACATATAAGGACACCGAGGGATAGAGTAGGTGACTTGTTTAAGGTCGTGCTGAAAGACAGAGCCATTTGTATGATATAGTGCCAAGGATAACAGTACATGGTGAGCTAAAACATGGCAAGTTAAATGGGCCTTCGAGTAGCAGACATAGTGCTAAATGATCACATCCAAAACCACTCACATGTATCAAGGACTATCTACGTTTTTGGCAAAATTACAGAGTAGTGGTCAAAGACTAGTTTTCATTAAGGAATTATTAAAATCAAGATTACAGGCTGCAATGTCTATTATACTCACTTATGTCATGAGCGCTAAACTGCTGGCAACATCCCCAATATCTGGTTTCTAAAGTTCTATCAGATTATTCCTTCTGACACACTCTTGATTCCAGTACAGTCTAGGGTTGGTTGACAGGTTGGGGGTTTTTTTGTGTTTTTTTTCTTTTGTTATTGAAAGTTTACATAGCACAAAATTGGGGGTGGGGATTGGGGTGTCCTTAAAAAACCCTCGCATTTTCACATTAGGCAAAAAATATGTACAATCTTGTACTTCAACTATTTTCCATTTTATGATGGATGTTATATGTCCCCATGCTCAGTATGAGACAACTTTATAGCTTTTTCATTCTCTAACAAAAAATAGCAATTTGGATAGATGTAAGCACCTATTGTAACACTCAATCATCTACACAATATGTTACTCCTCAAAGTATATGATCATGTTTTCACCTGAGAAATGCTGATGAGATATATTTGCTGTACAAAACTTCTGCATGGTTGCAATAGATGCACTGACAAAATACAAATTGTACAAAATACCTCAATGCCTGCATACAGGTTGGAGAGATCCGCTATCAGTTGCTATCTGCACACAGCAATCTGAGCTTTGATTTGATGGATTATTTTTTTCTTGCGTTCATTTTTTAGCATTGAGTCAGTGAATTGGCATGCGCCTTCAACATTGTGGTTGGCAAAATATAAAGAGGGGGTTATGAGAGACTTCAGTGCAGGTTGCATTTTCAGCCTAATGCACCCTGTATGGTACTTTCGAAAATTTTAGGAGGCTGACTGACCCTAAGAAGTCAGCTTTGGCTCACTGTCACTGTTTCTGAGCATGTTCCTTGTTTCCTTACGTTCACTGCAGGGAATATGCTACACTTAAGACTGAAAATTTCAGTTTTGACTATTACAAGTCACAGGAGCCCATAAAGACTTAAAGCCCTGAGATTCCTTCAGAGAAACAAAGTCAGGTAACTACATTAAAAGTATCTGTTGATGAGATATTTACTACAAGTAGAAAACAAAAAAATTGTGACAGAATCTATGCAAAATCAAGTTAAATACTATTCAAAATGAAGTTCGTACTATTCATTTGCTACATTCAAGACAAATATTTTGACACATTGTTACTAGGATGTGCCAAGTCTAGGGCTAAGCTAGTGGTAAAAAGCACTGGAAACAAAAATACTTTACCAATTCTCCTTACTCACTCAAGTAACCCTTTGGCAAAGTAAGACCTGGCCTTGGGGATGAAATTTCCATAAACATTAGTGAAACCAGAATTGAACAGTCAGGATGAAATTCACATCCATTCATATTACATAGTTTCTGCAAACTAACCTTCTTAACTTCAGCTGGATAATTTGAGGAGCACTGTAATAATCAACACTAATAAAATGTCAGAATCTAACTTTAAACATACAAACCCCCTCTGGAGCAACAGAAAAATCACAAAAATGCAAACAGATTCAGGATTGCATCTAATTTAACATTTACAGAATGCCTTTGCTTGCAGGTTTAGAGACACAGTTTGGACTGTATCATAGGTAGGTAATAATATTTTCCATACTTTTTAATCTCAATGTTACAGTTTCCTTTTTCAGGACTCCTGATACACTCTCCCTTGCCTTCAGACACACCCCTTCTGTGGTTTTGTGCTTGGTGTTAATTGGGCTGTTACAAATCGTTCACAGCAACCCATATTCTCATTATACATGCATTAAGAAATAAACTAAGGTTCTTTGAATCTGAGTGTGATTTGTGTATTTAACTCCTTCGGTTTCCTTTCAAAATGCTAGCCTCAAAAACTCATCTTAGGCATAGCTTCTGTTGAAAATTCTGGTACTGAAATACTGTACCTACAACGATAAGAAATCAAATTTCAAAGGAATAAGACTAGCTGTAGCAAAATCTATTCTGTCCAGACTTCTTTACCATATTTATCACCTTGTTATCTGACTTCTACCTCTTATCCATGGAAATCTCTGCCAATGTGTTCTATGTGCAACTTCCAGAACTTTCTTCAGAGCATATTATGCAAATAACATATACGCTCCTGTTTGAATTTGATAAACAGGACAGATCCTACTTGTCAGTATTTCCAAATAATCTCATGTTCCATCTAATTTACATCAGACTGAAATTTTCTTCACAGTTCAAAGACAGCAAATGTTGGTAGTTTATGAATGATGGGATTGGTTTCTGGTCCCGTAGTAAAAGTTGCCTTGGAAAGAAATAGCTTTTGTCTTTGCTGTATCTGCTTTCTCTTATAAATCAGATTAATCATATACACACATTATACACAAATTAAAGTACAGGACAAAAATGTTTGTTAGCTGCTGTGCTTTACTGTTGATTGCTGGATTCTTATATTTAAACTCTAACAAGTATTTGTAGTGTTTAGCAGAATTTACAATCAAGCAGAAAAAAATATAGCTGTTCCACATTTTTGAATGAGTTTTTCAAAGAGAAATGCTTCTTTATATTCTTCTGAGAAAAAATTATGTTAAAGTTGATATGATATTCTATTTCTGCTTTTTCCACATTTGAATTACCTGGTAAACCATGACAGTACAAAACATACTTCTGCTCTCTGCAGTTTCTCATCAGAAATCTCTATGTTAAGGTAGTCTTTCCTGACTTGGCTTGGCTTATCAGACTGTGAATAATGTCTTGCATGAACAACAGGCTTTCAAGGATCAGCCAAAATGTGTTTTCCTGATTTTATTTAGGATAATATCTAATGATAAACTTTGACACCTGTTTCAGTAACTGACCACAAATGGAGAGAACCTCACTGATTTTAGCTGCTTAGCCAGCCATAGCAGACTGACTGTATTTGCCTGAAGGATCAGAACCTAATTTCTCAGGATAAAAGCAACGGGTTGTAAAAGCAGTCATCATTTTAAGACGTTGCCCTGTCACAGAATGGGGGCGGTTTCCTGCTTAGGTGATTTCTGCACTCAGTACTTCTTACACTAAAATTCTTCCAATACTAAAATACTTCTTACTAAACTGCACCTTGCTTGCTGTATGCCACAGCTGCACCAAAGATTATTAAAAGTATGTTTACTGCTGGGCCACGAATATTCACAATTTTTGCCACAAGAAGGAGTAAGAGATGCCAGCTGAAATTATACAGGATAACCAGGTGAAAGCACCAAATTAAATGACTAGGACTAAAAATATGGGCTGTGCATTAGGTTTAGATGAAACTGAGGAAGTGTGCATACAAAAGGGGAAAAACAAGAGGGTGAGGAGGCGATAACGGGGCTGGAACTGGGTGAAATACAGGTGGGTCAAGTGGTTTTCTTCCATTTTAGGGTTTGCAGTGGGCTTCCCTCTCTCTGGAGGGAAGCACGTGCGCATAGTAAAGCTTCGTGTTTGGGTAAGGCTCTTTTCTTTTGGTTTTCTGTACTTAATAGATGTCGCTTTACAGCAGGACTTGAGAAAGCAGGAAGGCAGACGCGGGGCGGCGCGGCCGGCGGCGGCCCCTCAGGGCAGCGAGGACCCTCCCTGCCCTCCTTCCCGCGCCCGGGCTGCCCCTCTCCGGCCACCTCGGCTCGGCAAAACTCCCTCCTCCCGGGCAGCCCCGGCACTCTGAGCGGCCGCCTCACCTCAGCCGCCCTTCCTCCCGCCGCGGCGGGGCCGGGGGGGGCTCAGCCGACCCCGGGCCGCGCTCCTCCGCCGGCACCGGGCAGCCCTCCCCTCAGCCGCTGCCCGCCGCTCTGCGCCCCCTCAGCGCCTCCCGCCCGCGCGGAGGGCGGCCGTAGGTAGGGATCCCCCCGCCCCCACCGCCAGCGCCAACGGCCGCCGGCTCGAGCTCAGCGGTCCCCCCCTCCCTCCCCCTCCCTCTCCGCCCTCCTCTGAGGGAAAAGTGTGTGTGCGCGCTGCCGCCGCCGGCCCCGAGATAAAGGCACGGGAAGCGGAGCCGGCTGCAGCTGCAGCGGAGGGCGCTCGGGTGTAGCGGGGGAGCCAGCGGCCGGGGAGCGACGCAGCCCCGCCGGCTCCCGGGCCCTCCCCGCCCTTCGCTCGCCCGCTTGGAAAGTTTTGCCCGGGGAGCGCGGCGGTGCCGGGGCGCCCGTCAGGCTCAGCCCGCCATGGGCGCTGCCCCGCCGGGCCGCCCCCGCCGGCGCTAGGGCAGGGCGCGGAGGGGCCGGCGGGCGTGCGGGGCCGAGGGAAAGAGCCGGGGCCGGCATGGGCGGCAGCCCGCGGCGGGGCTGAGGGCGCTGCGGAGCGAGGTGTGCGTGCGGGGCCGGGCGATGGCGTGCCCGCAGCGGGCGGCGGGCGGGGAGAGCTAGCGGCGGCGGCGGAGCCCCCCGGAGCCGCGCCCGGGACGCGTCCCCGGCTCCTCGGCATGGCGGGGGCTGCCCGCGGCGGCGGGCCCCGCTGCCCGGCGGCCCGGCTGCTCCTGGGAGCGCTGCTCTGCGGAGGTAAGCGGGGCGGCACTTGTCGCCGGCGGGGCTGCGGGAGGGGGCAGTGGCGGGGCTGCGCCGGGGCGCGCAGCGGAGTCACCAGTTGATCGCGGACGGGCTGCGTCGGGCGGGTGGCAGCTGCTCGGCGGAGGCTCGAACTCCTTCCTAAGCCAGCGGCTTGTTTCCCACCGTAGCGGCGTGTGAACTAAATCGCTCCTTCCTCCCTCTTTCCCCCTTGCCTTTTCTTTTCCTTTAAATCCTGCCTCTGCTGCTGTACAATTTGCACCCCCCCACCCCTTTTTTTTTCCTCCCGTTGATTTGAACGGTAGGAAACCTTGCCGGCTTTCATTTGGCTGAAATGAGAAACAGGGAAAGTTTCCCTTCTTCCAGTCTCAACGACGATGCTATTTACAAATGCATCTTAAGGGATCTTTTCTGTGGGTGAGGGGGTCCTAGCCCCAGCTTGGAGCAGGACATGGGGAGCGCTGGGAGCTGTAATGGGCACCAGGAGCACACGACAGTGCTCAGGAATAGCGTCTTTCAAATTGCGTTGGAGTCCTGCGATGGTAGCTCCAGGGACTGACTAGAAGCCCAGTTACCTGGACTGGACAGGGTGCTTATTATCTTGATTAAAGGGACGGCTGAGGAACAGGTTTGTCTTAGCAGAGAGGTCATTTGAACTATCTGCTGTTTTTTCTCATCACTGAACTTCTGTGATCACAGAGCCCCTCTGACAAAGGCAAATATTCTGTGAAGTGATTGAGGGATGCAGATCGTGCATGATCCAGAGAAGAATTTCTGTGCAGAATAGCAGGCGACTGCCGTGTATCGACACTTCTTGTTTTCTTGCTCAGACCATGATAGTTGGGGGTATTTTCTGAAAACATACCCTTCTCTCCCTTTGGAGGGGTGGAAACTTGTTACACTCTGCAGTTCCTGCTGTTGTTGCCATCCCTAGGGGGGGAAAAAAAATAATCTGTCTTTTATCCTGTTGGTATTAGTGATGCTGTTTGTCATAAGAAGATTACTAACAAAAGACTCTTCATTGTTTAGTTTGGTCCGGTCCTGCCAGCCTCTCTCCCGGAGTAGCTGGTTGTAGAGGCAGCTGTGAGATATACAGAAGGATCTCAAGAGTGAAGCAGGGGCAGAAGCAGTAGTCATTCATAAAGGGACTTCTCCCACCCTGGTTGGTAGGGAAAACAAAGTACTTGGCAGAAAATTGCATGGCCTCTTAATGCTGGTCATTTTAATACACTACATTAAAATTAATGGACATCCTAGTGACTCAACGTGCTCTGAAAGTGCTAATGTGAAGAATCTAAAATACACTTTTCTGTTTTGATTGCTGCGTCCTGGAGGTGTGAATTATATTAGCCTTGCGTTCACCTTCAGAGACCGCTCGAGATTAAGACTTGTAAAGAGGGCTCTGGCATTTTTCTGGGGCAGCGTCTTTTCTGCCACACAGCTTTGACAGTCAAAAATGCATCTTCTCCAATAAGCGCTTGCATTAGGTTTAGTATATTGAGTGAGGCACTGATATATGGGCATTCTCTGTCTGAGAATAATAAGAGAAATATGTAGGATATGCTGCTGCTTAAGGGTGGGAAAAGTGCTACAGCAAGAGGTTATGAACAACCCAACCTTGTTAAGCCATTTCTCTCTGCTGGAACGTGGGTCAGTGTTGACTTGGCCATGCTGTAAAAAAAAGTCAGCGGTGGTGCCACAGCTAGCTGCTACTAGCAGCAGCTGCTGGGGGTGTCTGGGCTATGCTCTTTGAGAATAAAAGAGAAAATATAACTTTCCTTCAGGGAAGAAAAGCAGAGCTTCTGAGCAGGGAATTTGCCTCTCAGCATTGCTAGGCACAGTAAGATTTAGAAAAGAGCCGGTTAATTAAACTTATTAAATAAGGTGTTTGTATAGTTTCCTTGTGAGGCCCTAACAAGCATTTCATTTGCGCTCCCCTTGTGTATTTGCACTCTTTTTGTTGGTGTGTTAGGATAGTGATTGTTCTTGAGAGCTAAAGTCCAACTAAATGAAAGTCACTTTATAGCTTGCAAGCAAAAACGTTTGTAAATGTGCTGAGAAACTTACTATTATAGACAAGTTGTCATTTGCTATTTAAAGAGCTATATTTACTTCTCCGAACTCATTAACATCTCTTATCAGGCCTGAATTTCTAAGAAAATTCTCCTGAAATGTTGCCTTAGGCTTCACTGTGTGCCATTATGCTGTAGTTATTATCTGGCCAATAATGTTAATTCATTCAATCTCAAGAAAGAAGCTTGGCATTTAATTTAAGCCATGCCTCTAGTCAGACCAGGATGTATAAAAAGTCAGCATGCAAAAGTGCTCTTGCATTTAGGTACAAGCACATGTTTTATGTAGCAATTATTGGATGCCTGTTCCCTAGGTGGAGAGAATGTGTATGAAATCATATTTACATAAGTAAATCTCGAGTGTATATATGTTCCTTTCGGGAAATGACCTCTTTTCAGCAAAGTGCTAATGCATGTGCTTAAGCCTCTTTATAGGCAATAGGAGGTATTCATGAGCTTGAAGTAAGGTGGGGTTTGTTGTTTTTTTAATTTTTATTAATTGTTTTCTTGAATCAGAGCATAAATGTGAACACAAGTGTACAGATTTACTTTATTGTATAATGCATAGATAACTGGGAAACCTCAGTTTTGTAGTAGCTGTGAACTAGAACAAGAATCCTAGAAACTGGAAGCACAGAATCTAATGAAGTCCTAAAAGAGAGTTTAAGGATGCACAGGTAGAGGATTGATTTGTTTGCGTAAGAAATACATATGGGCAAGAAAGTAGTGAAATGAGCAGATGTTAAAGGCGCATGGAGATACCAGAATTTTAGGTACTTAAGTGTTTGAAAACAAATGCAAACAGTTGTGCATCCATAGCTTGGTATAGTACCTGCTTTTGTTCTGCTCTTCTTTACGACACAATTGTGGTATAATTCCTTGGTTTAGTTATACTGGCATGGAAACTGATAGAGTCTCTTTATTTTGATTATTGTTTCGTTATAATTTTAAATTATTCAAGCAGTGAAATTTTTTTTATATCTTTGAAAGTTCAGCAGCACAGCATGCTCTAGTGTTATGGAAAACTTCCTAAATTTTCTTTTTTTTAAATTTCATCGCATTAGTGCTAGTGAAGAACACAGCAGGGACTTGCATTATGTTAAATTATAACTGTGTGGAGTTTAAGTGGCTAATTTCTCTTTTGGATATAACGCTTTCAAAATGGAGATAGTGCTATTAATATTCTAATTTACTTTGTTTTCATATTTGGTGATAAATCTTAAAGTTTATTAGACGCTGTACTTATAAAGTAAAATAGCCAGTAGCTGTATTATAAATGTCTGTTGAAGCACACTTCTAAATGTGACTGTATGATATATAATGTCATACCTGTAATTGCTTTTCTAATGCATAAATGTCTCCATTATATGGCTGTCCATAAATGGCTCTTGAATTGGGGAACTAAATATTTGTATGAAACGAAATAATAAACAGCACACCATTATGTTATCTTAAACGGCTAAATACTCGTGAGTATTGACAAACTGTTCATTGAGATGAAAGCATGGGGATTTTATTGAGAATGTGGGTTCTGTTCTGCGTTTTTCTTTTTAAACTACTGACGAAGCAGTAGTTCAGCACCACTGGAAAGGTGGCTTATAAGGAATGGCTAGAAATTCTATGAGTAACGGCAAACTTGCTAGAAGTGTTGGTATACAAACTTTCCTGCATAGAGTTTTCAAGGTAATGCCCATCTACAGTAAATCTGAGCTGTTGTCCGTAACTGTGGTTAAGGTCATGCCTACTTTAAGGCAGCTAGTCGAGAGACAAATAAATACATGGAAGTTGGAAATCTTCAGAGTATGATCACGTCATTGAAGAGGAGTCGGAGATTTGTTGTGCTGAATCCCAGGTTTCTCCAAGGCTTTGGTGTAAACCCTTTGATTTGCTCATGTGCTGCCACACTGAGATTTTGGCAGTAGTTCACATCTGGCAGGCTGCACTAGATGTGTCTTAGCTATTTTGAGAGAGACAAAAAGGATTTTACGATAAAAGATGTAAAAGTAAAATGGCGACAAGTTGGAGTACTGAAGTGTTTAAAGACAGTAATTGAAAGTCATTTAATACAGATGTTAAAAAGCTAAACTTAGGATGTAAGAGAAAGAGAATGCATATTGTGGGTGACTTAAAATAATACTTGTCCATCAGTTTGAAGGAGACATTTACTGTATGCTAGGTAGGTTTGATACCAAAGAGGAAAGTGGATTTAGTGAAAGGAAAGCTGTGTAGCAGGAATCAGACCTAGCCTCTACTGTCAGGAATAATTCTGTCTTGCTGTCTGGATCGGTCATTTCCTCCTTTCTCTCCCTGTCTCTTATCTACTGATTGCCATTTTGATGGTGAAAGACTTGATGCTGGTTTGTCCAGTGGGACCTTTTTATTTGCTTACAGTCTAAACACTATGGTGATACAAATACAGGTAGTATGTTGTGATGCTGTAGGGCGTGAATTTAAGGTGTTTGGCTGAAATTTGAGTGTTCTGTCCTTCATAGTGATAAGCAATAACTTTCTGGCCAGAAAACTTGCTTTTGTCTAGTTCAGACTCTTGTCCTGACTTGCTCTTACAGGCCTGAGTCCTTTAGATTTTATTCAGTCTTCCTTACAGACGCAGTACCCTGGCAAAACAGTTTCACAGTGTTCAGCTCTTCAAGCAGTTGTACTGTTTTGTGTTCTGTGGACTGGCTCAGGCTCTAGTGACAGATGTGACCCCTTTGAAACAGGGACGGACAAATGGTGCATTGAAAGTTCATAGCTTCTGCAGTCTCCTCACTTAGAGGTATCTGGTAAAAGCCTGCGGATGCATCTAGCTTTGGTAATAATTTCAGTCCACTAGTGCCTGTGTCTGTTCTAGTTAGATAAAGAGAGAGTATTTCCATTTGCTATTTGTTCACAGTTTTGGGGGTCAATACACAGCCTCAGGTCACCATTTTTCTTTTCAACTATATCTAGTGAAATGGCCCAGTGAGTCGACTCTTCTATTTTATTTGCTATTCTAAAGCATGTTAATCTGTTGAGCTTGAATTCCATAAACAAAGTGTCATCCCCATCACTAAAATTACAGGCATCTTCGCAGCACCGGTCAATGAGGCAAACTTTTCTTTCGGGAAGTACATTTTGACTAAGTGGTTCTTTGCCACCACACTTAAGAAATGTGCTAATGTCTTACTATTGCATCACTGACATCTTGGGTGAGTAACTTTGTGCTTGGAGACAACCTTTTCTGGCACTTCTTTTGCTTGAATAACACATGTCATACTAATAGTAGTTCCACTGTCATTATCAAAAGCATTTTCTTGCAACTGTACAGTTCTAGTAGCTTGACAGATTTAAAGAGCTAGACAAGTCTCCTTAAGTAGATACTTCTTTTATTATATACTGCAGTAAGTATTCAATCTGCTTTTGCCATCCACTAGTGTTACAAGTGTCGTGTAAGATCAAACGCCTTTTTGGTGGTTGTTCCTTCTCACGTAATGTTTTTCATTTTCTTCTACAGTTGTTATAAAGTTTCTATAGTTTTGTAGCAGGATGCTGTGAAATTTTAAAATTTTTTTAGCATAAACACATTCATGTCTGTTGCTACCAGAATTTCTGCATTTGATGCTTTTAGTTGTATGTTCTTCTTTAAGATCAGGAAACACAAACCTGCTGCAAGGGGAGACTGTGAGTGAATTGCCCTTTTCAATACTATGAAGCAAACACTAAGCCCCACAACAGTGGCTAGGAATTTGACATTTGTATGAAAACTTCGAAGTTAAATAAGAATGTAAAAGGGGGGAAGCTTGCTTAATAATGAAAAGAGACTTTGAATAAAGTTTATGCTTTCGATGGAAGAAAAGATTTACTGATCTCCTGAGCACATCTAAAAGTCAGTTTCTCTGTGCATGAAGAGGAAATCTTAAGTAAACAAAAGGTGAGCTGATATCCCATGATACTGATGCAATAGAGGGGTTGCTCCACTAGATTCTGCTCATTAACTCCAACATGCAGTCACCGAGTATAGATGTTGAAATATATCCACCAATACATCTAATGTTGTATTACTCCTGTAATTGCTATATTTTTCTGCTTGATAAGTTCTCAACTGAGCAGTTAGTTTGAAAATATTTTTGAAACTGATATAATTTACAAAACAATTTATGTGGAAATTTGTGCTTAAATCTAAAACTTAGATAATTTAGTATTTAACTATTTCACATAAAATTATCATTTTGACTTTTACTAGATGTATTCAAATAAACTGATTATAGTGTAGATATTGTATAGAGCAAATCATTAATATTTGTCTATAATACTGCTCTGATATTACAAAAATGAACCAGCTCTTTGTAACTGCTATGAAAAGATTTATCATTCCAAATGACTTTTGAAAAGCATTTTAACTTTATGTAACAATTTAATTTTGTTTTCTTCTGACTGAGAATGAAAGTAAATTTCAAAATGTTAGTTTCTGTCCTTGTGAAATTCCATTTTCCAACCAGTTGTATTGCCTGAGGGTGCAGTTCCTTACCAGCTTGAGCCAATGTAAATTGATGCTGCCAGGTTTCTGCCCTCTCCCAAACTGAACAACCCTTTTTCTGTGCCAACTCCAGCATGCCTCTAATTCCTCTGTAAGCTGCTTCAGGGAGATAAAGCATATAAAATATTCTTTCTTTTTTTTTTTTTAATAAAGGATAAGTTTGTATCACCTTGGGATCAATTTACTGCTTGTATAAGCAGAAAAGAGGATGGGCCTAATGGGGGAGGGTACAGCTTAGACAAGTGCAGTACTGCAGCCTAGCACTTGCAGTGGTATGGCTTTAATTTGTTTGTGGGACACTCTAGTAAAAATTAAAAAGAGAGAGATTGTTACGGGAGTTGCTTACATTGTATGTCCAATGCAGGATATTAAACACTGAGAGGTTAGAGAATATGAGGGGCACTTGGTAAATGATGCAGCTTTGATTTCTGTATTGGGTATTTTTTCTCATTTTGCTGATTCTGTATCATTTTGAACAAATAAAGTGAGGCTTACATTAATGCATCACCATTTCCTCATGCAGGTAAAAATGTACTTTTTGATGCTTACGATTAAACTATCTTCATTAACTCAAACCAAACCAAATACATACCACCACCCCGCCCCACCTCCAACATAAAAAAGCCCAACCTCCCAACTTTCTTGCACTATTACTACAAACAGGAGTGGTAACACTTCTTCATATTAGAATTGCCATTAAAAGAGTTTGGTTTTAGTTTCTTATAAATTTTTCAACCGTTAACTGTTTCAGCTAAAATATTCCATGCCAAGCATCTGCCTCAGATTGAATACATTTTTTTATTTTCCAGAACTTCAGCCAAGAGTTCAGTGGTTTACAAGAAGAGAGTTGGGGGAGGGATGGTGGGATGGGGGTGGGGGGCTGCGGTTTTCCTTTTGTTTAAAAATAGTTGCTGACCTGTTTTTAGGAAGCACTGATACCCCGATGAAACTTGCCAGGAGGAGACTTGTGAGATTGCTGAGGAAAGAGTCCACGGTTGATTTGATGGGATGTCAACGCAGCAACATTTGAAAGAATGAATTTGCTTATGACAAGGAAAAATTTGATGTGTCCTTACAGCTAAATTCTATGAAAATTGCTATGTGCTGGGCATATGCCATGTCAGGGTGAGCTCTGCTTCCCTTGTGGATGTCTGACCTGGGCAAAGTGTAAGAGCTGTGGGCAGGGGCAGTGTCCATCCTTGTGCTTTCTATGCTCCATCCTCTTTCCTGGCTGCGGGGGAGATCTCTGGAAGAGGAAACTGCGTAATTGGAATAAAGAAAAGACAAAGCTGGAGCTTAAGGTGGGAAATGAAATGGGCAAAAGGAGAATGGTGCAGGACAGTGTGGTCTGGACACTGGCAAGGACAGGGATGGGTGGGAGGGGGAGTCAGGCTTTCTGGGTAAGGAGGAAGAAGACTAATCGGGGAAGAGTGACTATAGAAGGTGGTGTGGTGGAAAAAGTGAGGATGGGGGTTTATAGGAAGGCAAGAACCTTGGGAGAGAAACTTTGAAGGAAGATGAAGGTTGTGTAAGGGAACATCTCGGAAAGCCAGGGCTAGAGCTGGAGTGACAAAATGAGCAGAAGTATGTTGGGGAGCATATATGAATTTCAGTCATGTTGATGGAAAAAAGGGTTCAGGCTGGAACAATATGGATATAGAAGTACATAGCTGGAGGGTACAGTTTGTTTTTTTTTTTTTTTTGTCAGAGCCTGGGATGCAGAATGCATTCCTGTAGTAGTGATGTGTTGCATATGGAGAAGGAACAGAGTTGGACAGGTGGGGCACAAGCCTGTTGTAATGGCTCCTGCTCCAGTGCCTGTTGTAACCAGGTAGAACCTTCCTGTTGCCATCTGTGGGTATGGAGTCAGGGCCAACTGTTTTCTGATTCTATTTATTTATTTATTTATTTATTTTCTTCACCTGTGTTAGGTTTCACTGGCTCAACTGACCTGTGGCCTGTGTTTACTGCGCTATTACAGCGTGTTTCTTCCATACACTCATGTTCAGTGTTTGCTTGCTTGGTGGTGTGTATATGCTGGTCAAGATAGTAATTACGCTTTATCCATCTTTATTCTTTCAAACATGATTCATTTTTGCACTACTGATGTGCTGTTTTTATCTTTTTAATTTCATGCCTCTGTAGAAGGAGCCAGAATGTTTGTTTTTCCTCGGTAGAATCAAATGACCTATCACTCTGCTGGCATGGAATAAACAGTAGTAAATATAATAAATAACTACTGTGGAGAAGGTAATATAGTATTGACTTCTCAGTACCTGTTCTGATCAGCGAAAATTAACATCAGGGAAGAGGGAGATTGAATTTGTCCACCTGTAGTGAGGGTGGACACCTGCTTGTGAATAGCATTAGCCTGAAAACCCATGAGGGTTTCAGTCTTGTACCAGATTTATGTAAAAACTTGCAGGGCAACAATTTGTATTACACTTCTTTCATGCTTCCTAGTAAATTTACATTGTCATTCCTCATCATTTAAAATGCAGGAACATGAGTTTAATTTAGAATTTCTTTCTTGTCTGCTTTGCTCTTCTGGTGGGTATTCTGAAACCTGATCATGTGTTTTACAGCTTCAGGTTTTCAGTATTGAACTGTTTAGATGCAAAAGTTGTTTCTCTTTGTAGTTGTAGTTTGGGATTTGGACCCGGGTCATACAGTATATGGATAGCACAATTAGAGAAGGCCCCACATTTTCTGGAGACAGTGTCTTGGCTATAAAATCCTTGTTCAGTGAATTTCTAGGTGACGTGCTTTGGCACTGATAGCCAAAGGGAGCTGCACGTGCCTCATGTAAGTGTAAAGCCTATGCCTTTTGGAAAAACTGATGTGACATTACATGAGTTTGTGATTATTCTTGACTGGGTCTCTTTGTGCTGGTATCTCTTTGTTGTATATCTTCGAATCTTAAGTCTTTTAGCTTACTATTAAAAATAATAAATTGTGTTTTATTTGTCAGGGTGAATAATTGTTACATTTTCCATCTTTTATGGGTACTCAAGATGACAGTCTTTTATGAGAGATGCTGTTGAGCTCATACTGTTTAAAATGCCTTTGTGCTTCTGTTGTTCACAATCATCCCATTGACAATTTCAGAAGGAAATCTATTAAAAGAATTCAGAAATAGGGAACTCTCTTTCCATGTATTTGTTTAGCATGCCTTCGTGTCATTCCAGCTCAGTGAGAAAAGGGATTTTTTTTAATGGGAAAAGCAAGAAATTGTAAGTAGGGTTTCCTGTTGTCTTTAATTCGCCAGCTGTATGTGCAGATGTGAATGCTTAGGTAACCTCTCAGATTTAATTTGTTCATATGTAAAATGGGAATGACTATAGCACTTGATTATCTTTTTTTATCATAATGCAGGTAGAAAAAAATATTTTCTTCTTTGGGGTAAAACTGCAAGTTCTTTTTACAATAATATCTGCAACTCATTAGATAGTAATGTGAATTACTGTTTCATTTTTACCCAGGGAAAAAACACTCTGATACAAGATCAGTTTCACATGATGGTACTCAGCAATTCACTGCAGGTGCTCATTAGTCATATTTTCATATTGATTCCATAAGCTAATGTGTTGTGCTTTGAAAAGTCAGCAAACTAGTAGAAGGAATTTTTCCAATTGTGTGTGACATAATGGAATTAGTATATTCTCTTTTTTCCTTTGGAATGTCACGAGCAGTCTGGAGATGAAAGAAGGGTGCTGACTGGTCTTGAAAGACAAATGCTGGTCTGGAAACACCTATAGTGCCGTCTGTCTGGAAGGTCTTACTTTATAATATTATACACTTATTCAAAGAACCATAGATGCATGGTGTTGCTTTGGCTGTTTCATTAATTAAAGTTGGATACTGCTGTATTTCAGGCTCAAAGCTTTGCAAGTCCTCAAAGCTTCAGGCTTCCATTGAACTTTAGTCTTGGTTTTGAAAATTAATTTAGAATTAAATTAGCTATAGTGATGAAACTGTGGCACTTTAATAGGAATCATCAGATGACATTTAAACACGTTCATGTAATGCAGTAGTGTCAGAACAGGTTTGAGGTAAAAATCATGCCTTTAGGCAGTACTGTTCAGGAAAGTCATAAAACGCAAATAGTTTATTTGAAGATTACTTATATTGATTAGTTCTTGTTTTATTTGGGGAGAGGAAAAGGATCCACTTCTGTCAGTGGATACATATCTTTACAGATATGTAAAGTTGAGTTAATCTACAGTGCTGAGTGCCTGTAAAATTATGGATCCTGATCTAGACCCTGAAATAGATCTCTCAGCTCTGTATGTTGAATCAAACTAACAGTGGCCCAAACCCACTTAAACATTAGGAATGTTCTGACCATTTTTGTACTTTGTGGCTCCTGTATCTACTGTCTTCATTTATCATTTAATAAGAGTATGTCAAATTGAAGCCTTGGGTTGCCATATTTACTAGTTTCTCTTGACTTTGTAGTTCATTATGACTTGGACTCTTCTGAAATTAAAGATTAGATTTCAGTGTTGGAACCTATACATGAATAACTGCCAAGACTCTGGCATAAGCTGTTAGCTGATCAAGTTCTAGCTTTTTTGTAATAAAACAAATTCTGCTCCATGGGCACTCTGTCATGCCCTGTGTATGGCAAGTGAAATCCTGGTTCTACTTATTTCAGTAGGAGTCTTCCCATTCATCCAGATTTCAACCTACATATATATTGCTCTGTGTATGTGTGTATATATATATATCTAACAATTCATGGTCCATTGGTAAAATGTTCTCAGCCTGCCATGCAATTTCCCTTCCTATGAAGGGAAACCGATTTGAAGATGGCATTCGGAGTGCTATTTGCAGGCAAATAATTGTTTTGTGTGAATTCTTCTTTACAGCATTTACATATTCCTTTGCTGGAAGAGGGGAGCTAGTTCAGGATGTAAGATACAATTTGGCACTGCTAGACCTTGTCAGAGCTGAAGTGATTTTGGAAATGTGTCTCTCTCCTGCTAATTAGTCTATGTTTATAAAGTCATAGCTGCAGTTCAAATAGTTCTATTTCAGCATCCTTTATGGGAAGATGTTTAAAACAATTCATGGACTGAGATGTGTACAAATAATTTAAAGCACATTTAATGCAGATTATTTGGCTGTTACAGGTAGAAGCATTTAAAATTTATTTATCATTGGTTACTTATTTCTTTAGGGGTAAAAACTAACATAGTATGTAACCAGAGTTTTCAGTCATTCTGCCCTGTGTCTTGCAGTAGCCCTGCACAGTTTCCAGAGGCAGAGGGGGAAGCTCGGATGTTTTAGTGGAAGACTTGTCCAAAGTTTTATCAGCATAGCAGTGGTTCCTATCATCTATGGATTTATCAAATAATAGTTTGTGTAGTGGTTTCTGTTTTCCTCTAGTGCTGAGTGCTCCTGAATGTTAGTATTCTCTCCATGTGAAACCGCTGAGTGATAGGGAAGTTGGGAGGGGGTATGGAAAGGACAATATTTTTGTTAGTAGACTACAGAGTTTGGATGGTTTAATTCTGACTGGTGTTTGGGGCTAAAAACTCATTTAATTTTGGAGTGTCAATATCATTGCTGCAGTTATTGTTCCTGGTGATCTAGTTAATGGTCTTTGGTGTTCAGGAGGGTGATTCATCTGACCAAACCTAGGTGTCTGCTTCAGCGTGAGGTGCTTTGCTCTCTGGGTTTCAACTGAAAGTGTTGTCTATATCTTTGACCATGGTGGGAACAACAGCTTATCTATACGTAGATGTTGATACTATAGTATTGCAGGTAAAGATGAGATTAATTTAACCCATATATGCTTATTTTTCAAAGAGTGCATGGGCCTGTAGCTAAAGTGGCCAGCACTTTATGGAAATCCATCCCATTTGCACAGATTCATACTCTTAAGTATGTAAGATCCTAAATTACTGTGTGTTCCTATGATCACAGACAAGTAAGAAATGCTTTCAGAGGGTAATGCAGATTGATGTGATGTTTTGACTCCAAAAGGGCCATTTATTCTTCCATCATCAAAGTCTTGGACAAGTAAGGTCCATATATAGATGCCTCAGTTATGTGGGATGAATCTGGGTGTATGTGAGTGAAGTTGGATGCACACAAAAACATCCCCAAAACTTGAAAAATAGTGGAGCATATCAGTTACTGTTTCTGTGCATTAAATGCTAAGAGACATAGCTGGAAAGCTCCCTTTTCTATTACCTGTGCTCTTATTTTTGGTTATCCAAAGCTGTTACTCTGATGTATGCCTTCCAACCTCTTTCAAAGTGAGTTGTGGGTTGTTAGCCTACAGTTTTGTTAGTTTCTGATCATCTTTGAAGAAATATACTTGGGCTTATATTGAAATTTAAATTCTGTACTAACCTGGCACAAAAGTAAATGGCACTTTACGTGAGTACAGGGTGAATATGACACACACCCCACCCCCCATACGTTGTAATTTTGAATTTGTCTCACCACATTTCAGGTTTTAGCTCCTCTTAACTGAAAATGAAATCAAACAGTGTGAGCTTTGGGAAACTGTTTTGAAGAAACAGAAAATGCAAACCACATGGTATACTCATAATGTGAAGACTTAAGAGAAGAACTCTTTATTCATTGGAAAAACAAACTCCAGTGGGTTTACTAAGCAGCATTTCAAAGCAGTTTGAGATGAAAGGTCTGTCATCTAATTCATTGCATATGTGATATTTCCTAATGGATCAGTGTTACATTGAAAAAGAAGTAGGGGAAGTACAGTAAAAATGAGGGGATTTTTTGGTCTGAATTGGCAGTTAAAAAATTGTGATAAAACTATTTTTTTAATTAAAAAGTGGCAGATACCTGTATATCAGAAAATCACATCTAGATTAAATGTTCAACACTTTTCACTATAATACCCTTTTAAAATGGGATTTTTCTCAAGCTGTAACAGTTTTAGCTGAAGTTTTCCATGCTGCATATTTTCAGACTGATTTGGAAAAGTTTCTCTGAAGTGGTTTAGTTGTTTCTGAGAACAAAACCAGCTAGAAATCCTGAGTTCTAGCCAGCTAGAATCATTTCCATGAGCAGCACTGGCTGGGTTAAATCCTGTGATTTTTCACTGTTAGAGGCAAAGATAGATGATGTTTTCCTTCATCATCACTTCAGAAAGAAAGATTATGTATGAATGCTAGCATTCATTTTTACTAAGTAAGATTCATGACTGCAGATAACTCCTGCAAACATGTCCCTGCATTAAAAAGGCCCATAAAAAAGGGGATAAAAATATTTTTGAAGCCATATAGCTTTTGGTCTAATTCCATGAAAAATCTATTTAAAGTTACCAGACTTCTAAGTCTGAAAATTGGGTTTAGTCTGTTCTTAATGCAGAATTGAGAGGGTGGCAGCCGCATTATTCTGAGAATCTTGGCTTTATGGAGCACGCTGCATCTCAGAAAGCAGAGCTGCATACGGATTTGCTTGGGTATGTTCCTCTTTAACTGTCATAAGCCATCATGGGCCCAGTTTCCACGGCAAAAGTTGTGGAGCTACACAGACTGCCTCCTTCCTCTATTCTGTTTCACGCAGAAAAGGAGGAGGAAGCAATCTCAGGGCATGACAAGGGTTAAGGAACAGGTGGTTATCTACGGGACTGCTGTCTCATTTTGTACACAGGATGGATAGCTTCCTGGGAAAAAATCCCAGTTTTTGTACTGAAGGAGGTTATTGTCTGTGGACTCCTGCTTCATTTGTTACAGAAGCTGGAAGGTGTGTAGATGTAACAGGCTCAGCATGGGTTTAACTTCTGAATCTATACAGAGAGGACCTTTGGCATTTTTTGAGTATAAACAGCCTCTGTGGCTGTCACTGTTTTTGATATCCAGCATTGGTGACAGCATCCTAGAGCATATTTTTAATAGCCTTTCAAAGACCACAAGATTGTCCTCATGAGGCAAATGCAAACTACAGAAGTAAGATAGGCAGAGGATATCTGGTTTAGTCTAAGCATCTTATGTTGCCTCTCCAAAACTTCTTGGCATTCAGGATTCAATTTTCTGAATCCCTTCTTTATCTTTATTTGCTTTAGCCAAAGATGCTGAATAAGTTTGCAGGTTAGCTTGTATCTCGTGGAAGAAGAAAAGATTATAGGAAGATAAAAAGGAGTTTAGTAACACTCTGGGAAATTATATTCTGTTCTTGTTCCTGCCACAGAGTGCTGTGCTTAAAAAACAAAAAAAGCATAGATTTTTGTTATGCTTTCTTTTTTTTATAGCTGTCCCTAACATAAGTAAGAGATTTGCTCAGAATATAAACTAATATTGTATTCTTCAGAAAATCAGGCCACAGGTTTTCTAAATTAGGCGTCTGTATTAGCAGATGCCTCTGAGAGTAGCTACTAATTTTGCTGTGTTGCAGTTCTCCCCTTCAAAAATACAGAAAATTCTGTTCCAGTAAAGTGTTGGGTAAGTAAATGTACTTCTGAAGTGTTCTGTATAGTACCATGATAAGCTGCATAAAAAGTTTATCAGAATTTTAATAATTTAGTGCAACACTCGGATATTTGTGTCTTGAATTAACACATAGAGTTATACATAATGATAAAGAAATGGTGAGCAGCTGTCCATTCTGTCAGCCTTAGGCAGAAGTTCTCTGGAAGAAATAATATGTCATTAAAGGCTGTATCTTAATGCATATGTATGTGGGGATGAATTAAGTTTAAGTCTGGATTTCCTTATTACTTTTTTAGTGCTTTCCTTGGCAAACTTAACATTCTTTTTTGTGAAGGAACCTTCTGGCTCATTGTAGGCTATTCCTGCTGCTTTTAATATCCTTTGAGATTGATTCATGAAGTGCCAACATCTTGAGCTGTGGAAAAAGAGTAAGAATCCTAAAGAAAGACCCTGGATACATGGGAATAGATTTGAACTCAGACTTTTTCTGTGCCACTTTGATCTGAAAGAGTCATCTTGTGATTCAACGAACCTTTACTGTTAATTAAGGACATTAATTCAATCAGTTCCATTTTGATTAAAAACTGATAGCATTAGCAAAGTGTATAAAGACAGCATCTGGATCAGGTTTATTGTAATGATGTTTTAGAAAAGTAAAAGAGATTTTTCAGGTCACTTTTGAACATATCTGTATGTGATAACTACTTAGAGAAAAAAAATCTCCATGGGTAGATGAGCTCAAGAACATTTTTATATTAGTAACATTCAAGTGATTAATGTCCTGATGTAGGGTAGGCCAATGTGTGTTTCTATTTTACTAGGTGGCAGCTCATCGTAGGAGAATGAAGTTGTGAGGAAACAGAAAGAAAATGGAAGTGAAGAGTTCAGTGGAAGGATGTTAGAATGCCTAGCACACGTGTAGGGGATGGTGGTAGACTCACAGTGCAACCAGCTTGGTACAGGGCATGTTTTGGAAATTTACCAACCACAGAGGTCATGGGAGGAAGAACCTGTCACTTTTTGGCTTCTTTTCATTGGGTCCTTGAACAGTGTGCATGAAAAAGAGAAAATCAAAGTGATGTCCCCTATAAAATAGTCAAGTGGCCATGTTTATGACTTGCTATATGTGCTCAGGGTTGTTTCAGAAGTGTTTAGGAATGCTTTTGTAAGATTGATCTCTGTAGCTTTTTGGTGAGAGAGAACAGCAGAAACTGTACACAAATGATAAAACTTTGTCTCTTACCTGTGTAACTTTACTAACTTGCAATAAAAATGATAATGGCTTCTCACGAGTGTAGCCTGGGAAGCTGGGATTGAATGAAATTGGAGCCTGTGGCAACATAGATGCCAAAGCTGCAGCTGAAGGCTTGATCTTGCCAAGGTCAGTGACCTTGGTATTGGACTTGCAGGTAGTACAGTGCAGTGGCTGGGAGTTACTAAGTCCAATTAATACTGCTGTTCTGTAATAATTCTTAGTTATTTTTGAGCAGGTCAGTTAGTAGATTCTTTTCAGCTGATCGCAGTTACTAACTGTGGTGTGTTATTAAGGAGCTACCTTATTTCAGAAGAAAAGTTACATGCCTGAAAGACAATGCTGCATAGTCATTTTGTCCATCTGATAATGGACTCCAGACTTTCTCTGGAAGCATCCTTGTTTCTGCCTTGATTGTAGGAAGTGCTGAAGTAGAACCTGAGTTAAATGCATAGATTTAATGGAATTAATCTGTGCAGACACTTATTATTTCCCTCTTTATTGCATGCCATTGTGTTACACTACATGCAGAAGAAATGTATATATATGTTCCTCCGCGCCCCCCCCCCCCCCCCCCCCCCGCCCTTTCAGATTTCAGATGCTATAGAATCCCCTAAAAGTTCTTTGCAGCTGACAGGGAATGAGAATTCAACACAATGCAGGAAAGGCTGAGCATGTTCAAGGTCAAGAATGGTACTGACCTGTGTGATTGATAAGAAGAATACAAGAACCTCTCCCAGTTCTTGATCTGATGCATTTTTTAGGTCTGCGTTTAAACTTTTTTTCTAGGTGCCTACAAAGAAAGCAGTCAGACTTCCTTTAAGATCTTTGTAATATTCCTGGTAATGAAGCTATTTAGAGTGGAGTTGGAAGACTCTATTTATAAATACAAATATAATATTTATAAATAAATATATTTATAAATGTAGTGGTTAATGTTTTGAGAATGGCTTTGTGTGTTGTATGAAGAAGTTCCTTAGCTTACAAAATAAAACTTTGTTATTTGATTGTCAGTGTTAATTTCCTTCAGCAAGTAGCAGAAATAGGGTAATAAGACACTCCATTAATGACTTCATGTTTTTTCCAAGAGACAGGGAAATATTAAGACAAAGAAAAACAGAGGTGTCTTCTTTTAAAGACCTGAGAAGTCTATTCAATAGTTATAGAGGTCCTGGATACTTCCTAGAGTGCCTGTCAGTACCTTACATGGTTATATTTTCATCACTAGCTAACTATAGTGCAGGAGATTCCTTAGCTGATAAATCAGGCACTTTTCCTCATATCCTTCTTGCAAGACAAATTACTTGAAAGAAAAATAAATATTTTGTAGGATTTTTTGTTTCCACTATGTGAACGTAGACCAGTTATTTGTAGTTCTGATGGCTTGTTTCAGGAACTTGTTCTGGTTTTGTCAGAAAACTTAGTCTTGCTTTTTTTCTCCTTAAATGTCATCTATTTAAAAAACCAAAAAAATCTTTGATTTAGACAGTGCAGCAGTACAGTCTGTTACAGAAGCACAAGCTTTCCTTTAATAAGCAGAAGTAACCTAGAGGGTTTTTCATAAGTTTCGTAAGTGGTGTGATAGCACAGAGATTGGATGCATTACGGATGCATAGAACAGCTTGATGTATCACCAAAACAACATCAGGCAGTTTTAATTTTCTGGTATTCCTATCCTGACAGGCTGCCCACATCCAGATTATAAGTAGATACATCTGCAAACACACTGTGCTTCTTACCAGTCCCTAGACCTGTTCGCAAGAGCTGTGTAGCTACAGCCAGCAACCTCTCTGCTAGTTATGAAGGTAAGTCCACCAATTCCATGCCACAGGTACCAGGTGTAAATTCAGGTTCTGGCCAGGTTGGCCATGACAGGACAAAGTTTATTTGCTCTTGTTTTATAATTTGCTTGTTTTTTAAATGTGGCTATTATGTTGGCCAAGTTCCCATAGTAAATTATTTTTATGTACTTAATTCATTCTCAATGAAACAGACCAATCCATTAAGGATTCTGCACTAAAAACTGTAGCTCATTATGTGTTCTTGTGGTGTATGACATCAGTAGAATGCCACAAGTTAATTACATTCTTAATTACAGCTTTGTATTGAATTAGGGACCTATTATACATAGAATAATTGAAAACCTGCTGAGATCACGTCTGGTAACATCTAATTGTGTCCCATGATTTTTTTCCCCCTAAACCTTAAATAAAAACTGGCATTTCATTTACCATGATTTTAATTAATTGACATGAGAAATGTAATTAGAGCTGAGGCAATGGACCAACTATCTTAAAACAATCACTCAGAAATTAATCATATTTTGGGGAACAATTGGTAGTTACCAGAGCAGGAGCTATTCTGCTGCTTCTCTGGAAAACCTTGAGCAGGCACAATTGAGGAAGGGACTTGCTGCTTTTAGAAGAGAAGAAAGATTTGAATGTTTGGAGATACTCACAGTGCTCTTCCAACCTAAGGAAACTTACTATGCTTGCAGCTTCAGGCATCAGAAAGCTAAGAATAGCATAGGAAGAGGTCTGAGATCTAATGGTTGTCCCGATTATTGAGAAGGACAAGGCATGGCTGTATTCTACCAGGAGTAGAAGAGGTTACTGGTGGCCTGAAGGGGCAAGAAGTTTTCCCCAGCTTTTCTTGACTCCAGTGGAATTACCTGCTACCTGCCAAGAGCCAGAGCTTCACCTCAGCATCAGTGAGAGCGGGTTGTAAGTTGGACTTTTTAAACCTTCTGCCCTTACTTTCCAATTCCCACCTGTCTATATGGATGTGGCAGGATTTTTTTGGAAGCCGCTTTGCCATCCACCATCCAAAGAGCACTGTTGCAGGTAACAGGAACATTTTTTTTTTTTTTTGCTCCTTTCTTTCTGAACGTGTTAGTCACCTTTGCCCCTAATATCAAGACTGAGTAATTAGCTAAATAAGGCAGGACGTGGTAGTGAGAACGGTGATCAGTTAGTGGTCAAACACACTGGGTGTCTTTTCTGCTTTTGTTTGACAAAAATCTTGTCTGTGATCTCAGTGGATTTCAAAGAAGTTATCTGAGAAGGAGATACTACTGAGCAGTATCTTCAGTGACAGAATTTCTGAGGCTGATACCTAATCAGAAGATTTGGGTCCGTTCCTCATTTTCACTTTCCTTTTGTGGAAGCCTTGAAAATTGTTTGGTTTTGGTTTATTTAAATGGAAATTACTACTGTATTTTTCTATTAGTATTTTTGCATAGAGACAAAGCCTTTCGTTTAAATCAACCTAAACCAAAGCTTTAATTCCAGAGTGAAGAATAATGTCCATTTGCTGTTTGCAGAAGGATTTGTTTCTGGACATACAGATGTTGTATTTCCTGAGCGTAGCCTGAGTTAGAGGATCTGACATTTTTCTGTTTGATATCTCTAAAATTAATGTGCGCGTATTTAGACCTGCCTATACATAAATATGCATATGCTTTGTTTATAAATGGAGAGCATATGCAAGGATAAAACTGCTGTGTGAGAGCAGGTTTAAGAGATCTCGCTGTGCTTGGATACAAGCAGAAAAACACTGGGTACATCAACTGAAAACTGGCTGGCAGCCATAGCACATAGAATGGAGGGAATGTTTGCCTAAAAGACTAGATTGTGTCAGGCGTGACTAAGCAGGAATTTCAGCTAAAATGCGCTAGCTAATTGAATGCTTAGAGTAAAATTAGAACGTTCATGGTCTTACCTTTGTTCGCTTGAGACTGGATTTGGTTTTTAATATAAAAATCAATGGAGGGGGGGAAGGGAAGTCCTGCAGAGTGTTTCCTGATTTTTAGGAATGCTGATATAGATGGCTGCTGAATATTTTGCTATGGCTCTCTTCACGTTTCTTTTGGAATATGCATGCCTTAGAAGTACAATAGTCTTGCAGCTCATGGAGCACTGGGTTGTCAGGTAGTAAAATACTTTAATTATCCCTGTGTACTAGACAGAATCAGTGAGAGAAAGGGTGGGATTGGATAAAAGGAGCGCACTTCAGGCTTGCTTCCTGAGTGTCAGGAGAATGATAAACCATAGATCCTGGCTATTATTATCCTTCCTTTCGCCATGAATGGCATTCCTGATGTAAAGATGTGTTGGGGTGTAGGTACTTTGCAGGTCCTGCTCTGTTTGGAATCTCTAAGGATATGGGAACAGCCACTGCAACATGGTAGCTTCATGGACTAGGTTATCCAGCAGGTCAGGTAGCGCAGAGCTGAGAGTGGAACAGGTTTCCAGGTTTCTTCCCCTTGGTGTAGGACCATTATTTGTTCATGACAGACTAAAATGGTATTTTTCTTAACCTCTTTTCCTCCTTTCAAGCTCTTTCCATTTCTTTGGAAGTGTGTGGGTTTTTTTGTTGTTTTGGTGGATTTTTTTTTTTGGTCTTACGGCAGAAATACTTCCCTCCAGGTAGAGGTCTTTAGCAGTTCAATTGTGCTCATGTTGAATAAATGAGAAACCCTGTTGCTCTAAAAGTTTCTGAAAAGCTGTCTCTCTTAATAAACAGGTAGGAAACTTTGCTGAAATGCATGACCCTGCCTGCTTGATCTTTTATTTGCCTTTTATTGACTGGTATATTCTTTGTTCATGGCTTTCCTCATATTATCCTTATTGGATACGTGCAAATTGATGGACAGATTGCCATATTCATGTTTCTGTCATCTACTTGTGCTTAGCATGTAAAACACTGATGGCTCTGGCAAGGTTCTAGGAACTTCTGGAATGTGGGAAAAAAGGGCTGCTGGAGGCTCACTTTAACTAATTAAATGATAATTCTTCTACTGCTTTATATTCCCAGTAATGTGCAAAACGGGGGAAAAGAGGACTTAACAATGAAACAGATACGCTGTGGTTAAGAAAAAAAAAAAAAAAGGAGCTAGAAACTCTTACCTGTTGCTGAGCTAGTGCACTCAAGCCTAGCCCAGAGTGAACAATTTCCTTTGGATCACTGGATGGAGCTGGGACAGAGCTGCACAGGTTGTTTTTGTGCTAGGAGTAGCCCTGGAGTAGTGTTGTTTGAGTCAGCTGGTGGGAAACAATGGTAGAAACTTTATGCAAAGCCTACGTGTGGGACTCATGTTTCCAGAAAATGCTCATCTTGTTTTTCTGAAGTCAGGAAATGTATTGTAGGCATGTTGGTTATGCACAAAGCATGTATTACAGACCCAGAAAATTCATCATTGATACTTAATTTGCATCCAGGCTGATTGCACAGAATTGATGTTGTGATAAGTTTTGGGAACAAATAAAGGGGACCAATAGCTTAAATCGGTCAATTTAGTGAACTTAATTTTTCTTGTCACGTGATTTCTGAGGGATTCCTATCTCCTGAAGGCTGTAGGAGTGGGCACGTGGAATGAACTGACAGTAATGGGCAACTGCCTTTCTTCTCATCTCCCTCCAGTTTGCTTAAGCCTTCCATTTTTCAGTGATAATACTAAATGAAGTATGAGTTTGGACAGCAGCCAGGTGTCAGCACATGGCAGAAGGTTTTAATTCTGCTTTTAGAAACTAGATAAGTGGTGTGCTAATATAAGCTAATATAAGCACAACCTCCCTTCTCAGTTGGACAGCTTGAGAGTGAAGATGATCATGACACTGCCATGTTGTAGCGTTTTGTGTTAGAGCTTTAACAAGCTCTAATTACAGCTGTCTCCATAACATGCTGTCTCAGTATTATAACATCTATTTGATTATATGCAATGACAGAGCAACTAGATAGCATTAATTCCCTGTGAAGCTTTTTGTCTCGAGCGTGTGTGTTTCTTCCCAGTTGTGTTCATACTCTGAACACTGCTCAGGGGTCATAACTGCTGTTGTTCTTTTCCATCCCTCATCCCAATTTCAACACTGAAAGTAGTGTTTCTGAGTAACCGTCAGGTTACGTGTTTGGCTGCTTCCTCTCTGAGATTCTCTCGTTTCTTCAGTTGCGTGGTAGCCACGAAGTGTGTGGTAGTTTGTGCCCAGGACAAGCTGATTATGCTGTAGCATACACATTCTGATGATCAGTGAAGACATCTGGTTTCAGCAAAGAAATTCAAACCAGAATGCCTCTGAATGCACAAATGACCTGAAATTAGTGTTTTTAACATCAACTGCAGTAGTGTTTTTTAGTTTTCTTTCTCATTCTTAACAGATTTTAACCCCTTCCACTCTTCAACAGATTGTGCTTGAATTTATGTGTAATCCTCTGCAGTATAGGGGAAAGGCTGCTTATTTTCATGGCTTCTAAATTATTTTTTTAAAATGTGAGATCACTGGGTTTTTGGAGACATCAGTGAAAATAAAGTGACTATCTTTCCCTTTGTGAGAAAGCAAAAATTATGATAATTCTTCTGTTAATAGAACGTGGGGATTTTTCCACTACAATATAACAATTAGAGCTGAGCTAGTCATTTGACACATTTCTGGCATTGAGAAATTTTAGCATCTGAGTCTCAATTTGTTCAGGAAAGTGCTATTTTGAATGAATCAAAAAATTGGATCTCAAAGGTCTGACTGTTGCACTACTGGGTGGGTGCATATAGAAACTTGTTGCGCTTCTCACGGTGTTAGTTGATATAATACAGGACAAAGCTGCGCAGTACACTGGGAAGTGGTCTTGAGGAGTCCTTTGCCAGGCTGCTGTTTGCCAGCTGAATTTAATACTCTTGTTCCCCTGATCAATGAATAGATTTTCCTCAGATCCTCTTTTATTTTTCAGTTTCCTCTCCAGCTTTTTTTTTTCCCATGGAAGATGAAATCTATCACAGGGGCTTAGATTTATTAGCTGCTGCCTGAGTTGCTTTTTGTGATGTCAGGGCAGTAGAGGAACTGATTGTATCCTTAGTACTAGCTTAATGGAAAGGCTTTGGTTAATTCCATAGATTTTCTAAGTTGTTGGGCTGTCTTAAATGATTAGTATGAAAGCCTCAGAGAAGACTAAATATTTAAGGCTCTGTTCTGCCCTTACTTGTACCCACGCAGATCTCTGTTTTTTCACATTTTAATGAAAAAGTAATTCTGCATCACACTTTTGTTCCATCCCTTCCCCCCCGCCTTAAGATTGCACAGAGTTGGTATTCTGTCTTCCAGCAGCTGGTGAGCAACTAGGGAATACTGCTGGGTACATGGGATGGTGGAAGGCAGAGTGTCAAGGGGGAGAAGTGGATCCAAGTGGTATGCAGCACGTCATTCCCTGTTCATCACTGGTGTTCTTACGGGTATCTCTGACTTAACAGATCACTTCTAACAGCTCAGAATTGGAGCTTTGCTCTTCCACTTCATCTTGTTAACCTCGGTTGGAAATTATCATCTTCCATTCTCTTCTCTTCTGGTAGAATCTGTTTTCTCCTCTTCAATATCCCTGTGTGAGCTGCCATTTAAAACTCTTTTTACTGGGGGCACACACAGTAATGGTGGAAACCTGGTGCTGAGAGAGCACTTGGTCATGGGCAGTGATACTTCCTGTAGCTGAGCATTGGGCAAGCAGGTGAAGACCAGAGAAACAAATGGGTGTCCGATCCCATGCTGCCAAGATATCTGCCACCAGCTGAAGGTCAAAATCTACATGGCAGTTAAAATAATTTGGTAGCTGCTTACAGAAACTTATATACAGATGAGTAGCTGTTTTACTTGCATGTGATATATAGGAACAGTTGTGTGGGGAATAGAAATTTTATCTTTATGTATACCTACCTCTGATTCTTGAACCAGGCTTCTACTCATTTGTGTCTTGAGTGCTTGATCGTCTGCCAGTTCCTTCTAATTCTTTACTAGGTGCGCAGCTTATGGGATGAACTATGGGGAGAGGGTTGGTGTGTTGTTTGTAATCCTGTGAAAATACAGCATTGATACTTACTGGCAATCATCTCCATTTGATTGGGCTAGCTTGCAGTACTCATGTACCTGGTATAAAGGTATTGCTGTTCTTGGTAAAAATGTTTCAGCACTGCTGAATGCTATTCTTGTGATCCTGTTTGCCATCTGTGACTGGTGTAACTAGAAACTGTTAGTCAAGATGAGAAGCTCACTCAGCTTGGGGTTTACTTTTTACAGTCCCAGGTGTAATGTATTCATTAGTGAAGTCTGAGTTCAGTGTGGGAAGGACTGTGTTGGGTCTACTCTGTTCCGTTGGAGTATTTCATTAGTGAGTGCTTTTCACCATTTCATGTGTAGCTAAGCGGTGGGTTTCATCTGTGCTAAGTGGATTCTAGTTATTCCCCTGACCTTTCAACTCCCCTTTCAGAAGTTTATGCATCAAGAAGCGTGCTTTGATGCAGTTCTAAGGGAAGTCTAGGTTCCTTGGTTTTCGGTACCTTTACTGTACAAAGGTATTAGTCAGGGTATCTAGGCAGCTTGGCAGCATGACTGGACTGGATAACACGGCTGGCAAATCCTGTACACCCCAGACATCAGCCATTGTCAGTGAAGAAAGTTTAATTGATCAACAGATGTATTTTCCTTACTGGCTCTTCCACGTGGTGTCAGGAGGCTGAGAAGGTTGGGTGAATTGCGTCAGGCTAATTGCAGAAGTAGTAGCTGAACAGTGTAGCTGTTTGCCTTTTGCCTCTCAGCCAGCCCTTCCTGACAGGTGTTTTTGTGCCATGTGAGCCAGGGCTTTGTATCCTGCTAGGTTGGAAAGAGTGAGCTGGAGAGAGGCTGAGTGTCTACCTCTTCGCCAAATTGCCAGGTACAGAAAGCCCTTAAAAGAGTTGTTTAGAAGGAATTGTGTAGAAGGGCTTTTTGTTGGGTGTACTCAGTAGTTAGTGTGGAGATGCTTTCATTGAGAATCGACTGTTTAGATACATTCAGCTGTGGAGCTGATGTATGGTGCGATATGGCCAGATACATGATGTCCTCTGGGAGGATTCTCTCAAATGTCACTTGCAAGAAAATTGATCTAGTAACTGTAGTTGTGAGATAGAATATAAGCAGAGCATCTAGTTTGCAGTGTGTTCTGTTGTGACCTCTGTCCAGCCACAGTAAACAAACAAGGGCAGTAGTGTGTTGTGGATAAAGGAATATGTTGAGTGTTGAAGACGTAGAGGGAGTTCTACCTCTGAAAAGCCTAGAGGACTTTTCTATCGTAGCTTTGAAGGGCACAGCATTTGCTGTGATGATTCACTACTAATGCTAATTTGTAGTTGAAAGGTGGGCTCTCTTTATTCAAATGGATTGATGGTTCTGAAGAAAGCAAATTTAAGAGGTTTTTAAATCCTTTTTTCTTAAGTAAGAGCATTGCATTTCTCGACTGTGCGGAAAGTGAATCTGATTGCTTTCAGTTGTTCCTTTGTGGGATTCATTTATGTTTCCTCACAGTAACAGAAAGTGACTGACTTTTTCATTATGCTTTTGTTAGTACAGATTGACATATAAGGTTTCTCTTGATCTTGTATGAAATGGAATCATGTTATTTGGGAGAAGAAGGGAAGATTTTAATCATTTAAGATTGCACACACACACACACACCGGAGTTAATATTTTTTTTATCGTTCTTGTGCAATTAAATATTTGCTACTGCTTAATAAAATAACTTTGAATATATCACTAAGCTGGCAAACAGTAGAGTTTGCAAAGCTGATAATGAGTCTGTAGAGCTTTGGAGCTGATACTGAAAGGTAGTGAGTTCTGAGTGGGGTCTGACCTCAGGCATCCTGGATCCAGACACTGTTGGAATGGCATTTGGGGCCTATGGGTGAGAGGCTAGATCCAAGTGATGCTTTGGAGTAAGATTTATTATAATCTGGATGTTCCTCACCTGGTACTTGAAAATAAAGTAAAACCTAAACTGAAAACTGAGGTGAGCATGTAAGTGTTGCACTGGAGTGGATAAATTTGCTATAGAAGTCATTATCCTCCTCTTTTCATAAGAGGATGAGGCTTCTTTTTCCTTTACCATAAACAAGATAAATTATGTCAGAGAAACCAGTACATTAATTTAGCTGTTTACTTTGGCATTTTTTAATGCTAAAAATACACACTCAAACTGTGTCCCTGAATTTTCCCTTTGCTCCTTCCCTTTCTGAAAAAAAATCTTTGTGTTTGTATGTAGTGTGTATGTATTCAAAATACATATGTACATAAACATCCATGTAAGTGTTTTGGTGAACTGCTTCTGTGACTGACTTAAGAACTTGTGCATGCCAAATCTATGTTGAAAGGTGGCAGGGATGTTACTTCAGGTTTGTTTGTTTTTAATGGTGCACTGGTTTATAACCAGTAGGGATGAGGAATGGGAAGGCTGCTTTTAAACTCAGTGACAGATTGCCAGGGGAACGAGGGCTATAAAGCCATTCATTTGGCTGTCCTCTGGGGAGAGGCAGCCATCCATCCAGCTGAGTCAGCTATAGCAATAAGGCAGGAGAAACCTTCCAGCTAGCCAGCCACTTAGAAAATGCGCTAGCTGCTTCTGGGGATTAATTTAGTTAATCAGATTAGTTTAGCAAGTGTCAAGAAGAGAACTGACCAAGTGCCTGCTAGATAAAGTAGCCCATGTGAAAGGGAAACAATCAGTGACAACAAGTATAATAACTACAATGAATGTGTCATTTCAAATTATAAACATTCAGCAGCATACTTCTTTATTCCAGTGTGGTTACGCCTTCATGTTAATACCTGTATGTGGATCAATGTGGCAGGGTTAAGCCCTGTACATTGGTTTTGAGCCCACTTCTTCCCAGCTCCTCCTGTATTGCTTCCTTTCATATTGTTTTCTATACTGTTAACCATCCCTCATCAATTACCCTTTTCTCACCTTCCATAAAGGCTCATGAACTCAAAGAAAACTCCTGGTACTTTCAACTGTGAATCATGGAAACACCTGTATTAGTATCCCTTAGCACTTTTTTTTATCCTGCCTTTGTCAGTGAGGACCCCGGCCGGCTCACATTTGCAGCCAAGGAGAGCAGCCCTCTGAAACGGGCTTCTGAGTGCACTGGAAACTGAACTGCAAAAACTGGGTTGCTAGCAGCATTAAAACCATTCATTTCTTTTCAGAAGGAAATGGAGAACAAAAGATGTAAACTATTGAGACACTGCCTCATTTATCTGTATCTTCTCTAAAACCTTGTGTATAATTAAAATGCCATGATAGTTTAGCTGGAGGAAAAAATATGATATCTCTGTTAATAGTGAAGGAGCTCTTTGACTTATACCAATTGAAAATCTGATATTATATAAATGACTGATAACAAGGAGGATGCTTAAAAGCTGGTTATTTTTAATGCTTTTTGTGTGTGTGTGTAAGAAGCCTTTTTTCTGGCTGGTATTTAAATATTGTAATCAGCTATAAATAGTGGTTAAGAAAATGGAGACATTCATACTTTTATGTTTTCCGCTCTTGGTGATTTGAACCTATTTTCAGTAAAAGCTCTTCAAATGCATCCTAACTTGCTAAATGAGATGTTAGTGTTCTTCACTATGCTGAATAGCGTATTTTACCATGAGAGTTTCAGTAGAAATCAATATAGAAAATTGTACTTGTTGGAAGTATTTTGAAAGTGTTTTATTAATACTGAGGAAGCTCCCCTCTTCCCCAGGATCTTTGGGTTGCTTTACTTTCAAATGTTTACTTCTTTTGCAACATCTTCATTACTTTCGTTTTGTAGGGAGACTAATTGCATGAGCTCACATATTTTGTGTTTTGAAGAATTGGCTATTAAATAGCAATGACTTAAAATCTTCTTTGATTGATGACATGTAACTGTCTGAATTGCAACAGTAATTCAATGTAACAGTCACTGCTTATGAGGTGCAAAGTAATTTATCCTGCTAATAAAACATCATTGTACACTTGCGAAGAGAAAATATTAAATTCATTCTTGTTACTGTATAGTTTTATATCTTAATTATGTTCAAATTTCTGTTGTAATGCAAAAAAATACTCAATCACATCTTTTTTATGAAGATGACTTTGAAATCCTTTGCAGTGGAAAAAATCAAGATAAAGAACTGCCAAACAGAAGTTGTATTCTGTGAATGTAAATAGGTTCTGCACCATAATTAGTGATTTTCTAGGGCTGGACTGGAGGCCCTGTATTTTCATGGGAAAATCAGTTTGATGTGTACCATCCCTAATTTCTGCAGTACTGAATAACCAGGCTCTAATTCTGTTGTAATGAACCATGTGTTAATGCTACAGCCTTCTGTCCAGCCAGAAGCCAAAACACCATGTCTGACTTTGTAATGAATCTTGCAGTCGTCTTGTTGACTCCATGGGTAGGCTTTTGTTCCAAATCTGTTCTCAAATATTGCTAGTTTTCATTGAAACGTATAATACATCCTACATTTGTGCTTGGGTGTACTCAATTTGCTAAGTTTCTTGGAAAGCGTGAGTATTTTGCATCCTTTAGGGAAATTTTTGTTTGTTTCCTTGTTAGTTTTGGTACAGTGGGATTTAAACAGTGGAACAGAGTAGAGCTGTTTATATTTTACAGTTTAGATTTCTTTTTTGATTTTTTTTTTTTAAAGCTATGAATTGCACATAGAACTAGCACAGAGGTGGAGATTTGTGCATCTTTATGTGGAAAGGCTTATTTTTGCAGCCACCAGTTTCTTGGTGGGTCATTTAATAATGAATGTACGAACACTTGTTTGTGTGTTCTGATCTGTAACTTTTGTATGTGTGGCTTCCCTCAAATCGATCAATTTTCTGCTACCAAGTTGGTTTATTTTTGTTTTTATTTCATTCTACTTTTTGTTTAAAACTTGCAAACAGAACATATAATTTTGCATGGGTATGGTTAGACCCAGGAAGATACTGACGGAGTTCAGAAGCTGTTTGGTATTGAGAATGACTTCTTCAAATTCTCATAAAATGCGCAGAGCCTAAATAAATGCAATCCCTCCTCCCCCACATGAAAAGCATGTGAGATCAATTCTGTCACGTTTATATGCTGCGGTGAGTTCTGCAGTGGCCAGAGCAATGTTCTTCAAGCACACGGCTTCAGTCGGCAGGCCTGCGTGTTTTATTTTGATGGAGCAGTGGCTGTGTTGTCATCCCACTGAGATGACCATCCTTGTGACTGGGAGAGACCTGGCATGAGCCTACATCCAAAGCTTTGGGAATGTACTTCACAGGGTACAAACTGATGCAGGGATTGTTATCGATTGTGCAGAAGTGTTATTGGTGGCTCCCGCAGGACATGCATAAAGAATATGCAAGTGTAAACTAATGTCCATTGTAAATACTGGTCTATGAGGTAGGTTTCTTCCGAGTTTTGTTGATTTTCAGGCATGTGTATAGCACTGTCGGTTTACATATAGAGAGTCTAACCCAATTCAAGTGAGCACTTGTATTCTTTGTCTGCACAGCTTCTCCCCATTAGCATAGTTGTTACTCCTGAGAGTATGTGTTCATTCATTGCATCTCAGTGTGGCAGTCAAAGAATTAATTACTCTGAGAAGGGACAGGCCTCTTCTAAAGAGTTTCACAACTTCAGCTTTTAATGGAACTCTCTCCCCTGCTGAGGCTGCACCGCAGCTTGTCAAAGCATTCGCAGCGGCTCCACGGGTCAGTGGCTCCCAATGGAGAGACAGTGTTAGAGGAACCGTGACACTGGTTCCTCAGGCTGATTTACTTGGAGTTGGGGGGGCAGGTGAGAGAACGGGGAGAAGTGAAATTGTAAGTCCTTGAGTCATTGTTCACAGAAAACAGATTTTGAAATTCTCATTTTTAAAAAAAAAAGTCTTTTATTTAAACACGTTTCTTGCACATTCAAGCGCTAACACCTCACTGGTTGCTTCCGAATCTGATTGCCTAAATGGCCTGCCTGCAATGCTGCTGGATGTTTGTTTCATTATCTAATGTCACTTATTGATTTTCATTAAAAACATGTCAGCATTGATTTTTCTAAAGCACCCTCGGAAATGCATTCTGACCCTTTTTTATGTTGAATCCACTGCAGTCTCCCACTGAATCAGTCTAAAGCAGGATTATTTTCTGACTAAGAAATGTTGATTAAATATTTTGATGTATGAGTGGTTAAGACTGCTTTAAGAACAAAGCATGCCATGGGGAAATGAACTGAGACAAGGGAAAAGCTGAAAGGGAGGGTGCTATAAAACAGGCACTTTGTCCATTCATGCATTGTTATTTAAAGTTAGTGATGTAAATCAGCTGAGGATCTGGTCCTGTGTATTAGCATCAGTTCACACACCAGATTGTATTGACATGATGCTGATATGAGAAAGGAAATGTTATTTTTAAACATACTTAAATATGAGTACAGACAAGTGTTGTTTCTTCTCTTACCTCATTACCATGAGTTTTCAGGGAGCCTGGCATATTTGTTCCTTGCTTTTTAAAATGCTGCCAATCACAGACCTTAAATTGATCAGCTGTTTTTCTCATATCCCTGTGTTATTTTCCTGCTCTCGTCCTGTGGCTCATTATGCTTATTTTTTGTATATGAAAAATCAGTTATTAGACATGTATGGTGATGTGCAATAATGTGTGTGGTGTCCTGTGGACCTTTAGAATAATTCCATCACAGCTACCTGTGACTGCAGGACGCTGAGCTTGCTGCTCCAAGACTTGTGCCTATATTCCTGCATTAGTTAACACTGGGTCACAGAATTTACACACAGCTGAAGTTCAGTGACTGAAAAGTTCTGGTACTGGTGAATTGACTGTTGAATTCGAAGCTGTGGCCTGGTTTGTGTAGCAGTGGGCTGCAGAAATCCTAATTCACGACTGAAAATAGGAAAAGGCTCTTAAAGCCAGCTTTGTGTACATATCTTTCTGAAGATGGACAAGCTGGTTTTCCTTTAATTTTGATTTGCCTTTATCTGGATTTTGAGTAAGTCATCTCTTGGTTTTCCTCTAGATTCCTGTATTTTGTGGCAGAAAATGTGGTTATAGATTTCTGTACAGTGGATTTTAGTCTCTCAGAGAAACAAGACTCTACATTCACTGGTAATTATTAATCTTGTTTGCCTGGCTTGGGTCCCAAGATTTATGGAGAGAAATTTGGCATCCAGTTTATTGTGGGGGAAAAAAAATTGAGGTGTGTTTCTACTGTTGCATCTCTTACATTTTGCGGTGCAAGTGGTTTGCGTGAGAATGTGTTACTTGAATACTAGTAATGTGGCCAAACCTGGTAAGGTAGAGCAGAGTGCATTCCCAGCTGATGGAAACAGCCCTTGTGTTGCTCGAATATAACCCTGTCTTCTGCTTAGTCAGCGAAGTGCTTCAAGCTGATACACTTGTGGGAAGAAAAAGTATTCTTGACAGAAAGGAACATGCAGAATGTCAGTATGGATGAACAACTCAGTGCACAGAAGTCTCCAACTCAATGAGATTCTTGCCCTGTCCTAATATTCCTTCTTTTTAGGAAGAGTGTGTGGTGAAAAAAATACAATTAGAGCCTCATGGTGGAGGATATTGGTGTGCTTTTTTAAAAATAATGCAGACCAGGTGTGACTTGCATCATCTGTGCCACAAAGCTGCAGAGTATAAAGCTCATGACTCTCCCTCTGGGGGTGAGCATGATAGACAGTTGTACCATGGTGTCTGTTGCAGTAGTTCTTGACCTTTTGATCACAGATACGTATTCCCCAAGGGGAAAAAAGAGAATACCTTTGAGTGCCTCTCCATGTGCACCTCAGTGGATGGCTCTAAAACTCTGCACCGAGATCGCTGTGCCTGATCTTTTCTCCCTATTTGCTGTGTGCACTGTGTGGGTTTTTTCCCTGCTATTGCCTCTTTCCTCAGTGCATGTTCTTAAGCTGTCTGCCTTTAATTCATTCCTCTTTTAGCCTGCATTCATTATATTCACTGTACTCTTACTGCTATTAATGCTTGCTGTTCTGCAGCACAGTAGATTTTTAGGATAGGCATCCTTTCAAGTACTTGCTGGGTTCCCAAAGGGTTTGAGAAAGCATCTGTTTAAGTGGGACCAGCTGATACATACAGTGCTGCTCAGACCTCACATAGATCCTCCACCTCTGGCAGGTATGTAGGTCTCTAAAGGCAGCTAGACTGCTGCGGCTCCTGGCACAACGTAATAGCTGGTTTGTACAATAGCACCAACTTCTTGCTTCTTCGTGGTACAGCCCTCATGTAAACTTAGCTAGTGTTACACAAAGCCAGGATAGAGGGATAGGCGAGTGGGCCATCAAATACAGTGTCCCAGCTCTGGAGGTGGCCCTTTTCAGATGTCTCCAAGGAATGCAGGAGAAACCCCCTAACGTGCTTAGCCAATTGTGCAACTCTATACCATCAGGCTGGAGGGAGGGGACTGGATTTCTTCCTGACCCCCACCTGTCAGTCAGCTTAGCCCTGCAGGATAAGCTGATCTTTTGAAGTCGAAGCTTAAAATTGTTGAGACTGGAGGGCATTTTTAATAGGTTACTGGGTTAGTGAGGAAAAGCAACAGTAGTGTATGGCATCAGCTTTGCTTTGATCAGATATTGTGGTGTTGTGCACACACACTCAGATGAATTTAATAGCTACTACTTAACACTTACCTACACTGTCTGTATTACTAAATCAGAATCAGAGGGTGTCAGCAATACAGTCCTCCCTTGAGCAGACAGATCCGAGAACTTTTTCTGGAGGTGGTGACTAATGAAGCAGGTTTTTTTGACTGATAAAACAATGAAGGAGCAATGAATGAGCTCTGCCCTATAAGTATGTGGATGCATATATATATGTGTGTAAAATGCTGTGAGGCTGCCCCAATTTGGAGATTTCAGTGCTATTGAAATACAAATAATAGAAACAGAAACCTACCCAGAGCAATGCACTGAAAATACAATGGCTGACAGGGAAACACCTTCTTCACCCCTCAAACAACCATACCATAAATTTTCTCCCCCTTTTGGTTTTAGTACTGTTGTAAAAAGCCCAGGCCTGCTTTAAAAACCTGAAACTTTCTCTTACAATGGCCAGGGCTGAGCTTTGAGACACTGCCACAACTCATTGTCTGTGGAAGAACCCTTGCTGGGAAGGCTGTGATTTATATCAGCCTGCCTGTCATAGGGTGAAAGGAATGCCCGGTTTTTCATTTTGATCAAATGTTAGGTTTGAAAACCACCCACTGCTGTAAACTCAGTTGGAGTGGAGAGATGAGATGGAGCACATTGCATGCTTTGTTGCTGAGATAGTGTTTTAAGGCTGGCTGAATCTGTTTCCCATTGCTGAGCGCAGGGAGGAAAGATGTGGATTTAAAAAAGGAAAATCTAAACTAAGTGCTTTCACCCTCATCCCCCCTACTTTCAATGAAATAGAAAATGGGGTGAGGCCACTTCAAGTATATATACTCTTTTCACTAAAGACACGAAAGAAGGCAAAATCTTTGATGTAATTTATTTGGAGCCTGAGTAGATGAACCTGTAGGGAAGATGGGAGTGGAATTTTCCAAGGTGACTAGCAGAGATAATCACCTGGGTTCCTACTGAAGGCTGATGGATCTGCCCTTATGCCTAAAACTGGGCGAGGGGGGTATGACACCAAATCAATTTTGTTCTGTAAGTGGATTTATTCTCTTTCATCAGATTTCTTCAGTTCCCACCATCCCTTTTCTTGTTGTTTTCTTTTTTTTTTGTCTTCTGTTTAGCAGTTTTCACATGGACTTTCCTTTCTGAAAGGATGGATGCTGATACAGTTCTAGAACCACAATATTCTTTCTATTTAAAATGCACAATAGTTTCTGTGGCTTTTTCTTCTCTTGGTTGTGTTGGCAACAGCACATAGGACTTTACCTGGTTTTGAGTTTCATCACAAATCTCCAACTTGGGCTACCCTTAAGGTATAAAAGCATCTGATCTGAGTTTGTGGCTTTGAATTTAAATGACATTCTGTTGCTGATCTTTCTTAGGTTAGTTCTCATTTTAGCTGCACTTCATGATGTAGAATAACATATTTACCTCACTAATACTACTTGTGTTTACCTTGTCCTAAAATGACTAACTAAAAATTAGAAGCTGTAATTACAGAGTTTGGAACAGTCCTTCATAAGATTGTATTAAATAAAAACTATAATAAGTACCTATGGAATGATATAAGAAGAACATAAAGTCTGTGCTGTTGAGCCTGTGTATAGACTCATGATCACCATCGTTAGGCAGTCTGTATGTTGCCAGTGAGTAATTTTTATAAGGGCTCACTACTATCAGTAAGAAAAACTTTGTATCTTACCTTCTTCTGCTGGTATTACATTTGTAAATGTAAAATTAGATGTAGATAATTCCCCTGCTGTGCCACCACAAGCTGTGTAACCTTGGGCAAATCATGTCTGTGTTCATCTGATACAAGAAGGGATAATATAGTCTCATAGGGGTGCTTTGAAACTAAGCACGTTCAAGATTAAAATATTATGGTGACAGTGGCAAAAAAATATCCAGTGTACTTTAACCAGTATATTTGATCAGTCCTTCAGGTCAGAGCAGATTTAAAGGCCATCTGTGGTATGACTCCATTGACTTACATAAACCAGGATCAAATGTGGTTCATGTATTTGTGTGGTCTGACCCCTTTGAATTCTCTGGTCAAGTTATGTTAGGAAGGGAGAGAAGCACAGAGGTTCCCTATGATTTTCATGTGTCTGTCTTTAAAACAAAAACCTGTCAACAGCTGACCAGAAGACTTTTGTTTTGCAGTTTATCACGGTATCGGGGACATGAGTAGCAAGCTGAAATGTGCCTTTCAAATTACAATATATACCGCCTCTGAATATTTTTAAAGCAGTTAATGTGGGTGTTGCAAAATTTTTTTCCCATCCATGAAATATAATGACAGAACTGCTGAACTAGCACTCTAGTTATTATTTTATGAATACATTTTAAACCCCTTGTTTTTCCATCTCTTTCTTTTTATCCATAGATTAGATCTTTATTGTCTTTATACTTCCAGGTGTAAGGGGGGAGTTATCCTGTGGCCATGTAATTCTGATCTCAGCTGGGAATGACCAAAATGACAGATTAAAGTACCTGACAGTGCTCTGTAAAGTTAGTTTGCAAATGTAGAAAGAAATCCAAGGTCTGTTTCACCAGGGCATCAAAGGCTGAGTTTTTGAACATCATGCTACTACTGATTCCCAGCTGGAATGTGTTAACTGCAGCCATTATTTTAGAAATGGCAAACATCAGGTAACATTGCACTGTGGAGCTGGAAATGATTTTCAAACTTCTCTTACAGCTCTTGTTCTTGAAACCTACATCCTGTATTTTTCCTTATAAGGTTCACGTCTGGATTTCTTGCTTTTTGGTATTAACTTTGTGCTTGTTCTGTTTAACATATGACTTACTAGTGAGCAGAGTACTAAATGCCAGTGGTTTGGAGTTTTTTTTGGAGTATTTTTGTCAGAGATGTGGGTTTAGGATAACATTTGGTTCTTCTATTATTTCGATAGTGTGTCTGTACCTCTGGTATCAAAGCAGGGTTAAGCTTTTGACAGGTAGGCACGTTATCTATCTGAAACTATACTGCAGATAAGGATTTGAGTTTGAATTTATAGCCTCTTAATTTTGACAGCCATTCAGAAAACACTACAGGGCTTCTGTCAATGAGAATTCTCTTGCTGGTAAGAGCAAAAGCCTCATAAACATGGGCTGCAGTATGTTTCTGAGCAGGAATGCTGTTAGAACTGTCCCCCCAGCATCTGTAATAAAAGTTTGCGCAGTACATCTTGGCGTGCCATCAGTAAGATCCTTCCTATTAGATACAAGGATATTATAAAATCAAGAATACAGTGTAAGTTCATTTACAATGCCCCTTATTAAGCAAAATTAATTGGAAAATTAGCATTTCTGCATGTTATTATGTATTCCTACTTAATTGCTGCATTTCTATCAGATCAGTCATCTTAATGTATAATCTCGTTTGTGGGCTTTCTAAAAGATGTGAAACTGTATTCACATCAAAAACTGAAAAAATAAAAGTATACTTTGAATTGATAGAATATTTATTACAAACCTTGAGTGGATTGTTGCTCACAATTAATATACCTATATATATATATGATTCCTTGATACTAGGTTAAAATGTTAATTTCAGTAAAATAAGTGGGTACTTATGAGCCATAGAAAAGGAAGAACATCTGAACTTATTGCTGTTTTCTTTGACTAAGTAGCTGGTGTAAATTAGGGAGTCCTTTGAACCAGTCCAGTTGGGCCTGGGAGTTTGGGGACCTCAGTATGTCACAGTAATGCTTACACCACCATCCTGCGATGGAGGGAGGAGATCTGAAAATAGCTGGAGGGGTCAGCTCTGATCTCTCTTGTGCGACTGGAATTTGTTCAGGAGAGTTCTTATCTATGATGTTCCCTCTGACACCTAAAGTTGGTTGCATTTGTTGCATACATTTTACAGAGCAGAAAAGGAGTGCTTCTGAAAGCTGTCTTAAAAATGCAGACTCTTAAGAGACTTGGGGGAAGAGGGCAAATTCTTTTTAATCCCCATTTGTACAAATAATTCACAGATTAAAGATTTTGGACCAGAAAGAGGGGCTGAAGTCTGAAATGCATGGCCCCCATGTGGGATTCATACAGAGTAGCTGAACAAAATGCTTCATTTCAAAAAGCCACTGCACGGCTTCCTTCTCTGTTCTCAAGGAGATGATGAAGAAGAAAAAAGACGATGACTTTGCAGCTGATTAATCGCTGGGAAACAGTAATCACTAGTGGTGTGTTTTGGATCATTATTCAAGGACTTTCAGACAGAAATAAACCAGAGAACCACAACAGTAGCTTTCTTTAATTATTTTTCTGTGCTCAACCCTACTTCATGTATTGAGCAAACAATTTCTCTTCTTCCAATTTATAGTCAATGATCTCTGGGGCACAGATTCAAAACATCCTGTGGAGTTTATTCTAGAAGCTGACTTCATGAGAGCATTTTTATATCTTTAAAAGAGGCTATTATGAAATTAATTCAGACTCTAAAATCATAGCTAAGCTTTTATAGCATACTTAAATGTATACATCTGCTTGAAAAATATTTTGAGATAGATCTTTACCATGTGTAAATTGGCACAGCCTCTCCAGAGCTGAAAGAAACTGAGTTGATTTATGCCCGCTGAAGTTTGGACCCCTTTGATTTTTCTTTTCTCTTCCATGTGTATAATGCACTGAGAAAGAAGACAACCCTCTTTAATCTGTGGAGAATTTAGACACTAATCAAGCACTAAAGAGGCACCATGCCGAGGCTGAGTGCTAAAATCCTAAGGATGAAATCAAGTAATTGCTTTATCTCTTTCTTTTCAGACATCTAGAGAGATGCTTAAAGGCAAAACTAAAAGTGAATGAATGAATCTAGCAGAGTGGATTTAGCTGGGGATGGATGTATTAAACTTGCACTGAAAGTAGCAGCAAATAGGTGACATTCAATACAGCTTACAAAGGCTAACGCTAGGCAACGCCAGCGTTCAGGCATCGGCGTGGTTCTCCGCCTTGGTATATCCTGTAAGCACCTAAACCAAGGGAAAATGTGCATAATTTAGAAAAATGTTTGCTGGATTGTTGTTAGCTTTTTTTATTAAAAGTAGCTCATCATCAAGAAACTACCATAAATATTAAGATTGTTCAGCAGTTAGCTATCTTAATGTCTACAATTTCTCTGAAATTTCTGTGTTTGCCCAGACCCTGGACAATCACAGCAGTGATTCAATGATTTTTCTTATGGATATAATTTGTGAGAGACTCATCCTTTCAGAAAGGAGCAAACCAAAAAAGCCCAGGGGAGGGGGAGCAGAGAAGAGTTGTATGCCTTTTTTTTATTTTTTTTTTTTTTGAACGTGCTCTTGAGTCTGCATAACATGGCCATTTTATGGTTACATTCTGTTGCAGCCGGTTCTTCATACTTTGCTACTGCTTGGTATCTGATTATTGGTACTGGAGGGCTTTTTTTTTTTTTATCTTGGCTTTTTCTCATGTAGATGGTTTTATGCTTCCCGTCTAGATTTGGTACAAAACCTGCAAGTTTTTTACTAGACTTGAGTAACCAAGCTGTTTGTGAGTTTTAAAAGTTTAAGGCTTAGATTTTAGGTCTAGGCAAAGAATTTACAGTATTTTTGAGCTCACTTTGTTTAAACCAGTAAATTAATAGTGATATGACAGAATCAAGTAAGGTTAGAAGTAAAAAGGTTTAAAAAAAAAAAATCCTGTCTGTACCTCTGATTATTTATAGTGAGGAGACACTTTGCATGTCAGTTGCTTGTTCAGTATGTGGAAAAATCATAGACATAAACTTCTAACTGCAAAATAAGGAGTTTACACCACAGACTGAATTTTGCTTAAACCCCAGAGGCCAGATTTTCAAAAGAGCTTAGCCCTCAAGTAAATATGGAAAGAAATGACCAAATTTCTAGAGCCCTGTAGGCTGAGTTTCAGAATTACTGCCTTTGGGTGCTGGCTGCTACTAGACTCCCAAGTGTAGTAGTGCAAGTTAAACCCTGCAAGATTGCACTGTAGATGCACTGTAACTTGGATTTTGGTCCCTGAGAAGGGCAATTAGCTCATACAGACCTAATGACAGCTCATCTGCAGTTTAATTAGCCAGGGATGTGATCGTATTTAGTACAGAAGCCATACTAATATGCCACTCACATTTCACTTTAAGTGTTCTGTGTCAAAGACACCATCACCCAGGAATGAACTGCTGCTATTAAATTTCATAAACAATCATTTGAAATAGAGTTGTCACAGAAGTAGACTTAAGCAGCATTTTAATGTAGTATCAAAGGCGCCGTTGCACAGTGGGCAGAATAAAGAATCTCCTCTTCAGACAGAAAGAAAAGGTCATCAGATCTTGGTCACACTCACCTGAGTGCCCAGGCATCACTTATGCATGATTTATCTCTTCCTTCTGGAAGTTAGAGAGGTGTCGTTTGTGGGATCATAAGGCAGCCAGATCTCTCCTGGCATCTGCCCTGGAAACATGCGCAAAGTAAGTGTATCATTTCCAGCTGGTTGTATGAGCTATTTCTGTTGCGGAACTGATTCTCAGCAATAAAGAAATGTGGCAGCAGAACAGTAATAAATTCAAAACAATGAATGTCAGGGCCAAACTGAAAGAATATTTACATTTTCTTTTCCATCTCTACTTTTTAAAAAGTATGACTTAAGGGCATCATTACCTTGTATACTGCTTTGAATTGACTAGGAGATCCGAGTGCTATAAACATTCACTAACTGATTTTTAGGTACTGAAACTGCATTCAGCTTTTCCCCTTCCGTACCGTCTCCGTACTGTAAACCTTCCCTCCTCAGTGATCAGCAGTTACAGGTCAGCCCAGCTCACACCAAGTCCGTACAATTGCTGCCGCTCATTTTAGTCGTGAGGACTAGAGAGCTTTGAGTAGTGGTGGGAACTTCAAGTTGATCTGTGAGGAAGTCAAATGATATCTGGTCAGTGCAGAGAAGTAGCCAGGATGCAAAGCCTAGAAGCAGTAGTCATTGTGTGTCAGATGCTCCAGTCCCTTAATCCCTTTAGCGGCCCTTTGGTCTTGTTGCAGTGTGTCTGTCTCCTGCTGGAGAGCACAGAACTGGGCACAGCAATGCTGGTGTGGTCTCGCTGGTGCTGAGGATCGCCTCCCTCAACCTGCTGCTGACACCTTTGGTGAGATAAAGGAGAAAAATCATTTTGACCATCATGCCCTGACACTCATCCCTAGAGCCATGTATCATGCTTGATGTGTTCCAGGTCTCCATGAGCAGTGGATGCTTGTGTGAGCGAGCAGTGCAGGTAACGGTCTGAGGGCCAGAGAGACCTCAGCAGCAATTCCAGAGTGTCCCTGGCAAGGAGCAGGTTTCACTGGACAGCAGATCAGAGCGGCACGTGGAGGCCTCTGTCCCTCCCAGAGTGGCTCCCGCTACACCCCGTGCTTCTGTGTGGTTTGGGCTTCATCAGCTCTGATGCTCTGGTGGACAGACTTCCCAGCCCCTCTGCTGCTCCAGAGCACCGAACTGTTTTGTAGTTGGAGATCAGCAGGTGAAGAGGGACCTTCCTCCTGGTGCCAGAAGTCCTAAGCTTCTAGCCTTCACTGTCCTGGAAGTCCCCATTTCCCAGCCTGGTAAGCACGTGCCCTGCCTGATTCTCCTCCGGTACACTTCTTTCCTTCATTATAGCCACATCAGCAGAGATTGAAAGTTATGACCTTTGCAAAGATGAGATATGTAATTGTACCTCTTAGAAGACATCACCTTGCTGGAAGCAGAGATGAAAAGTAGATCAGGCTTTTTGTTCAGCAGTAGTGTTGGTTAAGTATATAAGGAATTGCAGTATTTGGGGATTCCTGTTTGGGTGAATCATCTGTCACAGAATGAAAACTGCAGGGGGTCTCTTTGAGGAATTTGCAGTCCACTCATGGTTTTAACCTGTGTGAATCATGTAATCAGGGAAGTGAAGTGATACTGTTTGGCCTGTGCCTATTCAATGTAGCATGGATTACAAACATTCGCAGTTCGTGCCTACTGGCATAATTATTCTCTGCAGAAATATATCAAGAGTTTCTAATAGTTAATAACTATTCAGTCCTTTGGGAATATAGTAGTAATTCTCAACAAAATGAGTACATACATTTTAACTCTTCCATCACTTGTAAAATTACTAAACAGACACTTCTCTAATTTTTCAATCAATTCAGTAAAAATGCTTCTTTTTGACTGCGCTAAGGCTGTATCAGTCTAATTTGCAATGATTTGGATACCTTGGAGCAAGCTAATGAATTCTAAGAGGAGCTGGCAACGCCATCTAGAGTTGAGGCTGCCTATTATTTCTTTATTATTGGGCCTTTTTTTCTGTTGTCTATGAGTACATCATAATTACAAGTGAAATTTTCTGTACCAGCTGTCTGACTGAATTTTCCATTTTGAAAAGTGAACGCTATCAATTTGAGGGAGAAATTGGAGGACAACTGTTTAGTCTGATAACCTTTTATTAATATCTTTTCATTTAGGCTCTTCAAAGCCTTTGTGTTCTGAAGAGAAAGGACTTCAAAAGCGGTGGGAAGGTTCATTTTCATGCCATTATGTGCAGTGAACATGGTACTGTGAAGATGCTGGGTACTGATACAGTCTAGAATTACATAGGGAAATTAAGATTGCACACAGATCAAACTCTTGCACTTCCTAATTTATCAATCTTGTCACTTCCTTATAATCATTTTGACATAGTTTTTATATCTAACTTTGAATATGTGTTCAGTATTACATTCTGTAGCATGTATGCAACCATATTTAAAACTAATTTTATTTTTACGTGGGTAGTACCTGTCTTACTATGTTTATTTAGGTGTTACAAGGTTCTCGGTGGATTCTGGTATTTTATTTTGATTTTCTAGAGCAGATCTAGAGGTTCCTAAACCATTCTAGGAATGATCTCATTTTAAAAAAAAAAATTAAAAAAAATTAAAAAGGGATCAAACCCCCATTGTGAACGCTCTGAATGTAAACACATTGTTGTCTGTTTGGCTGTTAGGAAGCTGTAGAGAGACTAGTTTTTCTATTTGAATCTGGTGTAATAACCCAAAATAAGCAGTAAAATGAATGATGCATTATGCTCTTTTCCTTCTAATTGTTATGTCATCCATGAGTTCAAATGTATTTCTTTCTACCCTCAGGGTATTTTTTTTCTCCAGAATTTTTTTTTTCTCCAGATCTCCTGAGCATGTCTTACTGAAGGAAGAGGCCATTGCGTTTTCTGGCATCACTTAAAAATTTCAAGGCAAACGCCTTGCTATTAAGAAAAAGAAATAATAAAACAATCATTAATGATGGGAGGAAACTATCAGCACAAGCAGTGACTATACAGGACAGTCTGCACCTCTTGCTGCACTTCAGAGACTTTGGTTCATTTCCAGTAACACTGAAGTCTTAACCACGGCAATTACCACTGAACCTTCAGATTCCTAGCAACTAGCAAACGAACAGAGAAAGCGGTTATCTGGGTAACTAGGGAATTTAACACCAGAACAGCCTTCTGTTTCACTGGCACATTAATGTGCAGTGATTACATACCCAGAAGACAGAATTTAGCTAAGTTTCTGGTGGGGGCAAGAACTAGAGGAGCAGTAATCTCAGATGTCTTTAAAGGAAAAAGTGGGGAAAATCTGTAAATAGTTGGAATAGGAGGATTGATTTTAAATCTTATCTGGCTGTTAACTTCCCTGTGGTTTAGGGCTAGCTAGAAGTTTTCTTGTGATACGTGTGAAATAAATGAAGTTATTTTGATATGTATGAATATGATTGTCCTTTGCATAAAAGAAAAACTGCTCAAACCGGCATTTTTCTCCCTGTTGACTGAAGTCTCGTGCAGTTGCTGTGTCGGTCCTTCCATCCAGCATTTCTGATAGATTTTTGGCCTTGTTGCTGCCATGAGCTGGGCAAGTTTTCATCTGTTCCTCAGTTTCACTATCTGTAAAACTATGGAAATGATATTGATCACCACTAGGAAGGGAAGTGATCCTGAAGTGTAACAGGTGTTTGCATCAGGTCTGCATTTCTTAAGTATAGCTGATGCATCTAATAGTAAAATGTGAATGATTGGAATTTAAACAGCATGATTAGCAGTACTTGTAAATAAATGGTATGTTTATTTCAGAGTTCTTCCTTTTTGTGGAGAAGCAGACACAGCAACACGTTCACCCCAACATTGGGCTGTATGTAGTTCTTGGCAGATGATGTAAATAATGAAAAGCCCACAAAAAGAAAAGACTGTATTATCTTTCCCATTCTAGAATGGATCTGTGCATTTGCTGTGTATTGAGCCTGGAATTGATTCTGAAAAGCTGTTCATAATGTTCCTATCCCCATCTAGCAGAATTTAAAAACCCACTGATTCAGTTTTAACATGTTGGAGGACTAGAAAGGATTTGGTTTTGGTGACAATCTAGCAGTTAAATCCTCAATAATTTTTTAGTATATAGTGGCAAGGTTCTACTGTCATTTACACTTCAGAAGCCCAAGTAAGGAAATACTCAAAGCGTATTTCTCAGAACTTTGGCAGACATACTGTAACAAATAAATAAACATTATCCATTAGAAGAGTGCCTTATTCAACCTCACAGGCACACTGAAAAAGAAGAGATGCTGCAAGTTCATTCTCTTTGTTCGTGTGGCTGGGTTTCATTTTTCCTAAAGCAATTGTCTTTTTGCTTCTTGAACTCTTTCTTTGCTTTTGAGTGTCACATCTGATAAGGTCTGATGCACCCAGTAACCCCTGTCATATCTGTGGTTAGAAAAACCTAGACAAATCTAAACTTACCATGGAAACATGCTGGTTTAATCATGGTGTTGATCAACTGTTGGGCTTTGCTCCCCCAAGTGTTTCGGGATACTTTCATAGTAGATGTAAGGGTATTCTGGGAGATGGGAATAAGGATTTATATGTAAAATGTGGGATTTGAAGTGGTTTAGAAAGAAAGATTAACTGCGTGAAATGTTTAGATCTGATGATTTCCTGCTGAGAATGCATTTTTTTCAATTGAGAAGGCTGTTCTGAAGGACTGAGGAGGTAGTAGTGCTGTGGGTATCTCTGGTCTCTTTCCTGCAGCATACTGACAGCACAAATGCAATTTCTAAGTGCTGGAAGCTTGGCAATTGCCATTAATCTTTTTGAAATCAGTAGTATACTTAACTAGACAATATGGACTTATTGAATAAGATTCACGTATTTAAGATTTGCATATAGGTTATTCCTTAGATTTCCAACTTTGAAAAAAAATGGTATAATCAATTTACTTAATTGATTAATGTTTATTTTCTCAGATTTTCTGCTTGGCTACAGTCAAGACTTGTTCATTTTCTTCTGGACTTAGAAGAAAATCAGAAGTGATAAGGGACTATCGAACTTCCTCTGGTTAGGTTGCTTTCTTGAACGTGTTCCAGTAGTTTTCTTATATTCTAGTTAATGGAAATCAGATATTAAATGAGTGTTGTAACGTTTTTTTCTGTGACTGAGCATGCCCTCTCTGTTAGGGGCTTGACCAGGTGGGCAGAAGGGTGTTGGTCACCTAATTACCCTGCACTAACAGTCATCACACAGCAGTGCTTTGCAATACCTAACGGTGCAGAAATCCATTAATGGTGGTTTGGAGTAGTGGTAGGAGAAAGGTTAACTGTTGTGCCAGTACTTGTTCTCAGATAGTTTACGGAAGATGTGTCTGATCTAGACGTATGGAGGCACACCAACTTGTTTTGCCGTGTGGCCTGCTGGAGAGGCAGCCCTGGTGTTGCAGGAAAGTTGCTGGCTGAGTTCCTCAAAGGGCTTCTCTGCTGGCTGGTAGCCAGGGCAGGGTGGGCTTTGGCTGCAAATCTGTGTCTGTCTGCCACTTCAGCCTCAGGGTGGGAAAGTCTGAGATAGACAGAGCAGATAACGGTAACAGGACAGCTGTGAGTCAGCACCTCCTTTGCTGTGCTTGGCTGTGGTGTTAGGGCAGATAGTTTTAATGATGGTATTTGGTAGCTTATTCAGCAAAAGGCAGTGTTTATAGCTTTCCAACTGAAAACACCATATACGCTAATGAAAAGTTGTATCAGTGCCTCTAAAACCTTTAACTGTAAGATAAGGCTGGCGTGGCAGTTTGAAATGCTGAGCAGTAAACAGTTTGCTTAAGTTTGCTTCTACCTAAAATTGAATCTCGGCAGATTTACAGCAAATTCCATCAAGTACCGATCGTTGTTCAGCCATTGCTGCATGGATTTTTCTTCATTAATTTGAAAGCATTTAGGAAAGGAAAAGAGCCAGTGTTTTTCTAATTGGGTAACCGAAAGTAAAATTGCTAAATCCATATGTAGGCACCAGACTGTGATTTGTTTCTTGATGGGGCTAATTTTGCTGAGACTTGAGGGATCTTAGCACTTCTGAAGTCAGGTCGCTGATAGAGGTATTTAAGATAAAGAGGCTGGTTTCATTCTTAGGTGTAGGTGCCTGCCATGGGGCACCAGTTACATTTGCATGGTGGTTTGGGGAAAACTTTAAAATGTTATTGGAATCCAGATTATTTTTCTATGAGAAGAAAGTGTAGCTTTATATATTGGAAAAGTTATTAATTTATCTTGCCTAGATTTTCACAGGTCAGTCTGAAGTAGCAAGAAAGTTAGAAGGAATAAGTTCATCAGCTTAAGTGGATTAGTATCATACCCTTATTTTTAAGAGGAGTTAGACTTTCTTTACCTATAATAAAACATTATTGAGAAGGAAATTTTTTAACTTTTTGTAATGAGACTGGTATCAAATATCTAACAAATTTTAGTGTCTCTTCTTCTACATCCTGTATTAATGTTAGCATCTGTCATCATGTAAAACAACATGAATGGATTAAAGTTTTATAAAAATATGTTTAAATATACATTTTATCTTTGAGTTGACCGTAATATATTGATGCATCTTAATGTCTTTGGTTTTTATAATTTTAATAATACCAATTTCCATTACATAACCACCCTTTCAAAAGTCCCAAACCATTTTTTGAACGCTAGTTGAGGCCCCAGGCATTTCTTTCTGTAGAAGAATTCTTACTTCTCATACTTGGGACCTCTATCTAACAATGAGTGGCCTAAGGTAATTCAGAAGCTCTAGGAAAACAGCAGATACACTGCCTCTACTGTGCGATTACCTTTAACATTACCTAATAAAATCCTGACCTTAAAAGTGTTTACCATCTTAGTGTAATTACAGTGAAGAGTTGCCTGGTTTATTCTTGACCAGTTATCTGAAGCATTCTGTTTTTCTGATCACCACTGCTTCCACAAAGAGTCACTTAGCTTTTGAATCACTGTGGGTTTCTGAACTATATAGTTTTGAGAAAGATCATGCATTTTAAATAGTTAAAATATATTTGCAGCTCTTTTGCATTTGAAAGATCATGGTCCTATGAGAATATTTTTTTTATTAGTTCTGTAGTTATCAGCATGAAAACTTTCAGAGGAACAGAGCTGACAAAAACCTCTTGGAGCAGCAGGTCATTTGGCAGCTAATTCTTGTATCACTAAGTGGATCGTGCCTATTGCCGTGCTATGGGAGGCTGAAGCAGCAAGGCAAGAACCTGTGTGGAATGAATATATTTACTCTTTACCTGTTCTGCTGTGGATTAAATGAGAACAGATTTTTGGCTCTGAGCATCTGTGCATAAATTCAGTTTGAATAGGAGGCAAGTTATGAAATGAGATCAGCTCTGAAAAATAATACTAACCACAGTTAATTTTAAAAAAGGAATATAAATGGCTACCTTTTGAGCAGCCAAAGAAAATTAGGGACTTGTGCAGGCTCTGAGATTTTGCCAGATTTTATATTGATTTGTGTTAAGGCTAGTTTTCTTGAAAATTTGTTTCAAAACTGGTGTGAGCTCAGTGCATTAAAAGGAGATAGGTACTAAGGTGACTACAGGTACAGAATGCTATGTAACAGCATTAGTTTAATCCACATTGGTAATATCCCCCACCTTCTGACCTGAGGAGACTTTTCTGACCTTTCTTGCTCCCTGAGTGTCTCCACTTATATTTTCTGATGTGGGCACTGATTGTGCGCTGGCAGCTGTGGTCAGGCGATACAGGAAGTTATCAGGCTGATGCAGCTTCTGGTTACTGCCTGGCTGGACTGGATTGGAACCAGGCATCTGGAGGGGAGAGATTCTTTTTTGTTTTGCAAAATCTTCTGAACATAAGGATGCCTGGTAAGGAGGGGGGGGAGTAGAGAACAAAGAATACTAATCGTGTAAGGAAAATGGGGAAAACTCAAACAGCAGCGTGTCATTGAGGGTAGTGCTTACTGTGCAAGAGAATCATCTTCCATGCTTGACGAGAGACAGCTCTCATCATGAGAGACTCCCTATAATGTTTTCCCGAAGTGTGGTGTGTACATTGTTGGTGGTTTGCAGGCCACTTCAAAGTGAAGCTCTGAACCTAGGTCTCTGAGTCCATGCAAGCGTGTAGATCTAAAATATACACCTCTCTTTTGCAATTGGCTGCAAAGAGTTCCCACAGCTCCCGCTACTGCAGGGGGGAGTCCATGCAGAGGAACTGATTTCAAGAAACTCAGCCGCCTTTGCTGTAGACTGTGTGTGACATTAGACAAATTATTTATTCTGTCTGCATAATGCTTCCTTTACTGTGAAATAAGGAGAATAGCACGTCTCTACCTCGCATAAGCCCTTGGCGATAAGAGGGGTAAGATACTGTGGCAGAGGGAAGGGATGCCTGACTATTGCAGCCAGCCACGGACTGCGACAGTGTTCCATGGTGTTTATCCTGAGTCAGGGCTAAGGTGAGCAGGGAGAGAACATGCGAGCAAATCTGCTGAGTGCCTCCGCTATGGCTGGTTCTAATTAGTCTTTTTTATGAGCTTCAGAGTCAGACAAAAATGAGGAGCCCTCCCCTTGTGTAGTTTCCTGTTTGCTGGGTGCATGTAAAAGAGATCTGGCCCTGATGTATGTTAATAATGAGCTGATAATGTAAGCCAGCTGAGAGATGTGGAGTTAGTCTGGTATGCTGCCAAGTGGGAGGTGAAAGTTCAGGAACTGACTCATGTTGCCAAGACCTGGTCCTGTGGAGAAGGGCTGCCCATTAATAGATTGAGTTTCTCATTAGGGCTACACAGCATATGCTTACGGCTTTGGGGTTTCAAGCTGAAACCCAATACCAGTAAAAGCCCGCTGAACAGGGTGGCAGATTTACTGGTAAATAAAGGATTAAAGGAACACTTGGCAGGGTTGTTGGACTGGAAACCTGACTGGCCTTTGAAGATTTCTCCATATTGTAGGTCCTCCCTTTAAATTTATACCAAGAGGAGACTTGTGTCTGTGCCACACAGCCCACAGGGCAGGAATTTTACCTACGTCTGCTCGGGATCCATCAAGGGTATAAGATACTTGTATCTGTCTTTCAAATTACAAAATTGCCTCTAAAGTAAGAGATCACAAGTAAATTGTTAGCTCAGAGGAGCCTGGTATAAACAGGCTTCCCCTCTGCGCACGCGCACACACGCACACACGCACACACATTTGCAGACCTTGTCTTTCCGTGGAGAACAAGTACCATGCATTACTTTCCCCAAAGAGCAAGCAGCTCAGCATTTAGAGCATCTCTAAAACTACTCTTGTTCTTTTTCTTTTTTTTTTGAATGAGCATCTCTACCAGACTAGCACAACTGCCTGCTTGGGTTACAGCATGTGATATTTATTACAGCTGCCCATGAATGGAGTTCATACGTGGCTAAACAGCTTTAGCAAACTGAAATGTGGACAGGCTTAGACAGACTTATAAAAGAAAAAAAAATATATATAGCAATCCAAAAGCCCTACAGCTGATGAGTGTTAATACAGTGCTCTGGGACTTCAGGGTGGCATTGGCTTTGCATTTCTTTATTGAAAGCAAAAATCATTTCCACTAAATTTATGTTCTTAAATTCGCATGAAGTGATGGCTCTCGTACCACTCTGCTTTAGCTGGCTAGCTTTACCTGGGGAGACATGGAGTCAAAAGGAACTGCAGGGTAGGTGTTGTAACTGCCCAGTATAGTAATAGTTTCTTTTTCCTTTTTATTGATCTGAGTCTATTGTTTTGATAACTAATGAAGGAGACAAAGCTGCAAATGCAGAGGCAGCAGTGAATTTATCTATCCTCTGGTCCAACAAAAGGGTTTCCTTTGTTCCTGCATGCCCAGAAGCCACAGGCTTTAATCATTGCTGAAATTGTATTGTCTTGATCCCATAGCCGTGCAAGACTACAGTCTTCTCTGATGTAAGACATCTGGCTTCAGAAGAGTTATAACAGGGAGAGGATATCTGACTTTTTCCTTTCTCAGATGTGATAGGGCCAGTCAGTCTGAGAGTTAGTTCAAGGGTTGGATTTACAGTTTATAATCAGGTTTTTAGGGGGTTTTTTATTATCAATTAGTAGAAATGAGCTGTATTTATGTGTGTGTGCACAAATATGTATTGCATGTATGTTTTCCCATGCACAAGTACATATTTCACTATGATGATACATACTACTGTTGTTACATAAAGAATTGTGTCTTTTATGTAAATAAGAACCAGCAAAAGAATTATTTCTAACTCCAGAGGAGCCTATATCAGATAGTATAGGCCAAACTGTGGTTGTGTAGTCCACTAGGAACTTGAAATCACAGTCAGTGATGAAATTCCTATGGCAGAGAGACTTTTCTGAGAAACCCTGTCTGGGAACGAGAAGTTGGGGTCCAGCGTAGATCTATGTGAGCAAACGCATGATTCTGCATTCCCTCATGTGCCAGGCTTGTTTGCACTCCTGCAGTAATACACACCAAGCCTCCCTCCCGTGTCACCGCTGCAGGCAATGGGGACAGCCACCCATGGTGGCCCAGGGCCCAGCTGGAGGGGGAGAGGGAGCTGTACTCACAGCCACAGTCTTACAGCCTCTTGGGCTTTGAGTATGTCTTAGTCTTGGGGCATCTCACTGAACAGAACCCTGAACACTTCTGATTCAATCAGTAGCTTTTATTCAGCTGTAACCCCATCCTCTGCTGCTGGTCTCTCCGTCACCAGAGCTGACGTGGTTGCCTGCTTCAACAGCAGTGGTGTGTTAGTGCAGCTAATGCTGCCAGTAGTAAGTTGACAGCATTCATTGTATTGAGACATCTTTAGGCAGCCACATCAGCTTCTCTGTCCCTTAGAGGGCAGGTTAAAACACTCCTAATGCTTAATAGCATAAATTCTGATGAGATCCTATGTAAACATATTCAGTGAACACTCATTAATTTCCCTTAGGAGCCAGGCTGAATGAAGATGATTTTCAAAGAAAGGGAAAAAAGTTAATTTATCTTTAAGGACTGCACCTGTTGGAAAAAATTGTAGGAGGCCCTTTGTGGTTTTAGCTGTGTGAATTAAGGATCTGTGACAGGGTCATGGGGGAGGAGGAAAGTTTGTAAGTTATATTAGGAAAGGACAGAAATAGTACTTGCAAAATGTGTATCAAGGCTCTATTCCGATTGGCAGGGAGGTCTCGCCTGTTCTTGAGCAACAGCACTTTAGAAGCATGACACAGTGAACCCCGTAAATGACTTGTACCACCTTTCTGCTTGGTGTAATTTTGTGGCACTCAGCATAACAAACTTGCATCCATTGTCATCTTTTGTCTTTGCCAATGACTTTAAGGACACTTGAGAAGCAACAGTAAGGTAGGATTCTTAGAAGAGGATACTGTTTTCTACCAGCCTCAGAAAATACAGATTTAATCTGTTACCTTCAGAAATGTGCAGGCTAACTGTACCTCTTTCTTTAAGGTACTCCATCATCCCTCCTGAAGATTCACGAGACTGTTGCTTTGCTTTGTACAGTGGATCCATGTTCTTGTAAGGTATCTTCATCTCAGGCATGCCTTGTTTTTTGGCTTCTGAATTTATTCCTTTGGTACCAACTTTGCCTTAAAAAGCAGAACTTTGTCTCGTTGCCTTCTGCATCCTAATTACAAAACTGGACTTGCCAGATGTCTTCTCCCGGACACTTTCCTTAGGTATGGCACAGATGATGTGTTTTGGTGTGACCCTTTCCAGGCAGATTATAGCTAGAAAATCAGAACAAATTAAAGAGACTTTAAAGAGGCACTTCTAAATCATCATCTCTACCTTAAATGATAAAACCAGAATTAAAACCACATGTACATAATTCTTCTTCTGCATTTCCTCACTACGATTTAGCATGCTGTCAGGTCTGCTTGTGTCCCTCTGGAGGATCCCTTCTTCTGGATCTCATTCTTCCTCTTGTAGTTCTGATTTTCCCATACCCAGTACTAACACCACAACCACTGTTGCAGGTAAACTTGGAGAGGAGAGATTAATGAATGGATGAAACTCCACTGCTCTGGGAACTAGGACTTAAGGACCCTCTTCCCTCCTGCTTTTGCCCCTCGATACCAGTAGTTACCAAGCAGACCATCCAGTGGCCTCTGTGGAGAGACCCAACGCTTTTGAGTCAGGACAGGATACTCGAGAGAAGCAGCAGCTCGGGGGTTGGGGAACCCAGTATACTCACCCTAGTATCCCCTGGCCTTTGCTCTGTTAGCAGCAGCAGCTAGGTCACCTTTTAGGAGTTGTCAGCTTAAAAACAGCCCTTGGAGGTGCTGTGACAGTAACACCAGTGTTCTAGCGATCCCTTTTATTAATCCCTGGGAAAGAAGGTGTTTAACCAGATAGATTTCCACTTGGTTTCTGTCCTGCCGCTGTTCTGGTATGATGAGTTGCTTTGTGCTCTGTGACAAAGAATTACTTGGAGGTTAAAGGTGACACTAAGTTCATTTCCCAAATGGGCAAGGCTATCCCCCACCCCTGCAGCCTCATTTCTCAATCTCCTCATAAATCCTCATTGCATTTTTGAAATGGAGATGATTAGCAGGGCTATAGCCAGGATATTGGGATATTCTGGCATATTTTAAGTCACTGCATACATGCATGCAAGTATTAAAAAAAGTACATGTGTTACATCTGTTACTGTTCTAAATTCCTCCATGGAGGAGGAGAAAGTGAAGAAGGGTAAATGTCTGTCTTCACTCTTTATAATTTATATGTAAATTTAATTGATTTTTTTTTTTTCAGGAAGCAATTAGAAAAAAATCCTGGGGGCTGGGACTTTGCTAGTATAGCTCATAGTAGTTTTTCTGAATTTTATGCAACTTTATTGATTATACCAGTGATGAAACTTTAGGAAGGGTTTGAAATTCTGCAACAGTTAAAGCTAATCTAAGTCTGTAGATCCATGGTCCTTTTCTCCACAAATTAGAAACTCTACACCAAATTTGCACAGATTCCTGGAGACGTCAAGTAGCGGAAATTAAGGCACTTAGTTATCACTCGGAAAAGTTGACAGACTAGAGTCTAATCCTGGAAGCATTTGCTACCTTGTCTTGCCAAGTGTCATACATTAATGTGGTAAGACTCTTACATTGTCTTACCTTCTTAGACTGTCTTGCTTTGCTTTCACCTGATGCACATGGAGTGTGATGGGATTACTGGCTGTTAGCAGGAGCAAGTTTAAATTGCCCAACCTCTAAAAAAATCATGTGGCTTCTGACATGTTTGTTATCAATCTATGTGTAAAGGAGGTTTGGGAATGGAGGGATTGGATTTGTGGATAACAACATCAGATGAATCTAAAGATGTCTGACTTCTGTGCGTAACTTTGATAGAAACTCCTGGAAAACTCAATTTAGTTACACTGCCTCAGTTCCCTATCTAGATGGTGAAATAAATTCTTCCATCTGTTGTATATTTCATTGCTGAGGTGGGATGATGGGTCTGGAAGGGTTTTATTTCATGGCAAAGTCCAGGACCCTGAGAATACAGACCCTGAAACATGAGATGCCAGTTATGAGCATGTCAAGATATATGCTAAAAGTATTTTATTAACCCCAGGGAAAGCCTTGTTCGTATCTGATGGCAAGAAATCATTTTTTCCTTTTCAGCCTTGGAATTATTCACTGCCAGGTTATACCTAGCTCTTTGAGTAATACCCTTTGTACTTGTGCAATGCAGAGCACAGTGCAGGCCGAATCTCAGCATGGGCCTTTGGGCACTAATGTAATACAAAGTCCTGTTGTTCTTGTTGCTGGTTGGCTTGATTTTTAATTAGCATCTCAAAATGTACCTATTTACAAGAAAAATTATTCTCCCTTTTTCTTACTGGGCAGTAAAGGGGAAAGCCTTGTAATTCATTTATTGAGTCCTCTGTGTCCACTTTCCACACCTATGTAGGTGAAGGCTCCGTCCTGATCTGAGCACTTCTTGTGCTGAGCTTTGTGCTTTTGGCTCTTGTTGATTTTTGTGGCAGTGGAGAGTGCTGAGCAAATTGAGCCATTCAGGCTGTAGGACCCTAATCTCTTTTTAAACAAGGAGCTTGTGCAAAGTAATTTAACGTCTAAACAGAGGTCTGAGTGCCTATCAGCATCTAACAAAGACTTAAACAGCAGAGGAAAGCACAGGGCTATTAAAAACCAGAGAAAGAGACAGAGAGCAAGGAATTGATACATTGCCAAGGCCAGAACTATTTGTTTCATATTTGTACCTTACATCTTACATGTCCCTGTTTTTATGACACTTGAGTAATTTAAAAAAAATATATCTATGATATTCATGTAACTGATCTTTATGACATTCTGGCCAAGGTTTGAAATTTCAGGGTGGGTGTGTGTGAGCTGTCTCATAGGGTTAAATGTGAGACATCCTCTGCAGAGACCAGTCTCTCAGGTAATTGTACTCCCATGAAAATTAGGCCTCTCTGGCAAAGTGTCGTCTTTGAGAGGTTAACAGTCCAGATCTCTGAAAAGTTATTGGTTAAGTTAGAAAATCCAGACCGTGTTGTGTTCCGATTCCCCACTTTGTGACTTCCACTGGCTTATTTTTACCTGTTTTAAAGACAATACAGAAAAAAAAAAAAAGGCAAACAAAAAACAACCCCAAGCAGTGTTTTACCTAGCCTTTGTCTGATGAACTCAATGTGTGTTTTAATCACAAGTTAACCAAACTTAGTGATAGCTTCTCTCATTTCATCGCTAGAGAAACTGGGTTGCGGAGTTTTCCTGTCGCTACCATATGTTTTTGATGGAGCTGGGAATAAACTCTGACGTCCTAAATCCTTCTCCTCTTCTCTACAGCTATCAGAGAAAATCAGCTTAAGTGTTATTTGCTGTGGACTTCTAGTGCTGACACAATGAGTGAATGCAAGATCCATGGAGTTTACCACAATGAGGCAAACGGCATTGGAACGAAAGGCCATCATATGACATTTTACCTACTGTATGTTCCTCACAGGACACTGACATTTGCAGCTTCTGGCAAGGGGAAGAAAGCCGGAGTACCTGAATGGTGTCTATATAGAGGTTTTCCAAACCTTATCTCGTAACACAAGCTTTCGTTAGCAGAAATTGAGGTCCAGATATTTATCTTTGATTCTAAACAGTAAACTAGCTTAAATATGTCAGATGGCCTCCGCAGTACAGGCAAGCGGTAATGTCAGCACTGGGAGTGGGAGTGATTTCTGAAATCTTCACTGACCTTTGCATATACACTGTTGTTTTACAGACTTTTAAGGTCATCAACCAGTCTGAGAAAACAGTTTATAGATTTCAGTCCTGAATGTCAGACAGTCTTTGACTAACACATCTCAGTTATATGAATTGAGGGTGATAGAGAAGACAGGTTTGCAATAAAAAGGATATTTTGGAATTTCTGCAGTCAAAGGGTGACACGTATAGAGCTGTGACCATCAAAAAGTGGAGCTTGCAGGCTGTCATTAAAAGATTGGAAATGCATTTCTAATGTGCAGGTTTTGAAAGTTTTCCTTGTGCTTCCAAATTAGACTTTAAAGAGTCTTTTTCTGTTTGTGAAAAGGCTGTGCATCACAAAACAGCTATTTGTGATTTATACGCATGTGCCTGTCACTGTCAGTAATCCCGAGGAAAATGGAGCAACCTGACAGATGTTGGATAATGCTTTATAATGCAGAAGTCTAATCCTGGATTCTAATAGATAAATATTAAAACAAGGAGTTTTACATGTAGTTAATGACATTACTCTATATGGTCTGTGTATCTTTCCAACCATTCACATCTTCACTTTGTCTAGCTAAGTTCTTGACCTCTGTGCCTTCTTCCCTGGCAGTGAGCTCTATCATCTCACCTTACACTGTATGAAATATTTTTTTTATCCACTTTGAATTCCCATCATTTAGTTTCAGTGACTGTCCCTTTGTTTTGGTGTTTTAAAGACACGTAGAAGTTCCTGGTGTACCTTTGTTCATTCATTGTTTTAGGTACTTTTGTAATTTTCCTGATAGTTCTGAAATGACTGTCTTCTGCCTCTGCTAGAGAAGAGAGGGGAAGTGTTGAATTTTGTACAAAATCCACAAATGTCTGTTAAGATTTAGTGAAGATTTTGATTGCAGTAATATACAGAGGATTAATTTCATTAAGGTTATACTCTCAGTATGAGAGAAGCCTATTTAATAGAATATTGCAGTTTTTAACAATATACTGAATGGTATAAGTTAATCTGTCCTACTGGAATAAAATAGGAATTTTTTTCAAAATAACTGATTATAGTGTCTCCTGACAACCTTTGTGATGTGGTTTAATTGAACTCTGATCTAGGCTAAATAAGGTTCCATCCACATCTGGGCTTAAAATATGTGTGGTTGGTTACCAAAGGTATATGCTCCCATCTATGTGAATAAGAATATACCATCCCAGGTGAATAAAAAAAACCACTGCAATTACAAACTTATCCTTGGGCTTCAGGTCTCAGTTTAATGAAACCCGGATTCTAAAAAGAGCCGAGCAGATAAATTTGTTAGCAATCATTTATTCGACAAAATTGCCCTCATTGGGTGCTCACAGAATATTTGAGAATAGACTGCAATTTCCCCTGAATGTTTGTGATATGGATTTTTTTGGCAGATTTGTTTCCACAGTTTATTTTTAACCTCACAAATTGGTTTCAAGCATTTACCATAAGCATTTGATGCTTGACATTGCCTATGTGTAATTAGTCAAAGAGTCTCTCTGTCCTCTGACTGGATGAGGAAGCATATCTGATGGGCAAGCATGAAAAATAGAAAATGTGGCTTCTGCAATTACCCTGTCATGTAGGCTTTCCATTTTTTTTTTTTTTTGAATGGGCACAAATCTATAGATTTTAAGCCAGAAAGGAGTATGAGACTCCAGTTGTCCCTGTACCTCAACAGCAACTTGTGCTGAGAATAAAAGTACCTTTCAGAAAGGAGTCCAGTCTTGATGTGAAGACATGGACAAGCCAGTGCTCCCTTTGTTGCAATAGTTACTCAACCTCAAAATTAAAAATATGTTCCGTATTCTGAATTTGAGCTTGTTTGGTTTTACGTTGCACTCCACCTTTCTAACAGCAAACCTCCGTTTTCTAGATGTAGAAACAGGAGGAGATGAGAGTACAACTATGGTCATTCAGAGGTCTAAATGGGTGTATTTGCTGAGCTCTAGTTCTAAGCAAAATACCTGCTACAAAGATTTTGTATGCTCCAAAGTCATTAAATGCAGGGCTGATACAGAAATTTACAGGAGAGCAAATCAGAAAACATAGCAGTTGACACTTCATGTCGAAGGAAGTATCTGCGCTGGTTTAAGTGCATCTTTTCTACTTATATTCTTTCCCTGCTCTGTATTTCCTGAGCTGGAATATGTGATTTGCTGTGCAAGAGCAGGACAGGTTTGTAGTGGAAGATGGAGTCACAGAAGAGAATTCAAGGGTGAGGACTTTGTGAGGAGCTGGTTTGTATAATGCACGTACAGTACAGTTAGTCTCTGCAGCGTGGCAATGGGAGTCCGTGTAAGGAGGGGGGATAGTATTTACTGGATTTGCAGGATTTTAGGTGATGGAAGTGCTGTAAATAACATTAGGGTTTTTTTTCTTAGGACTGTAGTGGCATGGAATTTGGGAAAAAATTAATCAGTATGGTACAACATTCAACTATAGCTATGTTTAGGACTGGAGGAACAAGGCAGTGGGTAAAGCTGTATAAAAGGAAGGAGAAGATTCTCCCTTAAAAGTTACAGAATTCTTGGTGGAAACTTCAGCTGTACTGGTGTGCTAGGGTAACAGGAGAACACGGGGGGATAGCAGTTTGTGTACCGCTTTCATACGGTTTGTTTCCTGGAAGGAATACTTATAAATATGCTTTTGTGAGGGCCATACAAGGTGCAGAGAAAGCTTCTCACATCACTCCTTTGCATGGGTAGATGTCTTCTGCTTCTCACTGGCTTTCTCTGGCTGGGAGCCTTCTGGCTGCGGGGACAGGCAGATGGTTTCCTTGAAGGCTCAGTGGCTCATCAAACATCAGTCAGTGAAGATACATGGCCATTGGCCAGTAATCTCCCACCCACAATCTAAACCCTTCATTCCCAGCCCAAAAGAAAGTTGTTTCAAACCAACCTCATAAAAGAATGGCTTAAAAAATATTAAGCTTTTATGACTGTTCCAGTGAATCCAGCACCCAGGGCTCCATCTCCATATGAAATCCCCCCAAAGAAAATTCTTCTCTGCACTGGAATCCAAGAAATAATAATACAGATCAGAATTCACCATTTCATATCCAACTCCCAAAATGAACTTGCTAGGTTACAGGAATTTGAGCTGGTCTGTCACACTGGAGCTCATGATGTGCTTAACAGATGCTTGTTTGGGTTCAGATGAAGTGCTGCAGAAGCATATGATGCCAGAAGAAGGATTAAAAAGTCACCAGGCTGTTACAAAGGAGAAGTAATTACTTGTAAGCCTTAGCTTTTGTTCTTGGCTAATACTAGCTTTGTTCAATGGTTCTTAATCTTTTCCATGCTGGACTTATTTCTGGACAAGTTGTAACTCTTTTTTTGATAATGTGGAGGGGTAAGGCACTTACTGCCCACTTGGAAGTCAGGCCTGCTGTAATCAGAGGTAGTCTTCAGTACAGGAAATGGTGTTTCTGCATTTCCTTTCTCATCGTTGTCCACATTCTTGATTTCCATTTCAGTCTGCAAAAGCCCTATCATGAAATGGGAGTTTCACTTATTTGAACCCATTGGAAGGCCAACAAGCATCTTTCTTTAAGGATCAGGACTCTTAGAGGAGGCATCCAAGGTTTTCTCAGGATATTTATACCCTTTAGCTAAACTGTTTGAAGTTCTACTTCTTCCATGATGTAAGTTATATTTGTATAGATGTGCCTATAGCACTCTTGTCACAGAGACCCAGTTGCATTTTACTGATACAATTGTGCCCACGTTGGAGGCTGAACTGGCAGTGAAATGCTGCTCCCACAACCGACACTGTCATTGGGATAAAATGCTTAAATGTACACCTTGCTTTAACATGAACCTTTCGAAATGTGTTTCAGTGGTTGAGCAGAAAAAAGTTTAAAATGGAGAAATCTGTTTCAGACCACCTTAAAACACTTATAGGCATGGCTGATTTTGCCTTTTTTTCTTTTCTCTCATCCTTACAGGCAGTCTGTTCTTCAGGTAGACAAAATAATCTTATGTTTAATGATTATGTAAAATAATAACTTGTGATATGAAACTCAGAAAAACCTTGGCATCTTACTTAAATAGATAATTAAAGAACTTTGTAGCTGAGCTGATCAAGCACACAAAAAAGTTCTCTGGAAACATTGGTAATTATAGCAGGGCATTAATGTGGTTGGGTAGAGATGAAGAGTATAGGACGGATCCCTTAAATGATGGCATGTAGTTGCTGATGCACATGATTGGGATTCTAAAACAAAATGGACAATTTTAACTACCAGTTTTATCAGTAAAAGGCTTAAAGTGCTTTAGACAATTTATTTAAGTACAGCCATCACTATAGAAATATAGCACTCTGTTATTTATGGTATGAAAGTGGGTGGAAATCTTTAGACTACAATAAAAAAAGAGAAGCTTTTTCTTCTTTTTGCTGTCAATCTGACCACATGGGTTTTGCTGTTTGCCTTCAGCTTATTACAGCAAAAGTTGCATGGCTCTTCTTAGTATTAGGCCAAGTCCTACATACCTCATCCATGTGATTGATCTGGGATAAATGGAGTGCCTGCAAAAATGAGACCACTGTCTGTCTGAGTATAATGTGCTCCAGCAAAAGTCCTGGGAATTGCAGAAAAACAGCTGTTAAGTTTCAAGCACAGATCCTCATCAACAGCCCTTTGAAATCACAGGACTCCCCTTGTCTCTGCAGCCTGCTGAGTTTATTTGTTTTTTGCAGATCTATTGAAGGCAAAGGTGTTCCCTCAGTAGCAATGGTGCCAAATCTAGAATATCTCTAATTATGGAAACACTTCAGCAAAAGGTACCTGTGAGCTTAAGTCAGTTAATGCTTACATTCACGGAAGAGGGTATGTGCTTTCCTCAGCTAGATCTTGCTGCCCTCTAATATTGCAAGGCCCTTGGCCTGAGACAAGAGGATGCCTAATAAAGAAATTCTGATGGTTTGTCAAGTCAGATTGAGTAGCTAAACTGACCGGTAGGAAGCTGCCTTCTGTAGCAAACCAGGTGTTTTTAAAAGATGGGTGGTATCTGTGTGTGAACAGTGATGGTTGCCCTTCCCAAAGGGCTGCAGGAGGCTGACCACATCGCGGCAGGCTTGGCCGGGGCAGGGGACGGGATTCCAAGGGTGACGGGACACCAAGCTGCCGCTATGCCAGTAAACAAGGTCCTGTTCTGCTCCCAGGCCAGAAGAAACTTGTAGGCTTTGCTATTTTCTTTAAAGGTCCATGATCCATATTGGATCTTCTTCGCATTCCTTACTGAAGTGTCATAGCACTTCGGGATGTAACCCTAACCGATCAATATTTTGATTCAGCTAAGGGGAAATCAATCAGCTCAGGAGGTGGCATTTGTAGGTTCCTTTCCAGCAGAATTAAAATTTATGCCAGGGATTGGAGGTTTACCGGATTGTAACTGTGTGCTTAAATGGATGTTATATTTTAAATGTGTATTTTAATCTACTTGACAGAGAGAGTGTAGTGCTGGTAATTCACTACATGTTGGCGTTTCATTACAGGCCTTTTACCTTTTTTTTTTTTTTTTTTTTTTTTTTTCTCTCCAGTCATGGCAATTTGCTCATTTATGAGAACTAATTCTACCATCAAGTGGAGGTGCATGAATTAAACATGAGTGAACACATCTTAATTTCTTACTTCAAATGTATTGCTGCTGTCCTTTGAGAGCTCTGGTTTCTCCTTCCTCCGTGTTTGTTTCTTTCCTTTTTTCTTAATTGCTTAACACCTGCCTACCAAAGCTATTTGCTTCCCCAGCAGCAGGTAGTGCCAGCACACTGGTTATGTATGCGCTCAAAGGTTTGTAGGGAAGTTGTCTGTTGGCAGTAGTCATTTGGTGTAATGACAGATATTGATTATTTATTACTTGAAAACATTTAATTAAATCTGACTGCATAATTAGTGTACTAGCAGCTACACATGCTAGAAGGGCAGTGAATCTATTATTTGCACAAATCCTCAAGCTGCAGACCTTTGAGAAAGCTGATAAAAGAGCCTGTCTCAGTCGGGTTTTTTAGAGATCTTCAGGTGTTCCTGAGTTTCAGATGAATCTGTGCATTATGCGTTGCCCTTACAGTGGCTTGTTTTCTTTAAAAAGCTGAACTTACACAGAACCTTAAATAGTGATGGGATTCCCCAAGGGCATTGGAACTGACATATGTCTGGGGGCAAGATCTATTTTTAAATATTAAAGGCAGTCTAGCACTAGATTCATTGTCATTCATCTACCTTCTCTACCTGTAGTTATTATCTTCAGTAGGAGTTAGGAAGATGGGCTGTGAGTAGTATTATATAATCAACATGTTCTTCATTGGTATCGACCCTAATTTAGGTAATAAATTTTACTTTTCGACAATACATGGTGTTAATCTTTATAACAGAAAAACAAAATTTAGGTCAAAAGGGATCTGATATTCAGCTGAAACTTAAAGTAGGCAAGTATGTACTAATTTCCTTCTGTGTGCATCTTAATATATTAGTACTTGTAATATTTCTAGCCTGTGATGTGCATCTACATTTAAATAACTTAGAAAGCTGAGGTACTGGCAATGTTAAACTATAGAGGTGCAGATTGTGGTGCTAGAATCAGTAACACGAGAGCAAGGTTTCTTGATGGATGAAGAGAGTGAAACGGGGTGTGTGTCAGTCCTTAGAAAAGCAGTTTCTGTCTTTGGCTGTAGAACAGAAACTACCTTTGATCTCCTGGCCAGTGTTCCTGCAGGGGTAGTGATTAGCAGTCCTTCGGGGACTGTGGTTCAGTGGACCATGCTGATGTACCAAATGCCTTACGCATGCTGTAACTGAACAGAAAGGTTGGAAAGACAGGAGGGAAGTTTCTAAGTGGGCAGAAAGTTTACAAGGGAATGGCATGACCAGAAAAAGAGTGGGGAAGGTGAGCATGTGGGTGGTTTAAAAAGACACCCTGTTCTTAGAGAACTGCTTTTGGAAGGCTGTGACTTTGATTTGTAGCCAGTCCTTAAGCAAACCGGTGTGTGCAAACTTATGCAAGTTTGCTTGAAGTTTTGTTAGGGAGGTGAGACTTTGCATAGGAGTGACAAGTAATGTATTTATTTTTCATCCAGGTGATAGTTGAAGCATTCAGTGAGTATTTTATAGATTTGTTGCATATTAGCAAAGCACTGCTGCTGTACAGTTCAGCCATCTAAAATAGCTATTGGGACAAGCATTGCTTCTGCGATGTGAACCTTCCTCCTCCTACTCCCTCCAGGAGCATGGATAACTAATCGTGCTGCAGACAACCCTTTGTATATCACCTGTGCAACAAAACGTGTATCATAGATAAATGCAGGGTAGCACTAAAGCCTGCATATTTTTTTCCTTTTGCAAATGTAATGCAAAAAAATAATTAATTACATCTAAACATGTAGCTATGCTGTAAATATTTTTTGCATGAAATAATGCTTATCCCTAACTTAGCAAGTAGCTTCACTAAAGTTGTAGTAAATGTTCCTTTGAACCTATAAGCAGATTTGATCTAACTCGCATCAACTTTTCTTTTATTAGTGACAGAATGTCGAGGGGTGTTGGACAATAATCAGAGATTTTCTTCATTACCAACATACCTACCTGTGAGCTATCGGATCTTCAGTGCTGAGACATCTTTCTTTCTCAAAGAAGCCAACCAGGACTTCATGAGAAATTCCAGTTTGCAGTCCAGGGTGGAATCGTTCTTCCCATACAAAGCCAAGAGACCGCCCATATTAAACGCCAGCTACGGACCTTTTTCTGTTGAACAAGTTGTGCCCCAGGACCTAATGTTAACTTCCAACTTCTTTGGATCTGCCAACAAGTTTACTTACAACTGGAAACTTCAGGCCTACATAATGAGCAACAAAATTTACCTGAGCAAGCCCAAAGTCCAGGTCCTGTTCTACATCGTGGGCAGGGACTGGGATGACTATAGCACCACAGAGCGGCTGCCCTGCCTGCGTGTGTTTGCCTTCAGAGAGACGCGGGAAGTCAGAGGCAGCTGCCGGCTCAAAGGGGATCTGGGGTTGTGTGTGGCAGAGCTGGAGCTCCTGCCAAGCTGGTTTAACCCCCCTGCAATTGTCACGGGCCGTAAGAAGCCACCGGATCAGTTTGAAGGGAGCCCTGTGGAGCTTTACTATACTATTCAACCAGGAGACGAGAAGGGAGAGTGTACTGCTGAGGATGTAAGGAAGGGAAATGCTATCCGGCCAGGAAAAGATGGCATGGATGAAACCATGTCCCACTTACAGAGGATTGGATCTGTCAGTCTCTACCGAGGGCAGGAGACTTCTCGGCTAACAGAGCTACGGCTGGACAGTAATATCGTTGTCTGGTTGCCCTCAAAACCTGTCAAACAAGGAGAGGTTGTAAACGTTTATGTGACAATTGCCAACAATTCTACTGTGGATCAGTTCATACTCAGGTATGGTGAGTTGTTTCTGCATGTTTCTAATGTGTTAGCACACAAAGATGTTGGGGGCATAGGATGAATCTCAACCAGCTGGAAGTTAATCCACACCCAAGGTTGTTCCTAGTCACCGAAATGCATTATTTTCCTCCTTGAATGCTGTGAAGAGGATTGAAAGCCTCCATCACTAGGAGGCTTTTGACATGTATGCCATGCCACGCCATTTATCACATGCCCACATTACACAACAATACACAAAACGCAGCTATTCACTGCTTTAGTGGGACCACTTCTGGGCAGTGACAGGCAGTAAGGCACCAGAAAAGTTCTGTGCTTTACAGGGCTTTTAAAATCACATTTTTATTGCACAGGCATGGAGTTTAAATGTAGCAAAACTTCAATTACCTGCTTTTCTTCTAAGTGCTCTGGCAGTGCTTTGCCTCTCCCACACATGGTGGTTTTGTTATGAGAGCTCTTTAGGGAGGGGTTTAACTATCTACTGGTAGTTAAATAGCATTTGTCTTTACCAACACATATACCCTTTAAAATAAGGCCCAAGGTGTTTGATATTGCTGTTGATTGTATCGGACTGTTAGAAATGAGTGCTATTATTATGGACAGGAGTGGCGAATAGAGGACCTGGGAACACAAGAACTGCCTTACTGGGTCAGATTGCTTTCCTTTCATTTTCTTCTTTAGCATTTTCCCTACCGATCAGATGAAAATCCTTTGAGGATGACAAAGACTGGGAAGCTTGTTAATCACTGAAATATTTGATGGATCTTTTTTCCTTGTTACCAGGCTTTAAATTCGAGTGAAATTTCCACGGTGATAAGCAACAATTGCTCTTTAAAGCCTCAGGGAATCAGTTTCCCAAAAGATTCTGCACATGAAAGTATTTATTTCTAGGTCTTATATGAATTGGATTAATACATAGTTGACAACTGCTGAGTAGAACAGCCTTTAGAACGGGAAGTGTTGCTTGGCAGATAAAAGGCTTTTATTTTAAAAAGAGGGGATTTTAGTCATCCTAGAATCGTTCTGATGTTTGCAGCTCTGGTTAAATTGGTGAGATAATCTCCCAGACACCTGTTTACTGAGTGAAACCTCCATTATAGAAGTCTTTTCTGATGTTGTTGCTTATCTTTTATTGAAAATCCTTTTTCACAAAGTAGTAGAAACAGAATACTTTTCCACATAACAAGCATAGCTGTGGTGAAAGAAGAAATCCAAAGGCAATGAACTGGGTGTTTGCTGGGTGGATGGGAGAGGGGATCACCCTTTGAAGGTCTGTGTCACAGTCTTTATTTTCTTAAAAAATGAGCTGAAGATGAACAAGCTTGTTGAAATCTGGTGATGTATTTCTCTTGCTCAGAAATGAATCTGACTGCCTAGGCATATCAGATACTGTTTGCATGCTGAGCGATGCAATAGATGTGATTATGTGGGATGTTAGTAGTTGCCTATGTGACTTGCTGTTATGAACAAAATGGATTGGCTTTGGTTTTAAGAACAGGTGACTGATTCATTTGAAGTTGAGTACTCTGACATTTGTTGGTATATTGGTTGCTCTGTGTCATCACAAATGCAGAGCTCAGGCCATGTTCTCTTGCTGAAACACCCTTCTGATGAAAAGAGGATTTGTATTTTTGCTTAAAATAACTTTGAAGTAGACACAAGACCACAAGAGGCTGAAGACACCAAGACTTCTTTTGAAAACGTCTTTTTCTTTCCTTCTACTGGATATGTGCAGGTAGTCATTGTCTTGTGATGTAGTATAGGGCTGACTCGTGTTCTGAAAGTCAGCACTGTTCAGTGTGCTTCCTCCACAAGCAAGAAGATCCATGTGAGATATTCCAAAGCAGTCTTGGTTTTGAACACTTTGTCTTGCAGGCATGTGAGTCTCTGGTAGCTACCAAAGATGCTGATCTGTGCAGTTGTTAAGGCATCAGATGGAAGCTTTGCTTCAGGTGTACAGGAGGTTAAGTCCACGTAAAAAGAAAAGGAAATAGTTTTAACTGTATTCCTGACATTGCAATAGGAAGGGGCAGCTGCTGATGGAAGTTGTGTGTGACCAGCCCATGAGCCATGAACTGTGTGGCTTATTCTGTTGGCTGCAAAGGTTTCTTTTGTGGTTTTAGTGGCAGAGGGCTGGTGGAAGGCTGGCAAAGCCAAATTAAGCTTCCTGATTCGGTGGTAGAAAGCTGTTGTCTTCAGTGAAACTTCCTAGGTGTGAAAGAGTGTGGAACTTGACCCAGGAATCTATGAAATGTCTGTATTTTACAGGAAAAAAAGCCAAGTGAATACAGCAGCCAGGGAGTAGCCAGTGCATATGCTGGGTCTGCCTAGGGGCTCCTTTAACCTTCTCCGTGGCCATTTGCCTGGTTAGATAGAGGGCTGTACGCTCTCATACTCATGGGTTCCCAGCAGAGTAATCCCTGCATCCTATGACATGCATTCACATTTAATCATCCTAAAGAAAAACACAGCATGCATTATCCCCAGGCATAGTGGGTTTGTTTTTTTTCTGCTTCTTGTATATTATTCATTGAGGTATTGTAGCATCCACTGCTGAAGCAAATGGCATGTGATCATTGCTTTATTTTTTTTTTTTGGGGGGGGGGGGGGGGGGGGGGCGGGGCGCAGGGGGCGGGAATAATAGCTACAAATCTTCTTTGGCAAGAGGAAAGTAGACTGGTCTGAATGACCTCATACCACAAATCATTGCAATTGAAACTGTGTTCTTAAATTGTGTCTTATTTCAGAATCCTATTACTGTATCTATAAATTTATCAGCCCAAGAACACCAGTAAAGTCAAACAGAATGACTAATATGGCAGGGAATGAAGCGGATTATGCGTGGTAGTACATTAACACTATAACACTGTCTAAATAAACGCAGATCTTCCCTTTCCTGCATCTAGTCAGCACAGGGCTATTGTGAAAACAGTTGAAACAATACTGCTGGGTTATAGGATATAGGCTCTGCTCCCAGCACTGTTCCTGTCCTGCTGTGTTGCTTCTGGGAAGTCTTCACAGGCATTTTCTGTATGCAACGTAGAAAATGTGAACAGTTGGTCAGCATCATTCTCAGGAGTGGGAAGCCTGTTTCAGTCCTGTTCCTAAAAGATGGGGTTTCACGTTTGCCATATATTGTCAACAGTTATATGAATAGGAAAATCTTGATAAAAGAGCGTAAGAAATAGAGACAGGGGAAGAAAATATTGCACCGCATTCCTACCATTGGGAAGGATTTCTGGGCCCCCAAAAGAGACGTTAATTACACTTACTGCTGACTGCTTAGTAAGGAGAATTACTGTTGCCTCTAGCAGTTGGGTGAACTACAAACAGAAGAAAAGTAGCATCAGTATAAGACAGAAAAGCAAAAACCTGCCAATATTTAAAATAAAGGCCATTTAGGTCTTCTGTGTACTTCCCAGGGCTGTTTTGAATTAACACCAATGGCTTCAGCAGAGCTGCTATGACCGATTGCCACTTCACCAATTGCTGTGTACACATGAGTTTCTAAACAGAGTCATTTTCGCTGCGTTGTCTGTAAGGATTAAAAAGCAAAATCCTTAAGGCAAGACCCTGTTCTTGAGTGCTTTTACGGACCGCCCTCACACCCAGCAGGCTACAAATAAGGGGGAAAATCATAACTATACTGAAAATAAGCTGTTCTTGTCAGGTTAACTTTCAGAAAGTAACGCGTAGCTGCATGCGTATGCTGAAATATGTGAAAGTAAGTAGGGAGCTGGGCACTTGATTTCTATTTGTCATGCTGGGGAGTTGGTGAGCTGAATGAGTTAGGCAGCACTGGAAAGGTTGGCCTGTGTGCATTGCTGTGTTTGTTCTGTAGCTCTAAATACTTTTCCAGCTACTACACCATTAAAGGATCCTTCCATCTGTTTTTCATTGCGTGACATGCCACATTTGATCTGGCAGAGCTCTGAATAGCGCAGGGCCAAAGCAAAAGGTGTAGGAGTGCTAAGCGTGTTATGTTACTCTGCTGGGCAGCGGCTAACCTCTAACTCGCTCTAGAAGGTGCTGAACCATTGGATAACCCAATTTACAGTAATTATTGAGCAGGATAAGTAAAGAGAAAGGGGATGAAGTTATTATCTGTCCTGATTAGAGAAAAGAGGTGAAAAACGGTTGTACTTACCCCTCGCCCCCCACCCCACCCAGCGGCTTAATACAGATTTTGCAGTGCAGTTCATTGCACCTGAAGGGATGTAGGTTGTAAACAGTGTTACTGCATTACCTTTGTCCAGCAAACAAATCAGCCCAAGAGAATGGATAATTACTAGTAATAATAAATCTACAGATTGGAAGAAGGATAAAGGATAAATGCAATGAGGAAAGCTATTAAACCCATCAGCTGAGGCAGCTTTATATGTCAGTTCCTAATGAGTATTGACAGCAGTGCTGTGTTAGGTAATGTTAAGAACAGCTAAAAACCTAGAGGAAGATGCAACACAGAGTAGCACTACAGAATCGCCATAGCTAGAAAAAGTAGTTATGATCATAACATCTATGCACTGCCTGCTTATAAATCTTGGTATTTTAAAGACTGGATTTTGTGATCTGGCTATAAATAGCCATTTTGGAGGAACTGGCCATGAAAAACTGGGATCTCCAGCACTAACTCTGCCTGTTTTGCACGGAAGACCTATTTGAGCCTCCCTAGGGAGTAAACCACTCAGAGGAGCTGTCTCTGCTTAGCACTGCCCTCAGCTGTTATACCTGCTTTACATAAAAGAAACAAAAGTGATAAAATTTTCAAGCAATTAGTGTTGAATTTTAGATACTGAGATTTGAATCTCACCGTATGATAAAATAATCTTTAGTACCTGGAAATTTACCCATGCTTAATTGTTGGCTTATCAGTTTTTAATGTGGTAGCATCACTGCAAATGCAAGTGACACGGTAATGACTAACTGAAGCTGAAGTTAACCAGAATATAAAAGACCAAAACCAGAGCTGAGTTCACTCTACATTTTGTGTTAACCCATAATTTGGGACATATTATCCCAAGTACCTATTTTCCACAGTAAATGGAATGCTGATTTCCAACTGTGAAATTAATTTTTTTATACTGCTTCATATTTTAAAACTAATGCAGCTCAGAGTGAAATGGAGAGAGAGAGAATAATTTGGTGGGATGTTCTTCTGGGCATACATGTGTGTCTCCAGATGTGAAGTGCAACAAAACATTTTTCATTTCCTATGCAGCTTTGCATTACTTAAATATGTAAAAGTGATTCCACTGCACAAAAGCATTTCAATTGAAACCTGAATCAAGAGGATTGTGAAGCCCTCATACTTGCTTCTGTTGTCTCATTATGTCATGGTACTTTTTAGTTGGAAAGATGGTCTCGTCTTCAAAAATTCAGACCCACAGTTCTACCTATTGCATGATTGTAAAAAGTAACACAGATACAGTTTCTGAAAGCTAGATTTACATTTATAGGGCCTTAAAACTTCTCTTTAGACATATATCTTGTATTCTGAGGCACAGATAAAACTGTAAGTAGCTAATTCCTACACTGTATAAAGAAAAGTATGTATCTTGGGCACTCTGGGTAGCAAACCACAGTTTGTTCTCATCTTAGATACAGTTTCTCTATTCATGTTTCCATCTTGAATAAATAAAATGCAAACTTGCTGACTAAGATCTTTCCAAGAGTATTCTCTTCACATTTTTCTTTGTATTTCTTTTTCAGTGAAGTAAATTACTAAGCCAGGACTGGAAATAAAAGCAATTTGCTTGCTTGTGAACCTTTCATCAGGGTTCAGAGAAACTGGAGAAACATATCCCCAGTCTTCCAGCTCATCAGAGGGGGGTCCCAGTTATTTTATGGTCTTGGTAAGACCCATAAAGTCAGTGCTAGGCCAGAAGTGGTTTGCAAAAGTGTTCAGAGCTGTGAATTATGGTTTGAAGGGGTTTTATGTATTTCATTGACGAAGCATATTATGTATTTCATTATCCAGTGCTTAGCCTTGTGAAGCTTTAATTCTTATTGATTTTTTGGGGTTTTCCTTCTACAGAATGACTAATGACAGTTCAGCTACGGGTCTAGAGTGAAGCAGGTTAATGAAAGAAAGGTGGTGGTCTAGTCCTTATTGTGCACTAATTAGGAAGTCAGGAGACCTGGATACTCTTTGTACTTCTGTTCAGGACTTACTGTGTTACTTTAGGCACATCTCTGCTTACATCTTCATTCTCAGATTGCTTGTCTGTACTATACACAATTCAGGGAAGAGACTGGGCCACGCTCTGTGCATCACTCAGTACAGAGAGCCTTTGAGCCCCATAGGGCATCTGTGTATTACGTAGTACAAGTGACAGTAAATAATACATAAGTTGTTACACTGCGGGGATTATGGTTTTTGCAAGTAACGAAGTGTAATAGCACCTTGCAAGTGCTTTGTTAAGATTTCTCCAAAGTAAATGTGTGGTTAGAAATTCAAGGCAATCATGTGCTATCATTTTTTATATTCTGCTTCAGTAAGCAATGGAGACAGTCTGTTGAAGAACTCCTAATTGTCATTTACTAGAGAATTTGACAGACTAACAGTAAAAGGGTAAATATTTTCCAGTATAACTTTAAAAAGCATTTCTGATGTAAAAAATACTTTTTTTTTTTCCTCAAAGAAGAGAACGTCTTTGCTATTTTGAGAGAATGCTGTCACACTCCAGGTAGTTCAATTTCATTAGCCCTTCGCAGGCACTTTCCATGGACATCGGTGTCATACCAGAGGCAGCTGGGTCCTCCAAACAAATGACTCATTCTCAAAAATGCCAAGCCGGTAAGGATGCCCTCTAAACAGAGGGTGAGAAACGCTGTTCCTCACTAGAACAAGTGAAGAGGTAAAGAGCTCACTTGTGCCTGTAGTAGCAGTGAATCAGGTTTGGTAAAGTTCTAAAGGGAACTGATTATTAACTAAATTGAAGCTACCAAGATAGGAGGAGAGGCACTCTTCCCTGACCCTCTTTTTAAAAAAATGTGGTGCTTCAGAAACTTTCTGAATGGTTCTATTGACACTTCAATGCAATGTACTTGTTAGTACTGAGGATAAACTATGGATTTGTTGTTAGAAGGCTGAGTCTGTGTTCCTTGCTTTGGAAGTCACTTGCTGATTGACCATGACAGTGTTGCTGGAGCACAGCTTTGCAACCAGTGAACCAGGAAGAAGCTTTAGCCCCCATTATGTTCAGGAGCTGAGCGGTAGAGTTCAATGGTGTGACGTCCACAGAGTACTCAGCACCAAGAATCAAAAGTTACAGCTTCCCTTTTGAAACAGTTACCCCCAAAACCCTGCTCAGCTGCCCCTACAGTGGAATTCCAATCATGCTGAAGTCTACAAGAATTAACTACATTGGTGGTGTAATAGTTGTAGGGATGTTCTTTTTATCATGTGAGCAGGGATTTCCAAAGTGCATGTCCAATTGAAGTTTGGGTTCTCTGAGCCAAGCTCAGGGCTGCCTGTACGACTGTCAGCCTCCCTGGTTCTGTGACAGGTAACACCCATGTTTTTCTAGGTGCAGTCTAAGACATGAAATCAAATCAGCTGAGTGCAGACAAACCTGAACTATATACACATAGTTTATAGAATAACTTTATACGACCCAAGTATAAGACAAGTTTGGACCTGTGTTTCAGGCTTCAATGTTTAAAAACAGCCTGAGTGTGATCGGAAATGTAGAAGGAATTGATGGGAGTCATTGTAGGGTTTGACCATCAATGGAAGAGAACAAAATTATCGCATGAGCAGCCAGACAGAGGATTGCTAGCTATCAATCTTGCTTCAAGTGCTGGAGCTGAAGATTTTGGTGAACTTTTGGCAAATGCACATGCACACTGGTGTTTCAGAAACTTTGTGTTGAGGTATCTTGTTAAAATCCGCTCTTGTAAGTAGTTTTCCTTCCCATCCCTGTTAGTCTCGGCAAAGTAGTGAAGTCATTCCTGGCAAACGCTGCAGCACGTGTTGCGCAGTACGCACTGGTGCCTCTGGCTCTTGTCCTTCTGTGTTGAGACGGTGCCCTGAGCTCCGGTGTGTCCCCTGCTCGCTCCTGCTCTGCCTGACCTTTGCAGAAGCCTGTGCATGTGCAGTGCTGCTTAGAGATGAGATAAGGCACCTCTACTTAATTTCTGTTTAGACTATTAGCCACTTGTGTGACTCAAGTTACAACAGTTAATTAAATATTTGGTTGCTTGCCTAATTAGAAACAATGGTGGCTCGTTAAAAGATCATACCATATAAACCCCAGTCGTCCCAAACCAGCAGTAGGAAGGGAAATTTCATACTACTGGGAGTGGATTTTAGTTGAACCAAGATAATGTTTTCTAGCTGTCTGAAAAAGGCTGTGACCTAATGCATCAGGGTGTCTCCTGGGAATCCTCAGTGCGATTATCTGACAAGCTGTTGGGTTCCAAGGCCACTGTAAGCAAGAAGGCATGGGAGCCTGTAAGTTTGAATCAAAAAAGAAAAATTGTATGAGAAGGCTTTAAAACCTACTGCATCTGTTAAAACTGTATAAGCAGTAGGGACTTGCTGGAATGATAGTGGGAGAGGGATGCCAGTAAGTCATAGCTCAGGGCTTGCAGTGGGGGGGGACTTGGGGTGGGGTGGAAGTATGGGGAGTAATCCAAGAGTTGGTGCCTGGCCTAGCAGAACTGTAAAATCTGATGTGTTTATCTGTATTATTTTATTGGTGCTTGTGGGTCTTATTATTTAAAACAGAAAATGTCAGACTGGTTGGAAGTTTCTGTTTCGGCAGACTTGCTCCTCACTCATGGCAGCACATACACAAAGAACTTAAATTGTTTACATGTTCTAATGGCACTTCACAGTTAAAACTTCCACAGGAGGCATGGGGATGATGGGAAGTGCTGCTCTGCACCCAGGAGTTAATTTCTACAGAATACTGACCTTTCCTATAACATATAGAGCGTTTGACTCCAATTTTTGTCTCTGTTTCCTTTGGGAGCCCACTGGGGTGCTTTGTATTTCACTGAAATCCCACCGTGCCCTGTATGTGTTGCCTCTTCAGAGAGGTATGTGCTGTTATGTTTAATATTCTCTTGAGAAGAAAGCTGCATTTCTATAAAATTTGAATGCATGGAAAAGCTGATTAATTCATAGTTTACATGAGACTGGATAAAAAGAAATTCAGCATCTTTTTTTTTTGTTTGTTTGTCTGGTTCCTGGTGTGTTACAAAATGTCTCTATTAGCAAAGCTGCCAGGGGGTTAATTTGCACTAACAGCCTAATCATCTCCAGCAACATCATTTTAGGTTTTCATATTGCTGCTTAGATCAGCAAGACTAGAGAAAAGACGACTTGAGAAACAGCGCCTATCTTAGGAAAAAAGGGAAAAAAAAAAAAAAGAAAAATGGGGGTGAAGCATTTCAGACATAGCCCTCTGCATTCTCAGCTGTCAGGCTGCTTAAAAAGATTTGCTTTTTCTTACAAGCTCTGGCTGTAAGATGTAAGCCTTGATTTCCAAAGTGCTGTGAGGCTGAGCTCTTTGTACAGGAGAGACAGGCTCATTAAAAGGGTCTATGTGGTACTTACGCACCAAAGTCTAGAGCTCAACTCCTCACGCTCCCCAATTAGTCATTAAACAGAACACAGAAATAGTTGTGGATCATGAATCACAACCTGGTTTCACAGACAAAAAGTGTGCCTGACATACTGGACCATAAAGTCATACTTAACCTTTCGCTTGCCCCACGAGTGCTGGGGCCGGGGGGGGGGGGGGGCAGTTCAGCCCTACAGGTGATCATTAAGGCACAAATGTTGCTGACCAGCCTAAGGGGGTTGGTTCCTCGTTTGGCATATCGGACATTTGTCGATCCTATTTTGAGGAAACTAAATTTTCCAATGGATTGCATGGCTGCTTATTCAACACTCTTGAGCTTTGCTGTAGCTTTTAAAAAATTAGGTGCTTGATGCTAATTGCTGGAGTCGCTGAGTCACTTGGTGTGCCTGGTTGCAGCGAGTTGTAGAAATACCACCAGTAGCAACAAAAAAATTTTTCTACTTGAGGTTATGTCTAGCTTGGAAAAAGCCCTGATTGCACAGAGAGTTCTTCCTATGGAAAGGAAACACCAACCCGCAATAGGAGCCTGTCACTTAGGAACATACTCAAATTAGTCCTGTTGAAAGTAATGAGAATATTCACAGGCTTTAGTTTGCTTTTTATCCCTCTGGATTTGCAATGTTCATGAGAGGCCAATTTAGCATCAGCTTCTGCTTTTCTCTTCCTTAGCAGCCCAATTGCAGTTTTCCAGTTGAAGGGAATGACCAAACCTTTTTTTTTTGTGTGTGTGTAGTTAGCTGCTGTTGTGTTGATCATGGTGATGGTGGACAATATACACTTACAGGTATTGTAACATGGTTTTCTGAGACAGCAAATGATAAAAGGATGGCGTTAAAGTTTTGATTCATTTGTCTACACTGTGAAGAGGACAGAGCTGGTCTGAACAGAGAGGCTCAGGGCAAATGCAACAACAGAGAGCAGGTGGTGATACCCAGGTTGGCTGTAGTGTCAGGAGAGTCGTACAACCTTGCAGGTAACATCACGGCAGCATTCAAGTAGATTACTTGGGCCCTTGACACTGGACTTTGTGGTGGGTATGGCTGTGGTCATGATGAGATGGGAAAGTGGTGATTCCAGACGTAACAAGCTCAACTTCACAGCAGAGTCTCTGAAGGGAAGTAACAGCAGCCTTGTGGCTTAGGTCCACCAGGGTCTGAGTTAGGTGACATTAGGCTTCAAAGCAATTGCCCAGTGACTTTTGTGGTGAAGTGTTAGTATCTTAAATCAAGGCGCTCAATGCCCTAGATAGAGTATTGCAAGCAGCAACCTGGCCTGGACAGAAATGCATGAAGGCTCTGTGTAATCTCCATTTTCTAGAACTCTAGGGTACTGCTTTAGAATTTTTCTCTTATCTGTCTGAGGCAATGCTATTGTGATTAACACTGGGCAGAAATATCGACATAGTTGAGTGAAGATTTTATCAGCTGGCTATAGGCAGTGACAGCTGGTTAATTTTAATATTTTCTGAAAGGTCTTTAAAGAAGTCCTCAATACTTTTTCAGAAATTAATATGCCTCATCTTTCTTCACGTTTCTAAAGCATGGCTGTGCTGTCACCTGTAGTTTGCATTCTTTAATTTTCACAGTGTCTCAGGTGCTGGGTGCTTTGTCCATTGCTATGGTAACAGCTGGTTTTATTTCTTAGTTGAAGTAAACACTGATATAAAGCCCACTGTAACATGTTCTTTTGATCCATTGTGTGCACCTAATGGATGCTGTAGCTGTGCAAATATGTCATGGTTGTAGTGGATAGAGAGCAGTCAGCTGAAAGTCTAGTGCCCTGGTATATAACTGGTTTCGCCTTTCAACACATGCATAATTTTATGTCAGCTACTTCAACTCTGGTTTTACTCCTAGCCATGTTTAATTAGATTTCAAATACTTCAGGGTGGAAACAGTCCCTGACTGTCGGTGAGTGCTTAAGGGAAGTGGGATCTAATAGCAGATGAGGCATGCTAACTTTGTTTTTGCTCTTAAACAGCTCCGTTTTGAAGTTGAATTGATCCCATGAACTTTTGGCAGTTGTTCAAAATCCCTCCTATCGTTTTTCTGAACTCGAATGATGGGAGTAGCAGTTTTTCCCTGTGTTAGTGGTTCTCTTTGGTTGCCTTCAAAAAAACCAAATGGCTCATGAAAAGCTGTATGAAAAACTGCGGTAGCCTGAGTCCCCTCCATGAGGCTCCGCTAACCAGCTCCCTTCGGATTGCATTCCTCAGAGCCTGTGTGGAGTGATGCGCACGCAGAAGGAAGCGTTACCAGTTCTTCCCTCACAGCAGGGGAGGTGATTTGCGTTGAGCCCTAGCACCCAACAGCCCCTCTGCCACCTCCACCTCAGTCTGGCTCTTCTTGAAAAGAAAAATGCTGTTGGAAAAACTCTCTGCAAGTGTTCTGTAGGGCTCTCCCTGCTCCCTATCCCAATTATCTGATAAATGTAGCAATTATCTTTGCAGTTTAAAGTAAAAAAAAAAATAATAAAAACATACCTATAAGAAGAGGCTTGCATGTTCTGTATTATATTCTGTATGCTTTTAGAGTGATTCAGATGGAACCTCATTAAACATCTTTACAGCCCTCTTGGGTTCATCTCTATTAACTATTATAGGGATTTCCCACGAGGGAATGACTCTGCACCACCTTCCACTAAAATCAAGCACAATTTAGTCTGATAGACCATTCTATTGGGAGTGATGACATTAAAAATTCTGTGCATGGATTTAAGTGTTTGCAGGATTGAAGCTGTAAGCCCCAGTTCTGCAAAAAGGCTATTCGTACATTTAGCTGTATGTGCTGCGTCCAAAGGTAAGTATGTGGAATAACTTTAAAAATCAAGATCATGCTTTATGAAATGCCATTTAATCCTGCAGGTGGGAATGTGCTGTGTACTGCAATGAATATTGTTGAAAGGGATCTAACTGCTTACCCATTTGATATGCGTTAGATGATACTTTCCTACTTCTACACAGTTACTTTAATGTAAAAGAATCATATAATTAGCTGTGTTTTAAGTATTACTGAGTAGTCTGGTTTGGCGATAGTACTCCCTTCTTCTGTGTTAGTCAAACTAATACCAGAAGGTGTCAGTTTGGGGATGCCTTGCCTCACTGTGCAGTAGGCGTATTAGGTAAGAGGGCTCGACAGAAAGAGCCACAACAACTCTCTTGTTCTCGTAGCGCTAAATGAGAGTGAGTCACGGCTAGATCGCGGCTGGATGTAAGAGCGATTCCTGGGAATGGGAAACGGGCAAGAACTTCTTGTTCTAGGAAGTTCTGATTGTTCAGAAAGGCAATGATTGTCTTGTGTTGCATAATTATATCCGCCTCCACATATCCCACTGCTGTTCATTTCTATTATGTCTTTTTATTTAAGTCCTAGCTATTCAAGGAGGAAACTTATTGATGGCAATGAGCAAGCGAACAGATTCATGGCAAGAGCAAGGGAACATCTGCGAGTCCTCTGCTCAAAAAAAGTCTCAGTGGATAAGGAATGTTACTTTGATAACTGTTTAAATGGTGCTGAAGGGGCCCCCTGGGCTAGTTACATTGGCTCTATGATATGCCTTTTTGCCATATACTCAATTTATTCAGAGTCAGAAACATTAAAGAAGAGGGGGGAAAAATGCCAGAGGATTGTAGTAAGTGAATCTTTACAAACAGAATGAAATTAGTCAGTTACATTAAAATCACAGTTGCCACTCTGAAATACACATTTACTCAAGTGTTTGTTCAATGAATAACTGTTTTTACCTTTTATTTCTCTTTTCCGTAAATATAAAAAGGAAAGAAAAGTAAGAAACACAAATTGACTTTAACTCAGTCTGAGCATATTCCTGTCATCTGAAAAGAAAAATGGCAAACTATTCTTTGTTCAAATTTAGAGCTTCAGCATTTAAAGCAGAAAAGCCCCTTGTGTGGGAATTCATTCTGGATAGGTATTTTGGAGGAAGATTGGAATCTGGATTGATTTTTGGTAGGGAATCTTTAAATCATGCCATTTGTGTTTCTTACATCTTTCTAGTATGTTACCTAAGGATTAAAACACCCTTAGAAGAGTGTTTTCTTGTAAGATTCCAAATGAGTATTCCTGACCTGGTAGGTAAAGCTGATTGTCATTAATAGTCAGACTTTTTTCTTTTTCTTCTTTTTTTCCTCTTTTCCTGATCTAAGCATCTTTAATTGTCACCTGTGATAAGAAGTGCCTTGGCAATGTTTGAGTCTGAAAATCCTTATATCATCAAGGCAGATTAATGTGGACAGTTGTAACACTTTTGGGGCAGGTTCTGTGGGTACAGATTGCTCATCTGAGTAAAGAGCCTTTGAAAGATATGGGAAGGAATTATGGAGTGCTGTGCCTTCATGCTGTTTTTCAAATGCTTTAGAAAGAGGCGATCCAGAACTAAGATGTCCATATCATGTAGGTTAGAGATGCCCAGCTCAAGTGTGTGGGTAGGTGATTAAAAACTTGAGCTGAATCGAGCTCCAGGCACACCTCTTCATCACCATGAAACTCCACGGTCTTAGTGTTACCCCCTTATTTTTCCATTACAGTATCCTGTTTCCTCCTTGTCACAGTCCATCCACACTGCTCTGTTAGTTACTGGTTGGGCAAAAGACAGGTCCTCCTCTTCCTCCGTTGGGTCTGTGGGTAAATGTGTGCAGAAGGACGTCTCCGCGCTGCTGCCCTGGCAGAGAGTGTGTGCTGCTGCCTTCTTGACCGCTCTCAAACCTGGCAAAAGCTTTGACCATCTCTTGTGAGTGCTTGAGAGAGACTTACCACAAGTCCCTGAACAACCTTTGCTGGGACCCCTGCCCTGCTGTGAAATATATTTAGAGCAGATTTTCTTATAGGCACAAGTACGATGTCATTGCAGAAGTGTAGCTGTCAGATGTGGATATGTGGAACAGAGATTGGGAAGCAGCAGCTGTAAAATGTATGCTTTTTTCCATAGTTTAGAGACACAGGATGATGCTTTCCAGCTTTTCCTAAGTTGAACCTTAATTCTTGTGTTAAACTTTTAGTATGCTTCTTGTGCAGATCCTGATGGGATCATTTAAGCTTTATGTTATGATACAAGTACATTTATGTAAGTAAATAAGTGTTGGTTGCACTAAACTTGAGATTTACTTCTCGTGAACACCCAACTGTGTTTGGTTTTCTTTGTCTTTCTCTTTAAGCAATTTATTCAGGTTTTTTTTTGCTTTATGTGCATCTTCCACTCCTTACATTCTCACTGGAGAGAGAAATATGGAGACTCGATCTGCAGTTTCTCTTGTCTGATTAAACACAATGTGAGACTTGCATTTGATATGATACTGCTTGGGCTGTCTTATACAGGAGTAATAATATCTTTACAGCATGTGATGAGAGGGGACAGAATGTTATCGCAGTTCCAGTGTTTGTATATTAAGTTTCCACATGGTTGGGCTGGAAAATAATAATGGTGAGAATGACACTGACTTCTCTAAAATAATAGTCTTCTAGACAAGTTATCTCTCTTATCCTTTGTTGTAATGAAGTGTTACATGTTTATTACGTAAATGTATGAAAAAGTATTCTCCGCTGGGCAAGTGGTACTATGGAATGGTTAAAGCAGTAGGTCATGGAGTAAGATGCCATCCCCAGAGTTACTAGATGAGACTGCAGTCTTTTGTCACTCGATTGACTCTTCCATGTCTTGCATCCATCAGCATACTGGGACTGTAACACTTAACCCACTCACAACAGATCTGGTGATCCGTCTGAGAGGGGTTGTGACTCTTCCATGCAAGGATACAAAGACCTGGGAGGAAAAAAAAAGTGTGCCAGGTGTAATTTTTCTCTGCTATTGTTGCACAAGGTTTAGTTGCAAATCCAGTCCTTGACCTACCTAAATACAAGGACGGGGTGAGGCCACCAGACAGCTGCTAGCTTGCCTCAAAGAAAGTGCAGTTTATAATCTCGTCGCCTCTGCACCAGGGGGTGGGGGGGAGTTGGGTGTCTGCGGGCAGCACCTTTCAGACCACTCTCTGTAGCAGTGCCAGAGGCAACACACCTGTGTTGGCCAAAGGGCCTCCAGGACCCTGCTGCTGCGGGTCACCTCTGCCACCACTGCCACCGCGAGCAGCAGCTGCGAGCTAGCAGCTCCTTGACCTTTGCACTCCTGGGATGTAAGTGTGTGGCACGTTACTGATGCCAGTGGACTTTGGATCGGTTAGTAACTGCTGCCCAGCATTACTATTTTTGCATACGAAGAGAGTGGTTTTGGTGTCAGGGGAATTTATTTCCCTTTGAGCACAGTCACAGGAAAGTTTGATTTGTACCTTTTTTTTAAGTGCATGCTTTAGCATACAAAATCCAATGCATCCTTTTGTAGAGCCAAGTGGACTGTTGTTTTCTTGTTTGATTTGGCTCTTCTTGCTTAATCTGGAGCTGTGCCAAAAACATGAATATTCATGACACTGTTAAACAAGATTTTTATTGAAAACAAAAAATGGATCTGAAGTCTTTCATTTGTCATTCTGAACTCAGCTAGTGAAAGCCGTGTGAACAGGCACATTTATCCGTGAGGTTTTCTTGGGGGTTTCTGGTTTTGTTTATTGAATGAAAATTCATTAGATCCAAAGAGTACATGACTGACCAGTAAGCGTACTTTTAAGATAATTCTGCATGCAATATAAATATAATGTATATGAAATATATACCTTTTACTATTATATATATTATATTAATTATAGCTTAAGTATAGAATACTTTGAGTGTTGACCTTCAAGTAAGAATGTACAAGCAGAGGACATATCTAACAGAGTTAACAAAAGCTGATGTTCACTTTTTCCAGGGCCAGTGTTCATATTTGAATCCTGCCTGCTGAGCATCTTGGCTGTCCTGCATGCAGAGGGCATCGTCATTCCCAAGGAACAGTCTTCCCTGAGATTATAGTGTAAATAGATTAGAAGGCAAGTGTTCAGCTAGCCAGTCTGCATCTTGGTGGTACCAGGAGTTTCTACTGCTGTGAGTGACCCTATTAGGGTCAGCAGAGAAGGTAGGGAAGGGGACTAGTCATGGTTTATACCTTGGCTGTGGTCTTCTGGAAACTGTTTGTGTATTAATCAGTCTCAGAGCTGATTGCTGAGTCCCTGTGCAACAGCCAAATGAAGGAGAAATTTATTTCCTCTGTATGTGTATAGATAGAGAGATAGATGGAAGATGGGAAAGTGAGGAGAAACTAGAAGAGCAATATAAGTGCAGGATAGATTTCTCTTGCAGCCTCTGGCCTGTACAAGAAATTAAATAAGCTCATCTTTTAGATGACATATGTAACTGATTGTTAGATATCCGTGCTCATTTATTTTGCAAGGTGAAATTCTCCTGAGAGCTATCTGTTTCATGCTGCAAAGCAGCCTAGCTAGTGTCTTTTCCTTCCGTGCACTTTATCTAGGAGCACAGTGTCAGGAGAAAAATGTCTGGGGATGTGTTTGTACTGTGACAGGTATGATGGGACTTGGGTCCTGGCTGGGACCTTTTTTGCCCTGTTACAACTTTATTAATACAAACAATCTTGTGTTCTCATGATGCATTTGTACTTCACAGTGTGTTCTGGTTCTCATCGGGACGTGCTTCCTTCTGAACTCTGTTGAAATACCTGTTATAACAAGTGGTTTCATCCAGAAATATTTTTCACATGGTATGTTCATTTTAGAAATCATAGAATCATAGAGTGGTTTGTGTTGGAAGGGACCATTAAAGGTCATCTAGTCCAACCTCCCCTGCAACGAGCAGGGACATCTTCATCTAGATTGTGTTGCTCAGAGCCCCATCCAGCCTGGCCTTGAATGTTCCCAGGGATGGGGCATCCACCTCCTCTCTGGGCATCCTGTGCCGGTGTCTCACCGCTCTCAGGGTGAAACATTTCTTCCTTATATCTAGTCTGAATCTGCTCTCTTTCAGTTGAAAACCATTACCCCTTGTCCTGTCGCAACAGGCCCTGCTAAAAAGTTTGGCCCCATCTTTCTTGTAAGTCCTCTTTAAGTACCCAAAGGCTGCTGTAAGGTCTCCCCGATCCTTCTCTCCTCCAGCTGAACAGCCCCAGTTCTCCCAGCCTGTCCCCACAGCAGGGGGGCTCCAGCCCCTGACCATCTCCATGGCCTCCTCTGGACTCACTCCAGCAGGTCCGTGTCCTTCTGCTGGTGACCCCCGAGCTGGAGGCGGCGCTGCAGGGGTTGGGGGGGCTCTCATGAGAGTGGAGTAGAGGGGAGGAATTGCCTCCCTCGACCTGCTGGTCGTGCTTCTGATGCAGCCCAGGGCTTGGTCGGCTTTCTGGGAAACCATGACATTCCCAGATGTGAGCTTTCCACACTGACAAAACTCCAAACAGACAGTGCTGGAGATGGAGGAGAAAAATTGTGGTTTTCATTAAATGTAATCATCTTGGTTCTTTGTTTAAAAAAAAAAAAACAAACAAAAAACAAAAACACTTTCACCATATGCACTGTGTTGCAATGAGTGATAAATTCTTACTATAGGTGTTAGTAGGAATTATTTCAGGCTAATGACTTGACACATCTCTGACCCAGGATTTTCCAGGGTGTTGTGACAGTACCATAAAATTCAGTTACTGATGCATGTAAATGCTATATAAAGGTTACTGTTAATGACACAGATCTCAATTGATCCCAAATCTGATCCTGTGACAATTTCAATCCGTGTCAAAGCTTCCATTGACTTCAGTGAGGCCGTGATCAGGTCAACGATTGAGTGCTTGTGCTAAGGACTAGTAGTCTGTAACACCACACTCCAACTCCTGATAACCACTTTCCTTTTTCAGCAATTAGTCATCCTGTTAAAAACAGATAATTAGAACAAGACACATCCAGAAAGAGAAGTAACTTCTGAAGTGCCAGACTCCCTGTGGCGTTGTTCATCCAGGAGTGCTAATGAGAGAAGTACAGTGAGGCTGAGCAGAGGCAAGAGAGATCTGATACAGAAATGAGTTGGGGAAAGCACCGCCTGTTAATTATACATTTTCCGTTGCTGGAATACAATGGAGTAAGTGATACAGTTCTGGAGTACACTAGAGTGAGCCTTTATCTCTCTGTAGTGGCTGGGCCTTATAGCAAAGTCTAAACTTGCTGTTGCTCACAAAGGGTTGAAGTCCTTTTACTTGAAAATGTTAATTTCCTACTTCTGATCCGGTGCTCAGTCCTGCTGTGGACAGTCCAGTATGGTGCTTGGACAGCCTGTTGCCCAATGTTTTAATTTGGTGGGGTTCCTTTCTAGGCGAACAAGTATGTTGTTAGTAACCTAGAAGTTGTGTAAGCTACAGTGAGACAAAGGAGTTTTTTTTTCAATATCTTAAAAAATTCTTATCCTATCTAAAAGAGGAGTGGTAGAGCTAATTCCGCACAAAGAGCTTGGGAACAACAGAAAAATGTGTTAATTAGTGTACAAGAAGAGAGAACAGAAAAGTATAAGGGATTATAGATCATTCAGAAGTGAATCCTATTTCCCTCTACACTGAGTTATACACCACTCAGATATTCCCACCACCACGTGTTATGATGGCAGTGCAGTAGCTCAGGTTTGCATCCAGAACTATGGAAGGAGCTTGGGGCATCCAGCCCAGAGAAGGTGTGTGCAAGGAGTGAAGATGACTTCCAAGCTCTGGCTTCAGAAAGCAGGGAGGCCCTTGTGGTAGAATTGTGGGAAAGCATTGCTGTAACAACAAAGTATTTGGTCTTAAAGGGGGGAAAATATGTAGCACCATCAAAGAAGGACAAGGATTCAAAGGGAAACATATGTTTAAAACATATGGGTCAAGTTTATTTGAAAGGAAAATTTGTTTGCTTTTGATTCTATATAACATTTCCCATGGAGGCTATCAAATATAGCTGCTGCATTTTTGGCAGAGGGGATCTTATCCTAAACCTGAAACACTTAGACATACTTAACATAAATATGGTCTCTATTAGTTTCAGCCATGTGACTTCTAACTCGTGCCTTTTGTAGTTAGTTTTTTATTTGCTCCTATTGGCTGTATTTTAAGCTTAAATGGGATTATGGATTAAAAGAAAAGGTTTTGTTGTTGTTGCTTTTTTAGAAAGAGAAAGAAAAGGTGCTTAAAAGAAATTTTCTTCAGTGATTATACTATACGTGCAAAGGTCTGTAGGAGTAGGGGCGCTGGTGGTAGGCTATACTGTAAAACCTTTCTATAGGATGTGGTGGGCCTGAAACCACCTGAGGACTCCTGAGTTACTGAAAGTCATCATTAAAACTGGTTGGCTATTACAGAAAACATTTGGGTAGCAGTAACACAGGAGTCCTCTCTGGCTGTGCTTTCCTAAAATATGCTATTTTTTTTTTTTATTATCCAAAAATATAATGCTAAAAACATTAGCAGAGTTGACATTTGAAGGTGGGATAGGATGAAGTCATAGCAGGCCCTGTTCACTGAAACATTCTGGTTCCAGTCCCTTCCCTGGGCTGGAATAAAGGGGGTTTTTGTTTTGGTTTTTCGGTTGGGTTTTTTCCCCTTACAAATACTGATGCTGCACAGCCACCAATCTCTTTGTTCAGTTCACTTCGTTTATTTTTAAATAAACATATGACACACTCGTCTCTCACACAGGCAAAGAGCTCTCATTGATGTCAGTGGAAGCTTCACCACCTTCAGGATGAGAGTCAGGATCAATAAAAGAATGCCTGAGAGCTGGCCAGGCTTATATCCTGCTCTTCCTAAGCATATGATAGTTGGGAAAGCGAACAATCCACTAAGATCTAATCAAGTTAAGTGCATTTAAAACACTGATTGTGACTGTCATCAAAGGATTACAATCAACAGAATTGATACAAACCTTTCAAAGCCTTGGTGCAAAAAGGATGGGCAAGTTCATAGCTAGAATAATAGCCTCTAGCCAGCAGTAGAATGCCTTCAGTCTCCTGGTCTGCATTTTTCTTACCTTGGTGCTTACTGAAATAAATGTATATGTATACAGATGCATACATATATACATGTTTTTTATAGAAGCACCAAAACCAGACTTTTAATGTAAGTATGTAAAAGGCTGATTCCCGTTCCTCACACGTTGCTTTTGGATCCCCTATCAACATGCTGTCTAGCGTCTGGGACTAGATGTAAGCAAAGAGTAGGGCGTGTGGGTCAAAGCATTTGCCTTCCCCTCCACGCAGATGCTCTTCTTGCCTTTGTATGTATGTTGCAAAACTTTTAATGGCTGAAACAAGAGACAGTAATGACAAATGCAGGGAGAACTGCCAAGGTTGTCTTGGCATTGTTTCCTTTCTCTGGCCCAAGAAAAGGGGGGGAGAGAAAGAGCAGAGGCTTTGGCTGTTTGCCCGTTTGCTTAGTGATTTGCAGACAGATCTGCCTGTGAAGATGGATGGTTGCAAGCACTTGTTAGTATGTAGTACCGGTGACAGATCTCAGTATGGCCACCTGTCTGTCTTGTGAGAACACTGGTTGCCCACCTTTGGTAATGAAGTGACTGAATCTTGCTGTTCCGACTTCTGACAGTGCCTTGTTGTAAGCGGATATTGAATGACTCCTAATCAAGTTAAACAAAGGTATGCATCCACAGCGGGGCTCCCGGTGCATTGTACGTCCTAAAATCTAATTTTGACTTTGTTATTGTTACAGGACTGTTTCCCTGATTTTGGGTGACTGATAAGGGAGTACACATGCACAAATCATGTTTTACACACATTGAGAAAAAAACTGCTACCACTGCTGGGCTGCTTTACTTAGGGAGAGACATATTTATTCTTTAAAGATTTCCTCATAGCTGCTGCTAAACTCAAACTGAAAGATTCAGCAGTCTGCCATGGAGGCAACATTTGTGTGCAGATCTCATTTAAATGGAATTTGATCTTTTGTATTGAACTGGTGGGTGCTGGATTTTGGTTCTTGAAGTCTCCTGAGCTCTCAAAGTCCAAAATGGCACAACTATTAGATGTATTTGAGATTTTTATTACTTTGAGTGATGGAAATCAGTTTTCCTCCTGAGAGTTAATTCACTTCCAGGGTTCCTTAGAGTTGGGTCTCATCTTCATTCGCTTTAGTTTGGATGCATACATCTTGATGTCATAACAACTTCATTTTATCAGTATTGAGTTTCAGCCTTTCATGTAAAGACAGATTTAAGAAAATTCATTCTTGCTAACATGAAAATATTAAAAAGATTCTGAGCTACCTCTAGGAGCAATAATAAAGAGGATGAAGCATTGTAATGAGCCTTTTCTAGTGAGACTGCTCTCCAGACACACCTAGATTTTGCTTAGGAAATATGATTTCCGTAATAATTTAAAATCTGTCGGACTCCCTTCTCAGTCTTGTTCTGACTGCGTTACACAGTAAACCTGAAGGATGGTCTTCTTTTAAAGAGCGGCCCAGGATAAAAATAGTATCTTTCTCACAGAAATGGGTGAAAGAGTTTTCACAGACCCTGCCAACAGTGTTCCTGGCTCAGAGCATTTCTATTTATCCTTCTTTTCTAAAAGCACTGAATTCACTTTCAAGTTTGAAAACATAAAAAAAAAAAAATAAATCATCAGAGTTCCAAATTTGATGGTGCACTGGAAAGATCCAGCAGGCATTCCAGATAGATCTCGTATTTGAGTTGTTCTGAATATTAAGCACCAAGATGCCAAATTATTGGATCCTGGCAGCATTCCCATTTGCCTAGCAAAGCAATCCTATTATAATTAATGTGGCAAGGCTTCTCTATGTAGGAAAATATTTATGAGATCTGCAGAGACCACAAAATGAACTGTAATAAAAGAATTCTGCCAAGTTTGGCTATGCAAATTAGGGACATATGGTTGGTGTGGCTGATGCTGGCAAAATCCTTTGAAGCCTCGTTCATACGTCATCTTACTGCCATCCATCACACTTCCACGTAGTGGCAGGAGATGTCAGCAGAAGCTGTTGCTGCACCTTAAAATAAACTTGGTGTGTGTTCTGCATTCAGGTGAAAGACTGCAGCTCAAAGCAAAAGACATCAGTAGAAAGAAACAGTTGCATTGAGCTTTGGTAGTGTCTCTGTCATCTCTGTGTACTATATAAGCACTTAATACAAACAGGTTTGAATTTCTGACTATACTAACTTCTTTTGGAAGTTCTGGGGCCAAACTGATACGTATCTGCTCTAGATGTGGAATAGTCCCAGTAAAGTCACCATGAAAGAGAACAGGATTTGGCCTAGTATGTCCAGATTAAATAAATCATACTGGAAAGGCAATTAAGACTTTACTTTTTGTGTTGATGCTTTACTTTTAAAATCCTGTCTTTAGGAGAACTAGTACTGTAGATTCAGTTGGGTTTTTTTCCACATGCAGCATAGCTTGTGAAAAGCTAGGTTAGAGCCTGCCCAAAATTACAAATGCTTGTGCTTCTGTATTTTAAAAAACAGTGTTTACCTCAGTGGAAAGACATCAGCATTTGGGAACATGAAATGATAAGAGATGTAAACAGAAACATCCTTCATTGTCAGAGGAGCTTTACTACAGAAGCCTGTTCCGTCAGCACTGGTTCCTTCTCATTAAGTGGTGTCACTTAATTACAGCTCCAGGTGAAACAAAATGATTTACAATAACCATGTCAATTTAATTAGCATGATACAAATATAAGCCTTTCACTTGCTCACTGCATAATGCATGGACATAACCTCTTTATATGTATTTACTTTTATTGACATTTTAATTGGCTGCCCACGCACAGTTTATGCAGTGATTTCCATAGTAACAAAAGACAAATGATCATGCCACTCAGACTATGAACCACGTGAAATTACATGGCTGGCCCCCTCTTACTTCCCAAGTGGTAAAAGCATCCTTAAACATCTGTAGTACAAATAGCAGAATAAGAGAGAAGGGCACGTAGTACTACCCTACACTTAGGCTTATATATTTTAGCATGACCGAGTAGGTACGGTACAGGGTCAGAGGGAGCAAGGTCCCTGACAGAAATTCCTGGTCACTGATGTGGCAGAATTTGCAAAGTAGACATCCTGCTCCTCTCAGAGTACAGTTTAGGCACAGTTACCTCTCTCTTTTTAAAATCAGATGTGCTCAAAGGTAATCTAGCGTTGTAGTTTTTCTTCCTTCATCTCCAACTTCTTCACGTACCGGTTTGTAGATATTTTTGCAGTCTTTGAAGAATAGGGTCATGGGTGATTTCACCTTTTACGTTTATTCCCCTGTGCCATATGGAATAGACAAGCTTGCAAAATTAAGGAAGTCTAAAATATATTTTTCCATTATTTAAACTTTTTTTCCTGTTCTTACCACTGGACAGCGCAAGTCAGTTCCATTTTTCATTCTCTGAGGAGGGTTGCTAGATTCTACTGCTGTATGAGGAAACCATAAGCACCTCCTTCCAACAGCAGTTTTTATAGTTACATCGTGATAAAAACACATCTATTCCCCAGGAGGCCAAATACAATATTGAAAACTTGAAATGCAGGTCCTTTTCATTAACTAACTTGGGATCTGTTTTTTGGAAGGTTATCTTTTTGAGATGCCTGGCAAGAGGTTGAGTGCTCATCCCTTTTTAGGACTAGATCTTTTATTAGAACCCCTTTTCTAGATTTTTAGCAGTTTTAATGCCTTTTAAAATCTGGGTAGGTTTTACTGTGATTTTGGAAATCATTCTTTTTATGGCCAATGTAAGACACTCTAACTGGAAAAGTTGTCCATCATACACCTTTGGTTTCTCAGGTGAGGTATCCCATGTGTGTTGTCTCTACAGATAACTGGTCTTTTCTTAAATTTATCACAAAATAGTTACCGAGTCTATCTAGCAAAAATTATTACTCAAATGTTTGAGCTCAGAACTGGAACTTGCCTCTCTGTCTTTCCTATGGAGGAGGATGATGATAAACAGAAAAGTCAGGTCTGTCTTTTTCTTACTCATTGCAAAAATTACTTTCCTTCTGTGGGCAATAGAATTTGGTACTATGCCCCAGACAGTCAGTGTTGCTCCTCTGGCTAGAGCTGATTATCCCATTGCTCAGTTAGAAGCATTTGAAAAGCCTCATTTTCCTTCAAGCAGGAAAATGCTCTGAAATGCTGTTGCAAAAAACAGCAATACAGAAGCAGGTAGAAATTCACAGGAAAAACGACAGATGTGTAAGAGACCAACTTGCATGTTACCACTAGTTCTAATTATAGGTCAGCAAAAGAAAATTTTGAGCTGAATTTTACAATGCTCACCCTATAACAGTCTGTGATACATCATGTCATCAAAATATAAACAAAAATAATTCAGTCATCAAAGCAGTAGTCCTATCTGCATGGGGCATAAATGCTAAGAATAAAGCGATGTTGCCTTTTAGAAGGACTGAGCAGGATCGTGTGTTACTCTTGAGTCCAGTATGAAACCTGTATCTATGTACAATTTTTAACATGGTTGACAACTACAATCAGAACTTCATTTTATGACAACATAGTGCCAATCAAAGTGTTTTCACCTGTGAATCTGACGTTTCTGAGTCGGAAAAATCTTGGCTGGAATTAATGTATGTAAAGTCTAGCTTTGTTTCATAGGGCCCAGATAAGATGAAAGTTTGATTAGTTCATACACCATCAACATAAAAGATATGAAGTATGAATATTCTATTAACTGCTTTGAACTGAACAAACGACCGTGTCTGCTAGATTGCAAGTAATGTATTTCACAGTCACAGAAAACTATTCTGTTTGTAGCAAAGGGTGATACATAATGCTAGATTCAAGTATTTATCATTTTGCAATACCCTTCCTAGGACAGTTCATGGTCTACCACAGAAGCAAAAAATGGAGGCTGGCATTGTAAATGAGAACAGAAAATTTAGAAAAAGTCTGAACTTCTCTGCCTTACGGTTCTCATGAATATAGCAAGATCTGGTTGGTCCATTTGAATACATAAATGAGGGCTCTACCGTATATGATTGAAGCATAGAGTGCATCAGGAGAGACAGCTTTTTTCTCTAAGTATTTAAATATGTCCGATTTTCAAGATAGAGGCTGATTTTCAGGTGAGATGCAATCTAAAGCCTCACTAGCTATGGTCATTTAAAACCTCTTCCTCCTTTTCAGATGTAATGTTTTAATGTCATATTGTCTTTGATACCTCATACCTTTTATCTTCTCAAAATCCTTTCTGTAGTTGCCATCCTATAAACAGCTCTGCTCTTGCCTTGAATACTATTTCTGTAAAATGCTATATAGCTCCCTCTTTCCAATAATGGAAAAAACTTCATTGTTGTGGTGTTTATAGCTCAGGATTATTAGGATCTGAGTTTGGCTGAAATTCTTGGCAAAATGATGTGTTCAGTGAAGAGTACAATTTTGAGGCAGCCAAAGAAATTAATATGTCAAATTTTAATTTAAGAAAGAGCTGAACAACCTGAAAATGCAACAAAGCCTTTCAGTTTATGAAAAAAAGAAAAGAAAAAAAAAAAAACCCTACGCACTTCATCCAGTAACATTTTTTTCCTGCATTCTGATAAGCAACAGCCCCCAAAACCATTCTACATCGACAGTAATAATTTTACTTTTGTTCTGATCAGGAAACCCCAAATCAATTACTCATGAAGTTCTATTATTGAGCTTTTACTTTTTAATATCCTTTAAAAACGCTATGAGTTCTTTCTGCAATTTAAAGTATCCTGCTGGGTCAGCTGCTGCCCTTGCAGTTGTATTCCTGCTGGTCCCAGACCACGGGAGTCTCACGTGCTGAGTTTTGCCCAGGTCACTTTCTGTTGCCCAAAAACGGTTCGTTTCCAGCTATGGTGGAAACGGCCTGTCCTTGAGCAAGGCAGGCAAGGTTGCCGGGATCTTGGGGAGTCAGCAAAGCCTGCTCTGTTTCATGTTTACCGTGGAGCTAGGCTGATGTGGGACGGACACGTGTCCAGGACTGATGTGCAGTTATAATTTGGCCCAGAAATTACTGGCTGTGCTGGGTTCTCTGGGATTATGCCTGAAAATGGTCACTCCATTTCTTTGTCATTACTGAGCATACTTTTCTTTTATTTTCCCATAATTTCACTTACAATTCCCAATGGCTTTACGAATTATTTTCACGCAATTGTCCATCTTAAATATTAATGAAGTTGCAAAGTAAGCAGTTACTAGACTTTTACCTGCCTAATTTGGTTATCTGATACCTGTATGCAGCAGCAGCTGGTTAGATGGAGAATTGCCCATTTACACCTGCACAGTTTAATTAGATCTTGAAAATAGTGCCTTGTCTGATAAACAAGCCCCATCACTTGTGATTGTGTCTTGTGTTTGATCATACCGATGTATGTGATTGCCAATTAGAGATACAGTTACTGCATTTTTGTACGTATAACTGGCATGTCGAATATGCCTGCTCCCTGTTGAAGGATTATCCCTTAAGACCAAGTTGATAAAAGCATCTTCAGATAACAATTATGAAATCAAAGTAGGCGCTCTTTGGAAGAACAGAAGCACTCTTGGTCTCACAGTAATTTGCTTGCTCTGAAGTTGGCACTGTCATTATTCCACCCTGCTCCAAAATAATTCTGCCCTTGGCTTAGGTGTGTAGAAAGGCTAAATGACTTGCCCAGGGTCTAACAGGACATCTATAGAAGTGTCAGGACTATGAATCCTCTGATAAAATGTTTTTCCTGTCTCTCCAAACCTATCCTCAGAACCTTCCTGAGCCTTCCAGAAAGCAACACATAGGTCAAATAATGGCATAGGAAAGTTTCTTTTAAAGGTGGATGATTTCTGCATTTATTTTTGTTCTGGTTTTGTTAGTGCCTTTTTCAGGATGACTTAACCCAGCACCATGTTTAATACTTAGACTGTTGTGTGCTCTGTGTTACGCACAATGGTTTAGTAATGTGCCATAGAGATTAACCTGAACACAAAATAAGTCTATTTCATTTAGATTCCCCAATAAATCTAAAAATGTATTTTAGAAGAAAAAGATTCAGCCTCGTCTTGCACTTCTTTTTATACTTGCTTGCAATAAAATGAAAATTATGTATGCAAGGGATGCATTGCAGTTTTTCCCTCCCTTTGGAGGACATGCTTGTGTTAACCTTGATGGGTTGTGTAAACAATGGTCGATTATTCTTAACCCCATATCCCTGTGTGTGTAGCCATCACGTAGTTCTTCATTGGCTTTTTTCACCTTCCTTTCTGACGTACACGTTGCTCAGTGGGGAACAAGCTGTACCTGCACTACTTTCCTCCTGTGTCCTCCCATAATCAGGGTGCCTGGTGGCACCAGGGGCTAGAAGTTGCTTTTGGGTTCAGTTCCATTAGAGCTTGATATTCAGTTCATGGCCTTTCCAAAAATAATATGATTCATTGCAGACTATGCTATTAGTCTTTAAATTATTTGTGTGATTGAGCTAGGGATAAAAGAAAGGTAGAGAAGTTAGTTTGAGTTTCCATTCTGGAGCTGGGAAGCAAGGGTTTCTCCTGGGGTGGCTATTGCCTTTCGGTGTCGTCATGTCTGAACTTGGGTACCAGATCCATTTGAGTCCTGTGATGCTGAATGATTTTCAGAGGTAGTATGGCATGTTCAAAATATCTAGGTGCCTTCACACATATTTTCTTCAGTGTGATTATGTGAAATCTAAAGTAATATATAATGACCGAGAAAGAATCAAGAGTTCTCTTGATTCTCACGAGGGTACTTACTTACTGAAGTAGAGAAAGTTCTGACATCTCTAGAGGAGAAATTACAGCACGGACTTTTTGTAATGGTCTATGTAATCCTTTTTTTAAAAATTATTTTTATTATTATTTTGAATACCTGAGTAATGTTCTATGGATTGCTGGTAGGTGATAGTTTGTATAAATTGGGAAGAGTGGTAAATTTTGGATAGGTCTCTCCTTTGTCAAGAGCTCTGTTTAGAGTGCAGGGGAGCCATTCAGATGTCAGGTTTCCTTGGTTTAAGTGGCCTTTGAAGTATTATTTACTGCTTGTGGGGTTGGTACCATTGTCAGGACAGAGAGAAGGGTCACGCGTAGCTGTGGGTCAGCGTCACCGTAAGCAGAAGAGTTTCTCTTTCATTGTCTTCCAAGGTAACTGCTGTGCGGCCAGGTCAAAATTCCGTTCTCCCGCATCTGAGCACTGAAGGACATGCATGCTGTGGTATTACAGACTTTAAAGAGCTTTGGGTGAGGCTTTTGTGAAAGAGATGTATTAGCAATGAATACAAAATAAGTATAGTAGATTCTGGATTAAATGAGGAGATTGGTCTGAATACTAAAGTGGTAATGGGGGTCCAATGTTTACTGAAGTTCTGTGTTTTAGACCAGATGTTCATTCAGCTCTTTAAAAAAAACATTAGGGCCAGATTTCAAAGTCCATAGCTAAACTGGGAGAGATAGGAAGGAAGTGAGAGAGCTGGAGAGAAAACCAAGGTGGAAAAAAACCCAGATCTCAGTGCTGGATGGAGCCAGAGACAGGGAGAGCGGTGGCATCTTTCATCACAGATGTGCGTGTTTTGGTAGAGGAATAAATAGCATTTATTTTGAAATTTCCTCCTTTGATTTCCAAGTTCTTTGCAATCAAGTGGGTTTATATTATCATCAGCATTTTGGAGGAGAAGGATGAAGAACAGAAAGGTTAAGAGGCCTTGTCCAATGTCAGACAAGAAGTTGGTATCGTATCCAGAAATAGCTTCTATCCACTGCACTGTGCCGTGACACAATGCTGCTATATAGAGAGAAGCTTACTGTGCATCTGTGATACATCATGCAGCTGTGCAGAGAGCATTCAGCATTTGAGATGGTAACAGCACAGATAATCTAAACATAGAAGAGACGGAAAAAGTCAAGTGATAAAACCTGCATCTTTGTAACCTCCCTCAGCAAAATCAAAATTTGTATCTTAGGTGGTGGCACAAAATCTCCTAAAACCTGGCATCAAGCAGTATCTGCAAGAACAAAAAGAGCAGCATTAAGTAGAAACCTCAGTAGATGCAATGTATGTCTGGTTCAGGCATTCTCTTTCTAGCAAGACAAAGAATCTCTAAAACTAATGAACACTAACTTATTATGATGAGGCAGGGTATAGAAATGCTAAGTGAGACATTGCTTCAAAACCTTCTGCAGGCGTTAGAGATTAGGATGTTCAACAGACAAATGCATAAACTAGTAAATAAACTCTTGCTTCCAGCAAAGCTAGGCTTTACATCCAATGGCAGATTGCAGTCGCATGGACGTGATTTGCCTCTGCCACTGTTGGTGACTGATGAATTTACCATGTCCAAAAAGCGGAGCATTAGAAATGAGCAGGAGTAGGCTGTTGTTCCTGAGACATGGCAGAACTCACAGCGTGTATGTTGCATGATGTGTTGTGGTCACACTGAGAGAGTATTTTTAGATTCCTGTTTATCTTCCTGATGAGTGGTCATTTCCTTTAAAGATGAAATAAACCATCTCTGCTATATCTACTCAACTTACCCAAACTCTTCTAATAGTTTTCTGTTTTTTTCCTACAAGATTACTTTCTCTCTAAAAGCCTTTGGTGGGCAGTGAAATAGGGTGACAGCTGTAGAATGGCAGGTGACAGGTTGTTCCACAGCAAATTAAACCCTCTCCTCAAAGCAGGTGATTTTTCTCTATTAAATAAACACAACCTACTTGGAGGTCTAAACCCTTCTACTTCCCTCTGCATAATCCCACACACTTCTAATTAAATGGAAGATGTTATTGAAGGCATTAATACCTGCTTTTATAACATAGGTTGTATTTTGTACACTCACATCATGAAAGAAACTGCTTTTGCATGTGAATCTTGTTAAAGATGGTATCATACAACTACTCTGTGAGAGAATTGTCATGATACTTACACATGAAAGAAATCTAAATGCTGTTACTTCAGCACTGTTATGTTTGTACATAGTGATATAAAATTTCTACCAAATTTCCCTTTGACTCTTCAGACTAGTGCCATTTTATTTTTGTATGTATCTTTCACATGGATTTTCTTCTATTGGAAGGCAGGGCAAGTTTCTGCTGTTTTGTGTAGTGGCCATGGTTGAGCCAGTAACACCATCGCTTAATCACATTACCAAACTGGCACAAATGAGAAAGAAAAATGTAATGCAAGCTTTTGGATGAGAGGCATGAGACAAAGATAAAGCACTTCCTAGGTCCCTAATGGCTTTGTTTCTTTTCAAGGGAAAATATATGCTTTTATCAGCTCTGAAGGTCAGGTAGTAAAATACAGAGGTTAAACAGTTTTACTTTAATTTTGGATCCAGTATCAGAAATTCCTATTCAGGGGCTGGATAGAGCAACATTAATATTCAGTTTGCCTGTTTATGGGTGTCAGCACTGAAGCGCAAGTCAAGAGATCAAACCATGTGGATGGTTTGGACCAGTAAGGAATTCTGCTGTTCTGTCTCCTTTGATAGTGCAGTTATTTGGTTATATATGCAGAAAACGAAGAAAAAGATTATTTTTCCCCCCTCCCAATTACCTTACACTGCTTTATTATCTTCTCCTTTTTTTTTTATGATTGATTTTCTGTTCTGTCCCAAATCAACTCCCTCCCTCCCTTTTTTTTAGTAATTAAATGTGTATAGTACCGATTGATCTTCATCAGGGTAAGTTTTCCATCATTTCTTCATCCGTTTGTTACGTCAACCCTTCTCAGTTGGTTCGTCTCCTTTTAAAGTCAGAAGTTCAGGCTAAATTCCAGGACCGCTCATAAACAAGCGAAAAACCTGGTAATACAGCAGCTTTGTTGGTTTTCACATTGGATTCCTGTCCACTTAGAGATGCTCAAAAGCTACAACCAGTTGTAGTTAGAATAACCCAGCAAAATGAGAACTGCAGGTCCCTAGCACTGCGGTTGCTGCTGTGGGAGATCTGCAGCACGGTGGCTGGTACAGCTCCCTGCCCAGTGGAGGGTGCGCAGTCCCCCCGACCCCCTTTCTCTCCCCTCACCTCAGAGATGGGGTGAGGGAGTCATCTGGCACCTTTGATCTGTAACAGCTTACCTGCCTGAAATTGCGGAGTTTATTTTCCTGTCTTGCTGCCGAATTCTGTGTTACGATAAACAAATCTCTGGAGTGCCTTTATTCTTCATGGATTTGTCTGTTAACATGAGAGCATGAAACTATTTAATAAAAGTGAATCTATTGATCATTGTGGTGATAAGGCTCATATAAAGTCACTGTTACGGTTAATTTGTTGTTACTACTTTGGAATTGGGCCAAGGATTCGAGAATGCAGTTGCTCTTCCATGATTTCACACTGGCAGTAAAAAAAACTTTCTTAAATTCATCTTTGCTTTCTTGCTACCTCTTACGCTTTGACACACTGGCCATTCCATTTGCTAAACCATTTTCCACAAAGCTTTCTATTTCTTCCTCGACTTTTAAGTGTATAGTGCAAAATCCATAGCTTGTGAGGAAACCTTGTAGTAAAGTAGCAGTGTATTTTAGAAGGGATTTTTCTGCTCCTTTTTGAAGCAGCCTGTGATTTCCAACAAGCTTTGCAAACGTGCAAGTTGGCATTTTAGCAGACCAGTGTTTTAATAGATGGCTTATCTTGCTCTGGGAATGACCCACAGTTCCTTTGATTATCTTCCCAATTTTTGTGGGTGTCTGAGCATTGACTTGTGGCTGTCTGGGAGGTTTAAGACTGTATCAAACAATTAACCAACTCATGTTTGGTCAGACAGTTGTTGTGCTTTTGCTGCAGGGGAGGTTCCATCCATTTTATGCCTGACATGTATCTGTGCTTATGGACCAGTATAAAAAGAATAGAGAAAAAAGAAAAAAAAGAAGAAGAAAAAAAAAAAAAAAGAGGGCAGCTGGGAGTTAATCAATCATGTAACCTATCCTATTTCAATAAAATTTGAAAATTTTGCTTATTGCAGCTAACCATAGCCATAGCAGCTTCTTTGATACTGGAGAATTATTGTGGTTTTGTGGGATAAAGGAGTCTGTCATGGTTCTGGTATGCCAGGGAGTAGTGTGATCGCTGTAATTTGTAAGAGCTGTAGGACCTGAGAGCCAAGGATGCCAGGTGATGAGCAGGAGCAGGACTGAAGTCACAGCTGGGGCCACAGCACTGACAGAGTGTCACACACAGCCCCTGGAGCAGCACAGAAACTGTAGTTTGTCCTTGGAGACCTGGGACTTCAAAGAGCCCCACTTCAGTTTACACTTGCGGTAGGGCTGAACGGTGTTAGAAGCTCTCTTTTGGCTGGTGTGGCACGTTTTGCTCTTTAAATAAGGTTATTTAGACTCCTCTTAGGAAATCATTGACAAATGGCAATCACTTAATGCCTTCTATTACATGAAAAATATTCATAGAAATATTGTACCTTGGGGTGCCAGACAGGTGTCACATACTGGAAGGCAGAGTCTGTCCTGAAGAACCTGATGTAATTTATACCCCAGCCAGACATTACAGAATTATTTATAGACAAATTTGGGGCAGGAGGGGGGGTGGATGGTGGAGCGAAGTGTAAGAAGTTTAGAAACAGAAGTAGTTCTGTCAGTAAAGGGGGTTGTGTTCCTGCATTTGGGGTAGGGTAGCTGAAAGTTTCTCTTTTTGTCCTTATTCATCTACTTTTTGCTCTGTGTTTTGTAGTGAGACTCTTTAGAAGCAGAAGGGATATATTTTTTTTCTAAAATTCCATAAATTTCTGTATCAGCCTCTACTGTTTCCACTGAGATAATTCTGTATTAATGAGGTTAACTGAAAATGCAGGTGTGCAAGTTCAGATTGTCTGCGGTGTTCCCCAAGGACTGTTTTTAAAGTTGGGCTTTGAATCTCTCTGACCATCCTCCAGCAAACACTTTCAAATAAAACCATATCCTAAAAACTCAGGGCAGGTCTCTGTGTTGATTTCCCTTTGCTTCCAGCATCCAGCTGTTCGTGATAACAGAGCAGGGGAGGAAAGAGGAGGCAGCCTTTTAGCAGTTGTACAGAATATATAGATTATATAAGGCAAAATCAGAAGCATTTGAATCTCATTAAGGCTTTGTGGTCCTGAATCCTTGGTTTCCTCAGTAGAAGGAAAACTTGGGAATTCTGTAGACATTTGAAACAGCAAATTCTCCTACCAGGACGCTATTTAGTATTTCACTTCTGCAGTTCTGCTTACCTTCACCTGCTTCCCATTCGAAGTACGATACATTGATGGCTACTTCAGGCATTTCAGAACAAAGTCCCAGGCCCCCCAGAATCATGAAACTGGCTTGAGGATAATTTTTTTACAATGCAGATTTGCATTTGGGTTTTTATTTGGGATATAGGAGTTTTACATGCTCAAGTGCTGTTTGTCCCAACTACGAGGTTTAGAAAATGTATTTTTAAAATTACAGCTGGTATTCTGGTATGCTCATACAGCGTTTCTAGTGTATTGAAGGAGACACCAGATATTACAAAATACTGATCGCTGTGACTCAGCAATACTATCCATAATCTTAGTGTCTGTTACAGAAAATGACAAAATATCCTCCTAAATTATCATCAAAGCAACAGTCATGGCCCTGAGCAGCAGCTGCTACAACTGCAAATAAAGCACCATTGAGAATAACTCATGCTCTTTTATAGAAAGTTTTTTCAAGGAGGTTGCCTGCGCCCCTGAGGAGATGAGGGGGTTGCTATATTTCCCCTTTTCACTGTATTCCCTGCACTATGCTCAATTTTACGTTTAGATATGAGAATGCCTCTTCACCCATTATTGTGCTACAGAATAATGTGCCTCTCAGTTGGCTTCTCCATCTGTTGCCCTAAATTGCCAAACAAATCCGGCTTTTTAGTAGCTTGCAATCAGTCATTCTAAATCGATGTGCCAAATATGCCCATTTTTCTTCTATTATTCTCTCTAACTTAACGGAGGTGTTATCTGAAGGTCATTTAATGTCTTTTTCTGTCATTCATTGGTGGGTTCAATGTGAGCAATAATCATAGGGCTTTCATTAGAAGCACCTGGTGATTTTGGTTTCTTCAAGATGTTACAGAAGAGCACCCATTGTCAGGTACTGGGGCAGTAACGAACCCCTGGGGCTGCTAATACCTGAAGTAGTGACTGTTCTGTGGTGAACATCATGTAGGGTTTCAGGGGCTTGTGATGGGGAGGCTGCAATCAAGATTAGAAATGGCCTAAGTAACAACACATCACCTTCCTCTCCTGTTGGATTGAGTCTTTTCTTCTCAAACAGAAATGAGTATTCATATGTTTATTAGCAGTTCACAAACAGGAAAAAGTGAATCACAAATAAATGCATAAGCAAAGGATATCTAGAATCCGATCAGGAGTTGTCCTGGATTGGACCGGTTAAATCTTCATTTGTTTGAGAGTATCTGTGTATTGAGTGACAGCTGGCAGTTCAACAAAAAAATCTGTTAGTTCCTTAGAAAATAATGCCAGGAAGATGGAATTTTTCCATTCACTTATAAAGGACATTACCTTGAGAATTCTGACGCTTAGAGGGTATGCTGTGTACTAGTTAACAGCTCAGTTCAAACTCCTTCATCACTAACACTAAAGTTAAAAAATTTAAAAGAAAAAAGGCATGAAGATGTGTTACTTTTATTAGAGACTAAACTCTCTTCATGGATGTAATGCTGCTATTTAGTCAGTGGAATGCAGAATGATTGACAGGATATTTTTAAGGACTTAAAGGGTTTTGTACAGGCTTTCAGGGAAAAAGTTCTACCCATGATTTATTTTAAAGATGCTCTTTCAAGACAGAAAACCAACACCCTACATTTACGGATGTGTAGCCATTTCTGTTGATGTCTGCCTCAAAGACTATTAAGTGTCAAGAGTACAAGCCCAGCCCCATCAGCTATTTTCTGATTTCATACATATTGTGTTAAGGCATTGAACACTCAGCAAGGGAAGAGAGGCTCAATATAGGAGCTGCACAGATTTCTTACTGTTCTGAGAGATAAGCTGCTAACAAAAGAAGCCAGCGCTAGGCCTATTGATTATGCTACAATACCCTGTTGATATGAAATATGAAAGAAGAATCCCAAACTGATTAATTTGTGCTTCTCTCTGATGTGTCCAGAGGATCCTCGTGCCTTGCAAAATACCTCCGTTGCTCAAAAGGCTACCGCAATCGACAGGGTGGCCATTGATTGCAGCAAGTGTTCACTAATACTTTTACATCTGGGCAGAGGGAATGTGAAATGTTCTGAGACTGGGACAATAGCGTTATATATCGACTTAGGCAATTTCAAATAGGTACAAATGACTACTACTACAAATGACTACTACTGTAGTGGCAGATCATGTCTTGGGATTTTAAGTATCAGAATGATATAGCAGTAAGGTGGGAGGAAATCCTCTTCCCGCTGCCTTCTCATTTTGAATTTCAGACACTTTCCCCCACTTTTATAGCAGCAGTATATCATATTTACAACATCTAGCATTTCAAGGTTAGATGGCCAAATGTTGAGTCAAGAAAAAATTGCCTTCCCAGGGATACTCAAATATTTCAGTTCATGTTTGGAAGACAGCGTTGATGTGCTGCTGGTTGATTTCATTTCAGAAATGGACAACACAGTGATTCATCTAGACGGAGTCAAAAAGCTGATCTCAACCTCAGTGCTCACTTTTCAAACATAGTCTATGATCAGATGTCTTGTGTGCAGGCAGGGAATTTATATACAGTGCTGCCTCTAGAGTTTTTCAAGTTTTTCAAACCAGTACGCCATCGTATCTCAGATGCATGTCAGCAGGCTAAGAGTCCTCATCAGGATTTCCTCTATATAATGTCACAGGAGTTTTCAGATTCAGCTACATGGCTGGGCTTCATACTTAGTGTAGGAATTAAAGCAAAAGACCAGAAGAGGCAAGGAAGTAAGTCTTTCATTGGCGAGGTCTGAAAATCAGTTTCCTGCATGGTAGCCTCTGAGCTTGCGTGGCCTAAAGAGGGAAGATTGAAAAGGAAGCCCAGAGAGGTTGAGGAATTTCTGTCCTTGAAGGATTTCAAAATCCAGCAGCCCTGAGTACCCTGGTCTGGATTCAGTGTTGGCCCTGCTCTGCGGAGGGCACTGGACTAGGTGTCTCCCGCGGTCCCTTGCCCGGCACTGTTGTGTGATGCTATGCAAAGCATGCTAATGAGAAGGGAGATCTGGAGAAGGTTGGAGGGGAATGGGAATACAGATGTACAAGAGAGCATAAAGCTACCCATAATAAAATGGGGATCGTTTAAGTACTATCTGTATTAATGTATCATCTTTTCTTTTGCCAAATAATATAAAAAGTAGATCAGCAAGTTAAGTCAGACCAGGAATTACTGGTGACTTTCACAAATAACTGTGACCCTTTTTGCTTTTTGACTGTGATACAATAGCTGTTGGCTACCACGTTTCCATCCTTCTTTTTAAATCTCTGTTTCTTCTTGTCAATGGAATATTAAGGTACCTATAAATATATAATGATCTCAGTGTCTTTCCTCTGGCATTCTGTATTTCTAATTTTAAGTAGTTCAGTCTAAACCTCGACATTTCCAGCACATAAAAAAGCCTCACTTTGCAGCAGAAAAATGACAGGCTTTTGTCTCTCTGCAAAGCCCCTTGGGATATTTATTGGTCCATAGCTATCCAGGACTTAATCCAGCACGTGGGAGTTCTTGTTCCCAGTGTACTGGTAAGAGGAGGCCAGTAAATCCAGGCTGCATCCCTGGTGAAGAGGTAAGTGCATAGCCACAACAACAGCAGAGCTTGTGCTGGTAGGGAGACAAAGGCTCCCTCAATGTCCCTGGTGCATCTGTATGATTTGTGTAGTCACACTGCCTGTTCCCAGAGCTGGAAGCAGTGCCTACACATAACACCCTTGCACAGCGTTCTGGGGCCTTGCTTCCTAGGCAGCAAAGGATGCTGGCGAAGGCTCGCCGAAATATGTGAACACCTTGACACCTAATTTGCAGCACGTTGGCTGTTTTGCGGGGAGCAGCTGTCTTGCCCCCCCCCCTTCATCTGTGGCTTGGCCAAAGAGTATAATTGTAGTTTATGCTACTTTTCATGCCCAGAGCTTGATTTAAGCTGTTACAATTTACAGCGTTGCTCCATTTCTTTGAATCACTGATGGCAAGGTTTGGTGATTGTAATTACCTTTTTGGCTTTAATGTTTTCCAGCGGTAATTTCAGAAAATTCAAAGGAAGCATAAACAAGTAAACGTGACAACTGTATTATTGCAAATAAATACTCTGTAAAAGACCCACTGTATGTTTTATGCCTTCAGTATTGATGTTCCTTCCCGGTGAGGGATCTTTTACCCCACAATATTTACTGCTTCTTTTTAAATATAATGGTTGTTGTGCTGGTTTCTGCTAATATTTATATATTCACACACCGAAGCAAGACACTTACCAGAGAAAGGCGTAGACACCTGGCCTGACTATGTTATGATTAAAAGAAAAATGAGACTAAGTGATGCATTGTTAATAACAGAGAAAAATTCTGAAGGAATTGAATAGATTAAGAAGGTCCTTACAGAGGGAAATTAATACTTTCAAAGTAAAAACAATATCTTAAATTTAAATCTCCTGAAGCTAGGAATTATTTTATATGTAACCTATAAAGTAGACGTGTAAAACAACTTTTCAAGTGATAATACAGTTTCCAAGAATAGAATAAAATTCTAAATGGTGTGGACTCTTTGCAAACAATGATAAGCATTGGAACAGGCTGCCCAGAGAGGTGGTGGAATCACCATCCCTGAAGGCATTTAAAAAAATGTGTAGTTCTGGTGCTTAGGGACATGGCTTAGTGATGGGCTTTGCAGTCCTGGGTTAATGGTTGGACTTGATGATCTTGGAGGTCTTTTCCAGACTAAATGATTCTGTGATAATTTTCAAATTTTTGTTATTGTTAGGCAACATTATAGTGACTTTTGGTTAAAAATTAAATGTATTCTTTTAAGCCTTAGCAGTGTACCTGGTTGGTATTTAAAGTTATGTTCATGCCCCTTCTATTTAAAGGGTAGACCAATGCATAAAAAGGTGAAACAAATTGGTTGCAGGGTGAGCAAATATGAAAGGACCACATCACTCGTGGTCCCCAGCTGCAGGTACCAAATGTATAGCTTCCCTGACCTGTGTGATCAGAGATGGGCATTCTTGTCCTCTAAACACGCCAAGCTATGCTGTCATTGCAGTACTTGGATCAGTATGGATGTTGCATCTTTCTTGTATAAGGCTCTGAAAATGTCGTAGATTAAGACGGTAGATGTCTTCTTGCACCCAGCCAAACAAAACTGTCAGTCTAGGAGCTGCAAACTTATTTTTTAGTGTTTAGCTGTTGATTTTTAAAGGGTTTGAAGGGATTTTCTGTTTAAAAATTATTTGTGCAAAAATAAATATCATGGTATCTTTTAGCAAGAATGCTTTCTCTTTAAATTACTTTTAGAAGGTCAGCAGCCAACACATGCTCAGCAGTATCCTGCAAAGCTGTGCTGAATAGTGCTTTAAATTTTCCCATCTTAAAAACGGTGTACCTTTTTTATCAGTTGAAAAACCTTTACAAGCCTCATAAGAGTCCTTGAAGCCATTACCTTTGAACAATTACACTGGATTGTTATAAATTTTCCATATTGTTTTTATTGCCTCCCTGAAGTGATCTGGGATTTTATATCACTGCTCTTTCATAGGGTCTGGTTCTCCTGACAGATGCTTGCTTGCATCTCCCAGGAACTCTAATGAGAGGCAGGCATATGTCTGGTTTGGAGGCTAGACTTCCTTATTCTCACATTGCATGTATTCTTTCGTCTTCTCAAACATTCCATGAAGTTAAAGAGAACTAGGACAGCCTCCTTCCATTCCTAGCTGTCCCTTTCCTTCACTCCTTTTTTGACATCTTGTCTTCAGTGAATTGCAAATTAGTGAGACTAGTTTGTACTTACATTTTAGCTCCTAAAAGACTATTTCCTAACACTTCACAAATCTGAAAAAATGGTAATAAGCTGATACTGCACTTAAGGGATTAGATGTACAATTCATCTCTGCTAGTCGGGAGTGGAAGGCTACTGTTTTTTACAGGTTTCCATATACCTCCTACTTTCTTTGGCATTCTACTCCCATCCAAGCATTAAGCAGCCACCTAGGAGATTTAATTGTGTGAATGCAAAGAGGTGATTCCTAATAGCTTTTCCTGCACTCTAGATACAACTCTGTGTGTGCAGATTTTACATCGTGCATGTGCAACAACAAATGTGTCTGTACCAGACTTTGCCGGGGTGGCCTTGCACAGGTAATTTGTGTGTGTGTGGCAAAGCCAGGGCATCCTGGACTTTTTGATCTGGGCAAGTAAGGACTTTGGAAACAGGGTTCGGTCTGCATTTCTCCTGCAGACTTGGGCAAGTTAGACAAAGCGGTTCATCTCTCTGGGCATGGTGCAGCACTCTGTGTCTTTTGGACTTGTCACCTTGATGTGCGGGTAGAAATTTCTCCTCCTGCCTTGTCTAGTGTTTTGATTGTGCCTGTGCCTCTGGGCGTGTAATACCGCAGAACAAAGAACCTACCTATGAAAACTGGAAAAAATGCTGTGATGGAGCCGATAGTAGGAGAAGTCCAGCAACAGTGCGGGCAGCCTGAGGTAAAGCTCCATTTGATACCCGGGTCTCAGGAGACCTGCTTCTGTGGTTTAACCCTACCTTTATCTCTCTTCTAAGTGCTTCTGGTATTACAGTAGTTGCAAGAAATCTAATCAGCTAATGCTTGTACACTGTGTTCAGATCCTTAGATAAAAGTCTGCCTACATGTGTGCATAAAGTGCCAAGAAACATAGATTGTAGACTTTTGTGTAGCAGGGTATTTGACATTAACGTGGTTTGGGATGATGGGGTGACTTGCCATTTTCATTTTTATGCATTTACTGATTAAAACGAGTAAATAGCTGCTAATTAATGTGGGCTTTTCATTTTTCTCCCTTAAAAACCTTTGTTTATGTGATCTGAGTTGCTGGGACTGTCAACAACTGGTTCTAAGTTAGATCTATTTAAAGGATAGTAGGTAGTAAGCTACTATTTGAGTACCAACTCCAAACCAGCAAGCTAAAAAATCCCTTAAAGGTAGGAAAAATGCATCACTTAGTTTTTTACTTCTGTGTATCCAAGTTCAAATCCTGTCTCAGCACAAAAGCAAACATTTTGCTGCTCCCCATTGGGAGGTCATGCATCCTCTGTGGTTGGAACTGTCTGCTCCAAAGACTTGAGACAGCCCTGTTGAGAAACCTGTATGCTTGGCTGTAATGTGCACTTCCATTAATGCAGAAATTCATTAAGAAACTAGATAGAAAATGCAAAGCTTCTGTGCTACTTCAATCAGCTAATCCTATTTTGAAGACTTAGATGGTGAATAGGCTTCAGAGCAGTGGTGTGGAAGGGAGCGAATTGCACTCCAGGTGAGTTAGTCTCATCAGAAACAAGCTGGGGGTTATTCTAGTGCAATTCTGTACCGTTCATTAAGCTTGTCCCATCCTGAAGTGGGGAGGGGAAATGACTGCACGATTTCTAAAGCTTTTTTTGGAAATGCCACATCTTCCAACTACTTTCACAAAATATTCGACATTGACATGCTAAAAAAAATATTGATATCCATCTCATAAAAGTTGCCACGGGTGTCGTAAAGGACTGACAGTTTCATAAATTGAGTAATTTGCAGAATAAGAGAGAAAATTACCATGTCAGTATCAGTTGTAACCAAAAAAACAGGTTAATATTCTGGACCAATGGAGCGATTGGAAAACTCAGCTTTCATGATTTGTTTGCGCCAGGGATTGTGCAGCTGGTTTGGGAAATGCCTCTGACCTGGAATCCTGTATCTGTTTACACGGCCGTGGAGTATGATGAAGGAAAACTCTTAAGTTTAATCAGTAGTATCTCACCCAGGCATTTCATAGCTGAAGTGGAGTGGTCTTGCTTTAACCCTGTCATTTATTTGCTCTTTGACCTTTGCTTTGAGAGTCCGATAAACAGGAGATGTTTTGGGCTGTAAGTGGACAGAATCCCAACTCAAATACACAAACCAGTCACTTGATACAATTAGATTTCATGGCATACAAGACAGCCCATGAAAGGGCATCGGGTGTTACACATTCTGCTCCTTTATTTTCAATTGAGTCGGTGTGTGACCTTGGGTAAGTCATTCAGCCTTTTTGAGCTGCCTGCCCTCTACAAAACAGCGGCTTGGATCATAAACAAAAATGCTTTTCCTGTCTGCAAGTGCTACACCTTTGATGATAATCTATAAATAATATTAATACGGGCCATATTTGAATTAGAACCTTAGCAATGAAAAGTCGGCATCAGCACCAAGGATCACCTGTGCTCCATTCTGTCTGCTTTTTATTTATATGCATTGGATTTATCTAGCACCTTCAGGTAAGACGGAAATGCTGAAATGCACAAATGCCTTCTAATATACTCTCCACTTCTCTGCTTGTATTGCTGCTTCCTGCTGAATAGAAAAAAATGAAGTGTCTATGGACATTTTGTACATGCTATATGCTCTTGATTTTTCCTTGTTTGATGCTATTTCTACAATAACAAAACATTTTATGAGAATATGTCAATCTTACATCAGGGTAATGAACATTCCATTACTTTATCTCTGTGGACATTGTTGAAAACATGAAGTGTAAAATCAGATTCATTACCTAAATTCTAGGAAGGGAACAGGACATTAATCACAACTTGGCTTGTTGAATTTTGTTGTTTGTTGCCTCCTCCGTTTAATTAATTATATTTCTGCTTCAGATCCAGAAGAACTGCACATGTCCTTTCAGATAGTGATATGTACCCATGGAATCTTGAGTTTAAAAAAACAAAACAAACAAAAAACCAAAAAACAAACCAAACATTTTTTGCTGCCAAAACATTTACAGAATAGAGGGGGTTTTATACTTTGCAGTTCACAAGACATGTTTGCTGATACTAACTATTCTACATCAGGTACCCTGTATACCATATACACACACTGTATTAACACAAGCTCCCGATGGTTAATTCCTGATGGGAATCATCATATAGGTTCATGCTAGGTATTTCCTGAAGTATCTGGTACTAACAGTGGAAAGAAGGGGGAGGGGTGTGTGCAAATGACATTTCTGCGTTTTCTTAGAGCCAGGAATTTTGAAACCTTGAGGAGTGAAACTTCCATGCCAGCTTTTTTGCTCATTAGCTAAGTTGTTCTTTTACAAGTTACGCATCAGCACAGACATGTATTCTTTCTCAGTGTTAGATGGGATTCTCTTAACTATCATAAATATGACTTGTAGTATATCTGGTGTTTCTTCACAAAACCTTTCTTTTTTACCTGGGGGCTGAACAGTTCTAAAACCCTGTCTTTTCTGCTTACCTTGGAGTGGAGCCCTTGCTGTCTCTGCTCAGTACATTTTTATGCAGGTTTTCAGACCTTGAAGGCTGAACCCTTGTATCAATGCAACAGCACACCTTGGAGTAACGCGCTGTCCGGAGTGGTAGGGCAAACCTGCACTGATGCGCTGCAGTTCTGACATTCCTCAGGCACTGCTGTCGCCGGCAATGCCATTTCTCTGCGTCATGCTGTGGTGTAGCTGTGTGCCCAGGGCTGCGGGCACAGCTTGGTTCTGATTGAGGAACATGCCACGAGACATGTGGCTCCATTCAGCACACACAAAAGATGCTCGGGGCTTCCTCCTTTGGTTGTTACTCAGATTATGGTTCCTACACAAACTTATTAAACCAAAATATGAGCTGTTAACTCATTGACTTGGAAGAAATAACTCAACTTTGTTTCATGTGATAACTGTTTCCCAGTTAAAACTGAAGCTGTAAAGTATCCATTTGATTTCTTCTTCATTTTCATGGGGAAAAATACAGAGGCAGTATCTCTAGGGCTGGTGGATCACTGTGTGTAACTGAAGAGCTAAAATAAGAGACAGTGATGGGCTCTGCAGTTCTGAGTGGTTTGATGTTGTATCAGACTGTTTGTTGCAACACTTGCCTGTTTCATAGCGTTTCAGTTCTCTCTCTACCTCGGTTTTCACTTAGCTGCTCTGTAATTTGAAACAAGAAACCAGCAAGCACATTCCTTTGGAGCTGTTGACACTGTGAGTTTGAAATCAAAGTAGATTCCCTGGAAGTTAAATTGTTTGCCGGGGCATTTTTTAACCAGTCAGACGCACTGCACTGCAGTTTTCAAGAGGTGAAGCCCTCTTCAATACAATTTTCTCACTGGAATAGTTTTTTTCTGGGTTGTTCAATTTTAGACTTAGCTAGATTTTAGAACAAGAACAGAAGAACATAAATTTTTACTGAGCGTAAGACAACTGTGTTGCTTTTCCAGGACCTTGCATCAAAGATGTTCAAAAGTAAAGGTAATCTCAGTGCCTGAGGCTCTTCTGTAGTCCTTGTACTTGCAATGCTTATCGCTCCTCTGCCCTAAAGCTCTTTACTAATACTGACTGAAAAACTGCAACACAGCTTGGGGGCCAGGTAGTGAAACTCTGCCTACAGGAACGTGGGGAAACTAAGGCAGAGAACTGTCAGAAGCAGAAGAGGTACCAATAGGTCTGTACCTTTAAATCTTAGCGGAAAGATTCAAAGGGCTAAGATGTACTAGTGGGAAGCTTTAAATTGATACAGGCTCTCTGAGGTGCGTGTGAGTAGGTTGGGGGCCGCTTCTCTGTCTCTGCAGTGATAATACCCAAAGAACAATTCTGACACCTCCTCGCAGTTATTTAAAGAGCCTGGAAACAAGCTCAGTTGAATTTATCAGCTGTTAAGTCTGCACCCACCATGCTTTTTAATATCAGTGTTGCTAACTTTCACAATTTCCTAAGCAATTTCAATCACAGTGATTATTTTTATAGGAGCATCCCCTGCTGCAGCTGTGGGATGGCAGGAGGATTGCAACTTCCTATTATAAAATCAATTTTGGAGCCCTTATATTTACAGGGGAAACTCAGAGAAATTTCTCCAAGAATTTGACTTGAAGGGCAGACTCGAAAGTGGAGAACTTGAAGGGAAGTAAAAAGAACGGCACATCTCATGAGTTTAGGGATCTCAGATAATTGCATTTTGAACAGTTGAGATTAGCAATATTATAAAAAAACGTCTAGTTTTGGGTGCCTCTATTTTAGGCCACCCCCTGTGAAACACTTTATAGGAATGTGTGCACTCATGCCATGATTTCAATCTTATTAGAAAAACAGCAATACCAGAAGAAAATCTCTTGCCCAAGGCATATTCCATATGTTACTTCTCCATGCTTTATTTTTCAGGACTGCAAGAGACAAATGCACTTCTTCCATTAATAAAGCCTGTGACTTAAAGTGCAGTTCTACCCTGGAAAAAATAGAAATGTGAGGTTCTAAGTTCATTTTCCATCAATAGCTTGTACATTGAATTTGTTCAGATTACAAATGAAAAGGTGGTGTTATTTTTCAGACTGTGTGCCCGTAGGCTTCAGCCTTGCCTGTGAAAGCAGCCTTTTCATTCTCATATGGAAATCCTAATAGAGAAGGCACAGATCAGCTCACGTGCTTCCTTCTGCCTCTGCAAGGTGACTTCGTATTTTTGTAAGGTTCACGTTATTTACTGCTGCTACGAAGCCTCATTTAACATGTATGTCGAGGGCAAATCCTAATAATTAAAATACTCCGTGAATATTTCCTGGCTTTTCTTCCCTCATTCAACTCCATTTGTAAAAATTTTAATATAAATGTAGAAATACAACAAATTTGTTCTTTTAAACCCCTTTCTCATCCAGTAATGATTTCATAACCTCTCAGTACTCAACTTTCTGCCTTATCACTAAGAAGTAAATCTCCCCGCTCCCATTCACATGATGGATTTATTGCCTTTTTGAACCTTGCGTTACCCTTGGTATTACTGCAGCTCAGCTCACAGTCCTTGTTTTTACCAGACGCTTTAGACAAACGTCATTAGCCAGCAGAGGATCCGGCACGCACTGGGGAAGATGCATTCATCCTGGGGCCTTAAGCTTTGTGAATAACAGAGGTATAAATAAAAAATAAAAAATAGGTCATTGGTCTACCAAATGCTGTTCTTGCAAACAGAGGCCGGGAAATTCCAGCTAAAAGGGCTGCACAAAAAGGCAAAAATAAGCATCTATTTTCAAAAAATTTCCAAAGGTTTTGGGTTTCAGTGTGGGAAGTCATAATTTTAGAGGGAGGGGAGAAGGAGCAGAAGCAGGTGGCAAGAAGGGCGGGGGTTTTCTGCATCCTTGCAGAAAAATATTTTTTAAAAATCACCAATATAACAAGATTAGGAGGGCAGAGGTTCTTAAAAATTAGTCAAATTGGATTGAGAGAGCAGGTTGGTAGTGGAAGACTAAATTAGGTGACAACTTAAGGGTATACTTTAGTAGCTGTGTTCCAGCTGGCTGATGAAGGCAATCCTGCAGTCCACCCCTGTATCTCAGGTATACCTACTTGGTGCTAGGGAGGGTGTCCTAAATTTACATACCAAACTAAAGTACCTAAGCTAGTGTTATTTTTGAAACATTTTTCAGGTACTTCCCACTACTACTTTTCATAGAATCATTTAGGTTGGAAAAGACCTTTGAAATCTATCAGGTCCAACCATTAACCCAGCACTGCCAAGTCCATCACTAAACCGCGTCCCTAAGCACCACATCTGCGCATTTCTTAAATGCCTCCAGGGATGGTGAATCCACCACCTCCCTTCAGTAACAATAATGAAGCATTTGAAACAGTCTGGCTCATCTTCTTTTACTACTCTTTATATGCTGAAAGAATGGCCTTAAAATATCATAAAAAAGCAGAAAATGGCCTCCAAGCATATGACATAAAATGAAGTCACAAATGATCTTGTGGACAGGCATACTGCTGCGGGTAGTTCAGTATTACAGCATAGCGGTATTGGTTTATTGCAAGGCTGGCGCACTTTCTGCATGTTAATTGCATGGCAGCTTTGCTCCATATGATGCAACTGTACTGTTAATATTTATTCAGCCTAGTGGTTCTTTATGCTGAAAATGAGCACCTACCTTCCCTGCCAGTGACAGAAAAAACAGTCTATGGGACTGTGATAAATTTTCAACTCCATGTGCAAATAGTAGCTTGATCCAAACACAGTCAGGATTCTTCCAGCAATTTATGGTGTGAATTTTCCCCTTCCTTTTCCTTTTAACAAACCCTTCTAGGGTGTAAACTCTCTAATAACCCATTAGTATGGCAGCATAGCAGAGCTTTGAGCTTTTCTCTTGAGGCTGCTATTTCTGCTGATAATAATGTTATGGTCTAATCTCTGGTCTTGTTTGGGTTGCCTTATCACCCCTGTGTTTGCTAGAAGCATGTTTGACATGGTTGCATTTACATTAAACTCAGCACTGTGAGCATTAAAGCAGAGCTAGCTTCAGTGTAGAAGTACTATAATTGCATTTATGTGATGTTTTCTGACATCGTAGACATTGCTGGGAGCTAATAAGCATCCCCAGCTGCAAGTTCACAGGGACATATGGACTGGAGCGGGGAGCAGAAGACCTAGTGATGGATGGAGAGAAGGTGCCATAATTTTAAGGGAGCTTAGGTACTAAAAGCCTGACCTGATTGTCATCCACAGCAAGGCAGAATCAGAGCTGGCCCTGAATTACGTCTGCATGAAACTGCTGTCACTGAGAGAAGACTTAGTACCTGCTGACCAGTCTCGTCCCCTTTAAAGTCAGTAGCACGAGCTGTGTCAGGCCTAAGGGACAGGAGATCGAGAACATCGATGTCTTGCTTGACTGAAGTGTGCGGAATTTTGTAGAGAAAGCTGTTAGACTTAGTAATTTGTCTTTCCCCTGGGATACTCAAGTGTGAAAGTGTCTGCTGCTCACAAAAAAATAAATGTAGAATTGCATGATCGGCTGATGAAATCAAAGTGAAATTGCTGGCAGCCTTATTCCTGCCCTCCCCGTGTTTTTGTAGCATTAACATTCTAGCTTTGTCACCTCTGATCGGGGAAGATAAATCCTTCCTTTTGTAAGGAGCAGAAACACTTTCCCTCTGTACATAGAATAATGGCCTCTTCTGTATATTATTCATATTCCTCTCTTTGTACTTGTCATTTCTCTATATCCTTGGTTGTTGTATACCCCATAACTCTTAGTGGTTTTATCTAAGGCCTTTCAAAGAAGGAAGTGAATGGCTTAGGAAATGAGTAGAGGTTTGCTAAGGCATTAGACTGGCATACGTAGTGTGCAAGCCCCGTAACACCACCCTCCGTGGCTGCTCAGCAACCCCGTCAGCTCCCTGGCAGATGGGGGCCAGTGCTAAAACATCCTTCATGGTGAGAGGTTTGTTATTCCTATAACAAGAGAAGGCCTATAGACCCAAGTGTTTCTCACCCATTTGGCAGAAGAGCACAGAAATGCAGCAGAGCATCACTGTAAGTCCACACTGCTTTGCTTTGGGCTTTGGCCCAAAAAAGAACATGGAGCAATTTTACCAGTCCTGAGCATCCGAAAGTTATGAATTAGGTGCCCCCATATTAGAAGGAAGCAGCAGGAGGGTGTATAATGCTATGTGTTAGTGGTCCTTTTGTTCAGTGACTGCTGTTTGAAGTGTCATAACGTACCTATGACGTTGCCAACCTCATCTCCACAGCCTAAGACTCTTGTCTCTAGAGATGTCTTTAACTATAAACAGAAGTTGTGTAGAAGGTTGGAAAGGTAAGAGGGCATGATCGAGGCTCGGTAGCAGCGCCTCAGGTCCGATTGCAAGGGCTGTTCTGTGTGTGCGTTCACCTATCCACGCCTGCGCTTGTTTACCCAGCATTTCTCTTTGACTGTTATTAGTTTGATACAGACAGTGTTGGGAGAAGCTGCTTCAGCATTTTCAGAAAGCAAATCCTTTGTTGCTGCTGAAGCCTGTGCAGTCCTAAATCAGGTGCGTGTGTTGTGCCCTGTCATATGCTATTTAGGTCTAGTGCGTTTCTGCTGCACCAAGCTGAAACAAAATTATTTTCATCCCTGCAGTTAGTAGCTGGCTGCAGTTGGATGAATTGAAGTGACTTTTGGGGAGAGTCATCGAGGGGGAAAAGAAAGACTCCCCAGGAGGTGATAAAGGGGGAAATTACTTATGCTGATTGTAATCCTCACAAAGAGAAGGAATAAGCACAAGGAGTTACAAAGGTATTGATCTATTTTATCTTATGGGTGTTTTTTTCTTGTTTTAAGCATATCATGACCTTAATATCTGCATCCAGGAACAAGCTGTTGCTCCTGACTTTCACCAACAGCTAGTTTTCTTTTGATACATCCCAGATTCTTCCTGCTGATTACTGCAATATGTCAAAGGAGCTCAGCAGTTTCCTGACCTCTCAAGACTTGACTCTGTTCATTATGGCTTAAAGAGTCCACAGTTGGCCTCTAGTGCAGGCTCAGCCTCAAAAAAAAAAAGGGGGGGGGGGTCCTTAAAAGGTCCTGATGAGATAGCTGATGATAGCCCAAGGGACCCGTTGCCCTTGAGCACATCCAACAATGGTTGTTGAGATAATATCGTTGACCTAAATGGGTCTGGCAAGTTAAAGGTGTAAAACCTGGTCCTGTGACTGTACAGCTTCTAAAGCACAGACCCCAGCCCGCTCACTGCTTAGGCAACCCCGTCGCCATGCAAAAACTTTCCAGCCTTGTGGAAAGGGCAAACAGCGCCTTGTTTAGAAGTGTCAAGTTATGCTTTTATCTTGATTGTAGTTCTTATTCCCTTTCTTTTTCGCTGCTTCTGTAGGAGTTTCTATAGGAGAAGCCCTGTCTTTGATGGTCTGTAATTAGTATTAAAGATGGCTTTGACAGCCCTCTGTGGGCGGAGAAGGCAGAGGTGGTCGAGATGCTCTGGGGCAGTAATTGCTGTTACAATTCGATACTTGAGCCTGGAGTAAGATAAACCAAACATACAAAAAGGAAAGCAACTTCCAAATGAATTGCTTCCCAAGCTCTTGTACCTAATCCTTTGGTGTAACAGTCCTACAGCTGGACAGGCTCGTTTCTTTTATAGTTGATATTTATTCTGGTTTTCTATAACAGGAATTGGACACCGCTTACCTAATGTGGAAAGACTTTAAGGGGCTCCCTTGTTGGGATACATTAGTCAAGGCTATTCAGATCCAGCCAAGTCAGCTTTCTGACAGTGCATCCCAAAGCCAGACACAGCGTGTCCCACAGAGGGGCAGGTAACTGGTTGGGAGGGACAGCAGGCGTAATCATGAGGCGGAGGCGTAGTTTCCCCACTAAGGAATTGTGTAGGAATTGGGAGAAATTTTTCATTTAACTTAGCAAATGCTTTTGGACACAAAAACTTCCCAGTCTAAAGAGGACCTCTCATTGTGGTTTTATCATCTGGCAGCCTTGGTGAATTGGCCATGAGTCCGTGCTTATTGAAAACAACTGTATAATATTTTTTGGCATCATGTCTCTTTTGGAGAACAAAGTAGAATAAAAGAAATGCCTTTGCACAGCGATGTGACAACTGCAAACCGAAGTCAGGCCAACAAGAAGATCTCAGGCTGGATTCAGGGTGCCCTTCCAGGGCAGTTAAAGGAGAGCAGGGATGGATGGGTGCAAATTGGAGCTCAGTGGTGACTCGGCTGGTTTAGGCACATTTCTAAATGAAAGGGGAAGCTGAAAATAAATGTGAGATGTGAAAAAGGTATATTACAAGAGGAGATGCAGAGGTATATGAAGCCAAGAGAAAGCAAATGTGGAGGGACAGAGGAAGAAGACTAAGTGGAGAGAAACAGGAACACTTTGTGTATGAGATTCTGTGTGTGTGTGTCTATCTGTGGCCAGTGTATACATGCGCATACGAGGTAAAACCCACCAGGCTGTGAAGTAATTCTTAGTGATTACAAAATTCTGCCTGTCCCAGTCACTTCTGGAAAAAAAAAGAGAAAAATTTGTTTAAATTACAAAAGAAGCTGCAGGAGAATGAAAGTAGTTTTCTATATTATTTGAACTCCCTGAGCCACATCCTAACAGTAATTCATTAGCATTTTTCTCACTCCTGAGCCCTGTGAGCTTCCACCACGTGCCCTGCCTGCGGATAGTGCCCACTGGTGCTGGTGGGCCAGGTGGTGACCCCACAGAACCCCACGTGTGCTTCATGCAGCTGATCCAAGACCCCTGAGGTCAGCAGGAGTATTCTTGCTGAGTTACTGAAGTCTCAGGGGCTTCAGATCTGTTCCTAAATACACAAGCTACCAGCAACTGCCTCAGGGCGCAAGGATTTGTGCTATTGTTGGGTAAACTTAAAGCATGAAAGAACCCAATTTGGAAGCAGTAGTACAGATCACTGCCAGCATTTACTAGATTAAGACTCAATTCAGACATAAAAGCTAGCAATTCTGTCTGCTGCATCCCCCAGACCATCTCTGTCGCATTTCTATCACACTCTTGCATACCGATTACTACGCAAGGTGTGCTTGTTCTGAAGCGAAATGAAGAATAGCAGCAGTGCTCACATGCCTTGATGTGACTCTGTGCAGGGGTGGGGATTATGATGAGCCTTTGCTGTTACCAAATACTGGAGTCTTGGGGGGGGGGCTATAGAGGAAACATGTTGCCATAGTTCTTACTTTATCCTGCAGTTACCTTTCCTGGCGGCCTTTCCGCTTTGTTGATCGCAGTTAGGCACTCATCTATGCTAAAAGGTTGCCCCTGGTTGGTCCTGCTCGGTACTTCAAAGAGAGAGGGAGAGGAGGCAGGACTGAACGGATGGAAGCACATGTTATTACAGCACCTGCAGAGTCAGCAAAGCCCCTGCTGTCTGTGGGGAGTTCTCTCCAGGGCAGTGGTAAAATGCTCCATCCTTGAGTCAACTTAAGTTAGACTAATTAGAGTACAAATGAGACAGTGCTGCACCTTGGGGATGAACCACCTGATAATCAGTCTTTTCTTTCATCGCTTGTGCAAATACCTAGTATAATACATAACATTTGAAACAATTATTCAACTGAACTGCTCCTCTTTTTCTTGGTGTTTTAAGGACACTTGCCCCTTCCTCTTCCTAGCGGTTGATCTCAGCAATATTATATTCCTCTAAGGGAAAATGAAACGCAGCCCTCGTAGCTGCATGGCTGATGGCAAAATTGTATTCATAACAGCTGCTGAAGAGAGTGCAGATGGGATTAAAAATACAAAGGGACTGCACGGGAAGATTACTTCAGAAAGTCACTTAGGGTTAAGTAATAATCCTAATAACCACTGCAAACAGTAAGTATTTTCCTCAGCACTGCTATTGCTCTGCCAGCTGGGGGAATGTCACAACTATACAGCTTAGAGATTTTTTTTGTAATAATAGAAACTGCATGTAGTAGGGAATATAATCTCAAAGCATTGACTTATTGAGAAAGTGTCTCTGGTCCTATAAAATAGATCTGTGGAGGCAGTGAGCTTGTATTTAGCATGTGCAGCTGAATCTGCACTGTGGATTCACCCTGCTGGGTTTTTTGTTTACTTAACACCCCTATCTGTCTCTCTCTTCTGCCTCTCTCGGCAAGCATGTGTTGGTGTGAGACAGATGCTTGTTCCAACTCACTTTTTAACAGACAGCAAAGCAAAGAGCGTGGTGTCCAATGTTTCCTTGTATCAGGAATTTATAAATTAGTATTCATGCAGATAGTGATCCCGTAGCAAAGACTTTTCAGGGACCTTACCTAGATGTGATTGTGCATCAACTTTGCTCCTTGCAGAGGCCATGAGACAGATCTTTGACTTCAACCCATTGGTTAGTTTGATTTTCAGATTATAAAAGAGCCTTTCTACTCATTCACTTTTTAAGGAAATGGAAAGGGTGAGTAAGTCATAAGAAAACTCAGACTGTTCCTTAGTCAGTTGAGGTTAAGCATCTAAAATGCTTAGTATGAGGAGTACAACAGTTTTAAAGCACTGCTGCAGCACCTCTTGGGCACTGTAAGACCTTGGTCTTCTCAGTAAGAGTTTCCTTGTGAACCCACGTTTTTTGCTGATTCCATGAGTAACAGGTAAAGAGCAACCAAAAAGGGGTTGAAATGAGTAGTCTTGTCCCCTGTGGTTTTGTGCTCCCAAATTATATGTTCCCATCTGCTGATTAATACTTATAATCTCTGAGGAAAGGAGATCATTCTGTGCCATACTGGGACAGTGCTTAGCACAAGGGGATCTCCAACCTTCTCAATGGGAATGCTTTTTTGTGTTTTGGGATGCCAACTTCAAGTGTTACAAAAATACTAAGGAATACAAAAAGAACAAATGTGAGGTCCTTGTTATTGAAAACACTCTTTTGCTTTCAGTTTTCTGTCTTTCCTGTTTCTTAATATCAGTGAGGATTCCTTCCAAATGACTATAGGAGCTTAGGGTTAAATAAAATAAAATAATATATCTAAACCCTGCAATACTTCATGTAAAATTGTAATAGTTGGCGACAACTACTCTGTCCAAAGAAATTCTTGAAGCAGTGGATTGGGGAGTTAAGAAAAGGAAAGTGTATGCTGAACTGGAGTTACCTGGTGCATGATTTTGCTTTCTTCTACCTTGGACTATCTTGTGTCCTATCTCGTTACTGCTCTGATAATTTCAACTCGATAACAGTGGTTTGCCACTCAAGTGGCCCCATAAATGCAATTAGCCAAGGCAGAGGGCAAGCAGAGCTTCTGGTAGCCATTGCAAGAGCTCCCTTATGTTCTGAGCTCCTGTGAGCCTGCTGGAGGTTTAAACACTCAGCCAGAACCCCTCAGTAATATCTGGGCTGAAATATGGTTGTTCCTCTGAAAGCAGGAGGAGCTGGAGTTAAATGCAGTAGCAGCTCCATAACAGCTTCTGTGAATGTCAGGAGTTTACAGTGTTTATCTTTGCTGGAGGCTGAATGTTAGCGGGTTGTAAATTCAGATTAGGTTTCCTCTCAGCTTGGAAGACAAATCCAGATTCTCTGTGTTGTGTAGTTCCCTCCTGCTTTTATTTTATTTTATTTTATTTTTTCCTCCTGCCTTTCTTGTAATCCCTTAACTAGTGCTATTAACATTTAGTGCCAGAGAAAGCAGTTTTGCCATGAGATATGTTAGGAGGTTAAATGACTATCTCTGTGGCTTAAGTGGTGATATCCAAGCTTCACAGAAAGCATCTCTTTTTTCTTTTCTTTTAAAATAAAGAGTGGGATACCTGACGCCTCCAGAGGGCTGGTAATGGTAACAAAGAGTTAACCGCAGGAGTCAGCCAAACCAAAGAACTCTTGTCACTGAAACATCCTAAAGCACATTGGATTTCTTTTTGGGGGAGAAAATATGAAATACAGCTGACAGCATCCACCTCGTGCCTTGCAGCTGACCTCTTCAAAGCTTCCTAAGGGATATGAAGCACCTATTCCCATGAAATAGAAGGCAGCTGATTTCCCTAGGGTCTCAGGGAATTGCAGTTATGTAAGAAACGCTATGAAAGAACAGCCTGGGAGAGCAGTTTTGAATCCCAGGATTCCTCACTGGCAATGAAAGAAATTTATATAATTTTGTTGGACAGTGAAGTCACCAAAAGATGCCATTTTGGGGAAGCTGAATTTAGTCCAATTCAGCTGAGAGAGGAGGTTTCAGAAATAACGAAATCTGCTTAAGCTGCTTGCAGAATTACACCTATATTCAAGAAGCTTAAGCATTCTGGTTTGGAGATTCTTAAGGATTTGATTACTGCATTTTCAAAGTAAAATATTTCAAGTTCTTCTTTTTTTTTACATGGCTTTTTTTTTTTTTTTTAAGTTTTTTTCAAATAGACCAGCATTCTAAGAAGTGAAAGGAAAAAGGGAAGGAGGGAAGGGCAAGGACTAAACACCTAGAGTTTGTTGTTATGACATTTTAAAGAGTGTTTACCCTTTTTAACAAAAGCCGTTTCCTGAAGGCCTTTTCTGAATACTCCCTGAGAAAGAAAATGCCTGAAGGAGAAAGAATGCTCTGAGAAGCAAGATCTTGCCTTTTACTAATGATTAGCCCATGTTGTAAATCTAGAAATCAAAGAAAAGAAAATTCTTGCGTGCATGGCCCTTTGGACTAGCCTTCTTACTATTAGCAGTAATTTATTACCTAATAAATTTAGCACATAAATTCCCGGGTTGAGATGGGGCTCTCTCTTGCCGCTTACCTGTGCATATGGCTTGTAAATGAAAACCTCTGTGGCAGAGGTGGCCGTGTAGAGCTCTGCTGGAAATCTGTTTGCTGGAGGAGGGAGGCAAGCAGGGCTCCATGGCTGGGGTCCTGCAGGAGGGGGCCTGGAGCGGATACCTGACACACACCCCCCCCCCCGATTCCCCAAGCGGAGCTGTTACTCTGTCCTTGTATTTTGCAAATTAAAGGAGCGTATTTGGAAGGCTGACGTGGCTAACCAGGTCATGTTCTTCTGTTTTTGGCTTCTCAACTAAGGCCAGCAATGAGGCTTTTAATGAATTCTGCTTTGCCAGGCAGATGTCTGTCCTGTTCATTCAGAGCTGCAGTGAGATGTAGTAACTCATTTCACATAGAAAGATGAAAGGGAAAAGCTTTACTTAATAAAACAAATCTTGCTTAATTGCTGTGGTTAGTCTCCTGCCTGGGTTTTATGGGTTGCTGCAGCTGGCTTTAATCTCCTGATTTACTCTGGGAACAAAGAAGGGAAGGAGTGAATTTAAATCATGGCAGGAAGAAGTTGAAATTTTTTTGGCAGAACTCGGGAAGGTTAGAGGCTTACTGTAAAGTGCAGGCCAGAAACAGGCCACCAGGAGAGGCTCCCTGGGTTTCAGGAGGTACAGTAAAAGAATTTCTTACAACGTGACCTTTGCAGTCAAGGGCTTCTACTAGTCTGGGCAAGTGAGGAATAACAAGAAACATTGAGGCTCCAGAGAAGACTGGCCAAAAGGGGTCAGTATTTATTCAGTTGAAACATCAACTTGACAAATACGAGGATTTACTCATGGAAATGCAGAGGGTTTGTCAGGGGCATCATGTCCCTCACCCCACAGAGCGAGGTATAGCATGCCCACGCTTGGCTCCTGTGGCCCAGGGACTACCTTGTAGATGAGCTGATCCTCCCCATTAGACTGAACCTGCATTTGTCTCTAATGTTTACATTTTGAATACTTCCTAAAGAAAAGTCTTCTGGTACAGCAGCTTGGACAGCAGATGTGAGCTGAAGAGACTGTCTATGCAAAGCAGTGGGCACTGATCTAAAACCAGGCTGCTCTCAGATCGAAGTATAGCGTGGCAAGAATAGCATGGCATTTATGAAGAGCACAGAAGATGCAGAGCTAAGTATAACCTGCTGAAAACAAACAGTCTAACAGGAACCAGAAGGTTTAGTGTCTGGAAAATTATTCCAGATACTATGAAGCTCACTGATTGTAGGAATTTGGTATTGATTTAGCTTTTTATTCTTTAGGGCAGCCTTGTCTACCCAAGCTCCTGGGTAAACTTTCAGTTGGAGTGCAGTTTGACAGTAATGCTAACCCCACCTAAGAGGTACCTGCTGCTCCTGAGCGCATTGCCCTGGTACCCCCGCTGCCCCTCACTTTGTGCTTCTGCGCTTCCCTGGCACTGGTGGTGCCGCCGATCTGATCTTGCAGTGAGCCATGAGGAAGCAAAGTCATCCACTGATGAACACTGATTTAGCTTGCCAGTGAGTCGGCTGGGTGTTAGTGCCAAGCTAAAGGGAATTGGGGACCTCTGCAGCCATGGGCTCCTCATCAGCTTGGCGTGGTGTTAGCCTACTTGTAACTTCAGATCCTTCCTTTGCCAGCAGATCCCCTGCCTGTCTCACAGCACACACAAGCGATGTAACTGTGCTTGGGTCTGTGCTCTGGGGCTGACTTTCTCTGGAGCAAGAGAGGTGACGATGCTCTCTAGGATTAGCAAAACCATACAGCACGTGAAGAACCGCGTGGAGTGCTCGGCAGGCTGCCGTCTCTATAGCACTGCTGCAGGTGGCAGAACCCTTCCATGGCCATAGCAGTTTTGCAAGATTAAAATTTAAATGTAAATAAGAAACTATAATTTGAGGTCCTGAAATCATAAGTCACATCTTCAGCTCTGGCTGTTGCGGATTCAGTTGCCTTTCAATTACCGTCTCTATCACCTGTATAGTATTATGTCTAAATACTGCTGAGATTTCTTGGTAATTTGAGGACAGTGAAATGGAACAGGTAGATTTTCATCTGCAATTGATTAGAATTTATTAATTAGAAGCATAATTTCTAAGTTTGACATGTATAGGAAGATAAGGTGCTAAATGGAAATTTTGTATACAACTAAAAGCTTTCATTTGGAAATGAAATATTTGTTTGGAAATGGCACATTTACGCAAGTGCATTTGTTGTGAGATTGTGTAAGTAAATGTTCTTACTTGACAAAAATTAAGTAATAGTTTCTACATAAGCTGCTGGAGACTTTTTCTGTAATGCCTTTGAGATGCTGCTTGTTCCGCATGCCGGCAAAATGTTTTAATTCTCCATTTGAGAGACTTGGAGAGACAGTTACTTTGAGACAAAGCTGAGGCAGAGATTTCCTGTGCTATGCATTAGTAACCTTAGAAGTTCAAGCAGGCAAGTCTTTCACTCTTCTGGCTACCATGTGTTCATAAAGCTTCAAAAGCCCATTCAGATGGAGCCCTCTCTCCAGTGTGGGATTGAAGCTGACCTCTGGTGGTCTGTGCCATTCCTAATGACGGTCTTTCTTTCATCTTTCCATTGCAAGGTCTGCTTGTGACAGAAGATCAAAAACTATGCTCAACTTTCAGCACATAGACAATCAAACTTCAATAAATGAGCTGCTGCCCTTAGGTTTTATGCGTATGTAGATGACTTCAGCTTAGTGGGGTCTGCATTTATATCCAGTGAAAGGATGATTTTTGCTAGTGGGCAGCAGACTCGGGGCTGTAGTTTGCTTATTACCGCTGTGGAGAACACATAGCTGAAGTGACAGAGGCAATTTAGTGACTCCCACAGAAAATGCAGTAATTGTTTACAGCAGTGTTGGAGGGGTAGGTTGTGCCTCCACTTTGGGTGGGTGCCCACGCTGACAGCTTATGGCTGGTGGATACTGGCAGGTTACAGAGCTGTGCAGAAAAGCCTCTGTGTGAGGACAACCATCTACTCATGAATAAGTAGGCATGGCAAAGGAGAGAATTTTCCAGTTGGAGTTGGGAGCCCTGCACTAAGGAAACCTGGAGTACTTCAGCTATTCGTCATCTCCATTTATTGTCACCATACTTGCCTCCCTTAAGTAAATATGGTGAATGTATATATACTGCATAGATTAGGTGGGTAAATACAGGAGACTATCAAGTCATATGGGCTCCAGGTCCTCGGTCTCAGGGTTTATTGATGTAGTATAACTTAATTTTTTTTACGTACAAAGTTGGCACTATTGATTTAAAAAATTAATATTTAATCACAAGCATACAAGGTCAACAGATCTTTGGTAAAGAATTAAATAGGCTTTTCCTTGCTAGCACTCAAACGCCAAGTAAATAAAAATCTAAGTGAAAACATTTGTAGCATATGCGTACAGACTGCATTTAAAAATGTATGGGGCTCACTGCAGTCTGACTTAATTCTGATTCATCCATTGACCTTGTTATATAAAACTCCATGCCCTTTTTAAAGGGAGATTTGCAATTTGTGCTTCTGCATATTTATTTAGGAAGTTCAATCTTCTGGGTGTTCATACCCTAATTCCAGTGCTAAGTACAATCACAACATTGATTTTTCTCACTAAACATAACCTACTTTACCCTGGGATGGAATTTTTTTTTAATGGGCTTTATATAATGGCATATGTGAAAACCACTCAACTTAATGCCCCATACTGTAGTTAATTAACAAAATGGCATTGTAGCCATGGTCTTTCGTCCTCTGGCAGTGTATTTTACCACTAACCTTGGCCATACAAAATGTGTGTCCTAATTAACAGGAGCGCAGGTATTGACTATGTCAAGCTACATGGTGGAAAGAGCAATTTGCAGCTGCTGACAAAGTTGTAATTCTGTTGAAAATCCGAACATGAGGAACGTCATTTTGACTGATGTTATGCCATTTCAGAGCCTATCTGAAGGAACAGCTCAACAGAGTATCTAAATTATCAGTATTTACTTCTCTCTAGTTGCTGAATAACAGTATCCTAAAATACATCCAGACATCTCCTAAAATACATACTGCCAAAAACACAGTGATGAATTTATACAGATTTCAAGATTGGTGGTAGTGTTTTCTTATTAATGAAATGTTTGTGTATTGTTCACTTACTTGAACTGTAATATGCTGGAAAACTTAATGGGATTTAAAGCTTTAATGAACCTTCAGTAATGGATTTCATTCTCCCTTTACTTTTTCTGTTTTCATTTCTGAGTAATTCAGCTGAAGGCATTAGAGATGCATCAGGTTTGTGCTAGTTTTACTAGAGCAGGACAGTAATCTGTGAAGCTCTATGGTATTTCATGTTACAAATGAGAGAATTAAGCACTTATGCTTTTATACTGAGGGAAAAATATTTTCAATGCCATAAATTGTGTTTTGTCTCACTGTTGAAAAACTGCAACAAGAAGAGAAGTATTCTCAGTCATTCATGACTACATTTACAGTGTTTTAGTGTCTAAAGATGCAAAAAGACTAGTTTTTTCTAAGGAACTTGGGTGCTGAGTCCTCATAAATGTGAAGGTGATATCAGCATCTCGTTAGATGATGATTTATGCTCAGCAACTATCATTTTGTGTTGCGTTAAGTGTTTTAGAAGAATTCTGGTTTTCCCCATGCTTTAGCCTCTTTGCTATGGAGAAGCCAGCTCCTGCCGAGTAGAGGCCACAGTGACCGTACTCTTGACGGTGTGACGTGAGGCAGCCCTTTGCCTTCTCCTTCCGACGCTGATGCCAAGCTACTTGCAGAGCCATGTGCTTTGAACTGGCACCCTGCTCCTCACATTCGCATCGTCTCGTGTGGGCTAAGGAGTTTGTCCTTCAGTGTCTTTTGAAGAGAGAGGCTGTCTAAGTATCTTTATTTCTCATTCCTAGAAATGAAGGTCAGCAGTTAAATGTTCTGCACCCAAATAACATTTTTGCTGGGAGTTCTTTACACAAATTCTCCTTAATTAGGCAAGTACTCTTTAATTAACCCTCCATACAGTTATTGCTGATGTTATTAGCATCACTAGATAAGTAGTTAACTTTTCCACAGGATGGAACAACTAACAGTGGAAGAAATTTGTATCCTGTAAGAGCATCTCTGAGTTAGAAAGTCTTGTCTTAACCAACAGCTGTATTCTCTCCAGGCTGGAGATTTCAAACAGAAATTTCCTTGGGAATCTGTCATAAAGAGGGAATTGTCAGACAGGAGAGCAACAGCCTGTCCTCTAATATCTAGAAGAGTATCATATGGAATAAAAATGGGTTATTTACAAAACTGCAGTGAAGTATTTCTTTATATGATAAGGAAGCACAAGTTTGTCTTGATACAGATGAACAGAACCTTCCTGAGTCTTCTGTGTTGGGATAAATTTCTCTTAGGGTGAAATTTTTGCCAGAATAAAGAACCTTGAGTGCAGGTTTTCCTACAGGTTCAGTCTTAATCGTAAGTCTAGCCTGCTGCTGACAGAACAAATAAAGGCACACAGTTAGCTGGTTCTGTCCAAAGAGTTGTGTTGCTTTAGATCTGTGTTCATGATACTGCTCTCATGTTTACTGATGGATTAGAAACATGCTTAATACTTAGCTTAAAGCTGGTATATTGAGAGTTCCATGCCTGAGCTACATTGGGAGGACCACAGTCCTGAATGATTGACTCTTGTAACTTGTTACACTTGCTGTTTCCAACAGGGCAAAGGTGAAGAAAGGTGTGAACATTCTCGGTGCAAAGACAAGTGACCCCCGGCAGTGGGACGTGAAACAAGAGGTGGGGAATGGTGGCAAGCATTCAACCACAACGGTTATTTGTCAGAGGATAGCACCAAGTTCAAGGAACAGGTATGAAACCTCATATTTTCGGCACATTAAACTCATTTATATCCATGATACCATTCATTGGTTGAAAGACTTAGGGCTCATATTGCCACTACTCACAGCTATTAAACCTGTAGCCTGGAAATCTGGAGACACTTATGTTAACTACGGTACCATCTGCTGATCTATAACAGGGCATCTCAGTTTCCAGGTAATAAAATTCATCAGTTTAAATTAAAAAATGAATAGAATAGGCCTATGCTGGGGGCAGGGGACAACGGACGGACACGGGGTGTAATTTTGGCATTAATATGAATGTCCTTAATTTTAAGGGTTTTTACTGAACATAATTTTTTGGCTTGATAGTTTTGACCTTGTTTCTCTGAACAGATCACAGCCTCTGTGGTTGGTTCATCAAACAAGCAGTGAATTCTTCCATATAGCTTTCAAGCACTGGTACAGGATAATTCAAACCTTTCAGTATTTAGTGTTTTGTATGTAATACAGAAGAATCCCCTTCTGGAAACACTTCTTCCAGAACTGAAGGTTCCTTTGCTAAGCCATACACAGGTAACTGTCAGGGGAAAAGCGGTGCACTCCAGGGAGCACTGGTATGAACTGGCCTGCCTGTGCCTGCTTTCCTGTTTAATATGTTTTTACTGAGACTTGGTCGAGTTGTACCCAGGCATAGAAGTGGTGCTTTTTCAGTAAGTGTGATTGTCTTCTGCAGCATGTAGTAAAGTCATATATTACTACTTTCAGTGGAAATTATTTTGCTTTTACTGGGTATCATCTTAACAATTTCTCACATCACTGCTGTACATTAGTCCACACAAAGCATTTTCACTGTACAGATTCCAGCAATGTTTCCCCAGCCCTGCGCTTATTATTAGCCTCAAACCTGGACTCACTGAAGAGTATCATAAAATCTTTGGTGGGTGCTGGGTTGGTTATTACTTTCCCATGCAGCTGGTTTGTACTGTCTTCAGGCACAGAAAACCTGAGCAGATTTAACATTTATATTCTGTGCCCAGTCAGAGTGCCTGGGAAACATTAGGCTTCTGTAAAGTGTGGAAATGTCTCTTGTCATGAGCAGCTTACTGATTCAATATATTTACACTTGATATCATTGCAGTTAGCAAGATTTTCAGTGGAGAGGTTGTGGGGGCGTGTGTTGGCTTTTCGTGACCAGGTTTTGGTAAGGGGGGGGGGGGGGCGGGGGGCTGCAGGGGTGGCTTCTGTGAGAAGCTGCTAGAAGCCTCCCCCATGTCCAATGCCAGCTGGCTCCAAGATGGACCCAGCTCCAAGATGGACCTACAACCGCCAAGGTCAAGCCCATCAGCAACAGTGGTAGTGCCTCTGGGATAACATATTTAAGAAGGAGAAAAAACCTGCACAACAGCAACTGCAGCTGGAGAGAGGAGTTAGACTATGGGAGAGCAAGAGCCCTGCAGCCCCCCAGGTCAGTGCAGGAGGAAGCAGAGGGGCTCCAGGAGCCAGAGCAGGGATTCCCCTGCATCCCATGGGGAAGCCCACGGCGAGGCAGGCTGTGCCCCCAGCCCACAGAGCCCACAGGGGAGCAGCTCCCCCCCGCAGCCCAGGCAGGACCCCACGCCGGGGTAGAGGGTGCCCGCAGGGGGCTGTAACCCACCGGCAGCGGCGCTGGGGCTGCTCCTGGCAGGGCCCGTGGCCCCCTGGAGAGGAGCCCGGGCGGGGGCAGGGCTGGGGCCCCCATGGGGACCCCCACTGGAGCTGGCTGGGCCTGAGGGGCTGCGCCCCACGGGAGGGACCCCGCTGGGGCAGTGTGTGAAGAACTGCAGCCCATGGGAAGGACTCAGGTTGGAAAAGTTCATGGAGGATTGTCTCCCATGGGGAGACCCCACGCTGGGGCAGGGCAGAGTGTGAGGACCCTCCCTCGGGAGGAAGGAGCAGCAGAGGCAGCGGGTGATGACCGACCCCAGCCCCATTCCCTGTCCCCCTGCGCTGCTGGTGGGGAGAGGGTAGAGAATTTGGGAGTGAAGTTGAGCCTGGGAAGAAGGGAGGGGTGGGGGGAAGGTGTTTCAAGATTTAGTTTTTAATTGCTCATTACCCTTCTCTGATTTGAATGCTAATGCATGAAACTAATTTCCCCGAGTGGAGTCTGTTTTGCCCATGGCGGTAACTGGTGAGGGATCTCTCCCTGTCTTCATCTCCATCCACGAGCCTTTCGCTGGATTTTCTCTCCCTGGCCCAGCTGAGGAGGGCAGTGACAGAGCAGCTTTGACCCTCAAGCAGGGTCACCCGGCCTCTGTTGGGGTAAAATGAAAGGAAAAACAGGTCCTTTGAGCCTGCGCGAAGTGAAAACCAAAGCGGTATGGAAGGGAGGACATAGGTTTAGAACAGCACGTAACTCTGAGTGTATTTGCAACTGCGGAACTATAAGAGTCAGGTTATCAAACCCCAAATTAAATCTTCTCAATCCAATTTACATAAAGTCTAATTAACCCATAAAAATATTTTTAGCACTAATTATGCAAATAAAAGTCAATGTTTTAATTAATGCCTCTTTCATTTGTGTATGTAAATAGTCGCTGTCTTCTGAAAGCATGACGAACCTAGGCTTGAAATGTTTCCGTACAAGGAAGAGCAGGATAGGGAAACCTGGGCATGTGTTTAGTGAGATCCCAGGGGAAAGCATACAGTGTAGTGGGCATTACAGTTACTGAGTTTCTAAGCATCGTTTGGAGCCCTCTGCGCAGAGCACAAATATTCTATTAAGCTAATTAAATTTGGTTGAGAATTGCAAGTCCCTAATGGGTTCTTTCTGTGCTGCCACCAGCTTTTTCAGGTTAGTTTAGCAGTGCAGTTCATTTGGGTGATGTGCAGTTCTGTAGCAAGGTCAGCGTAGATGTGAAGTGTACTGTTCTGGAGTTCCAGCATCGACACAGGCTAGTCTCCTGCAGCAAACTCAGCCAACTCATAAATATGTTAGTTAATTTAAGCAGAGAGGTGTTTTCCGCTGTCTTTGCAAAAGAGCTTCTGAAAAGCAAGTAAATTAAAAGTGTAGTTCTTGAATGCTTTATGAACATTCAGATAGCTTTTCAAGAAGATGATCATATAGTTTTGTCCTTTACATGACCAGCCATTTCTAGCACAGCTCAGAGAATCAGCTAGTGGGAAAGGAGAATGAAGGGCCTTGGTACAGTTGTGCCTTACTCCTCTGTTGCAACCAACAGGAGTGATTTGGCTCTCCCCTTGTATTGTCACATGGCCCCACTTGGTTGTGAGGTCAGTCCGAGTATTAATTAAATTCATAATAGATTCTGAGGGCATTGGAGTGCTGCCTCTTACAGACTATTTTATGGTAGCTAGATAAAACTGTATCCAGGATTCATGCTGGTTATAATGGGGAGAGTGATGTGGTGAGCTGTTAAGCACACGGACAGGAAATTCTGGCCTTTCTCTATGTGCTCTCATTTACTCAGGAATCTCCCTGATGCACCATGGAGAACCATGGCACTCTTTCACCTTCGTATCCCTAGAAACAGATGCCCATACTCAATAAAACTACTCATTTTTGTTGCCATGTTGCTTTTCTTTTCTTCCATATTTGTACTATAATTAGTGTATGGAAATAATTACAGTGTAAGCGCTTTGAAACAAGCAGCTTGTATCTGAATGCAATGCCACTTAACAGCTAATATAGCTTTCACATTATATAATTAATAAAAACCAAGGGACATATTTTAGATACATCACATCAACAATCGCTTACCATTATTTATTTGTTCTCTCTGAGTTCATGCTGCTAAAGCCAAGAGCTGTAGCTTTCTAACTTAGATTTCTTCAAAATTACCTTACCACTATAGCAAGTAACTGAAAACAGCTTGAAATTAGCAATGTTTGTGTGCCTCATAACGCAGTTTGTGCTGAGACTCCAGTAGCTATTGATGAGGATAACAACAGTGTTGATTAGTGAAAACAAGTCGTAGGCTGCTTGGTCACTTGTTTTCCTTTGTTTCTTGTTTCTGGAGGGAGGCTGGTGGGTTTGAAATGTGTCCTCAGGGCAGAAAAAGAGATATTTTTGGTTACTATTATAACAATTTCCATTACTTAGTATTGCCTCTGGTTCCAGCCTGAGGCTTGTGTGGGTGATCAATGATAGACCACATCTACCCTGAGAACAGCTTCAGTGAAAAGGCTCGTATTTGCTGTGTAGTTTTTTCTGGATTGCAATCACAGGGTGTAAGAGCTGTTCCAAAACAGAGCAAGGGTTATTTTTAACCTAAGTGATTTTCATTGTCTTTTTTATTTGTTTTTAATAGCATACCTCTATCAGCTGGTATGCTGTCAGCTGTGGGGATGAGAAGGATGGATTAAAGGTAGGAGCAAGGAAGGTTCAGGGGAATTTCTTAAGCTGACTTCTCTATCAAAGCCAGAGCATGCTACAATGGCAGTGTCAAGAACGAAGAAGGAGCGGCTGGGGCTAACCCAGGGCCATCACCTCGTGCTCCTTCCAGCCTGGAAAGGCCTGGAACCAGGTGCCTTCAGTCTGTTCTTGGGCTGATGTTTCTGCCAGTGAATGTTGTACTTGGTTTGTGGAGGAACAGAGTCACCCAGTGGTTTTGATTTCTGTCACCAGGTAGAGAAACTGAGTGTGGGAGAAGGAAGAGGCATTTAGAAAAACTGACATAATGGAAAACTGCTGTGATGTAGCACTTTATCCTCTTGGCCTTGAACCTTTTGAGAGGCCCATGGGCTTACAGCTCTCCAGCCATCTGTCTGATAAAGAGTGCTTCCAGATGTTATGTTTATGTTTCAGACTGTGTCACAATCACTTATTCCCTTGCCACAAGCGCACACATTTTTCTGGGTTGTGAGGTTGTTTTGGGGGGATTTGGTGGGTTTTTTTCTTGGGTTTGGGGTTTTTTTTACACTGTCAGGGTATCATTACATTCACAAGAAAACAGCTAATGATGTTACCAGGTTGTGTTTCATATCAGTGGGGCATGGAGGAAAGCAACAAAGCCGTTACAATTCTGTGTAGGTCCCTCCTCTGTCTGGCAGCACCATATGCTGCCAAGGGAAGTCAGTGAAGTGAATTCTCTTGTGACTGGGAAAACAAAAAAAGCTAAAGTGTGTATGTACAACATAACTCGAAAAACAGTAAGCAGTGTGGTGTACGTGTCTGGCTATATACCTGAAGACAGACAGTCTGTGCCCAATATGTGGACACAAAGAAGCATATTTGCACATTATGAGCAGGGTAGTTGTTATTAATTCTCTTAGAATCTGGGTCATCTTGCCCTGGCACAGTTGTGGGTCAGAGTGGTTTGCAGAGCTCAGCAGAGTGGCAGTGGTGCCTGCTGACCTCAAAACCTTGCAGGCTGTGAAGAGGACATGGTTTTCACAAGGACTCGGGTGTTCATGGGTCAGGATTTTTTCATTGCAGTTGTATATCCTTCTGACTGATAACTGAGGCAGGATCCGAGCAGATCGGAGCTGGCACATGCCACTGCTACAGTAGTAGATCCTTGGGAAGTTGTGTATGTCTTCAGGAGGTCACATCTGTGTCTGCAGAAGCTCATTTGCATGAACTGCAGGGATACTTTAGGAGGAAGACATTGGCAGTGGATTTCTTTTGCCATTGAAGCTGGGAACAGAGACAATTTCCACTCATTTATGAGAAAGTTACATATGAAGAAGCGGTTTTATATATATATATATATATATATAAATACATATATATAACATATGAACAAAGGGACAGCTAAGGTGTACCTATATCCTTTATTGGGTGCAGGGGGATAATGCCTTCTTTGCCTCAGTCTTTGATAGCAAGACGAGTTGTTCTCTGGGCACCCAGCGCCCTGGCTGGAAGGCAGGGAGCGGGAGCAGAATGAAGCCCCCGTAACCCAAGGGGAAATGGCCAGCGACCTGCTGCTCCACTCAGACACAGCCAGGTCTGTGGGGCTGGATGGGACCCAGCCGAGGGTGCTGAGGGAGCTGGTGGAAGTGCTCACCGAGCCACTGTCCATCATCGACCAACAGCCCTGGCAAACTGGGGAGGCCCAGCAGACGGGGGTCAGCCAGTGTGACACCATCTACAGCAAGGGTTGGAAGGAGGATCCGGGAGCTGTGGCCCTGTCAGCCTGGCCTGGGTGCCGGGAAAGGTGGTGGAGCAGATCACCCTGATGGCCATCACGGTGAAGGTGATGGAGCAGATCACCCTGATGGCCATCACGGGGAAGGTGGGTGATGGAGCAGATCACCCTGATGGCCATCACGGGGAAGGTGGGTGATGGAGCAGATCACCCTGATGGCCATCACGGGGAAGGTGGGTGATGGAGCAGATCACCCTGATGGCCATCATGGGGAACGTGGGTGATGGAGCAGATCACCCTGATGGCCATCACGGGGAAGGTGATGGAGCAGATCACCCTGATGGCCATCACGGGGAAGGTGATGGAGCAGATCACCCTGATGGCCATCACGGGAAAGGTGATGGAGCAGATCACCCTGATGGCCATCACGGGGAAGGTGGGTGATGGAGCAGATCACCCTGATGGCCATCACGGGGAAGGTGGGTGATGGAGCAGATCACCCTGATGGCCATCACGGGAAAGGTGATGGAGCAGATCACCCTGATGGCCATCACGGGGAAGGTGGGTGATGGAGCAGATCACCCTGATGGCCATCACGGGGAAGGTGGGTGGTGGAGCAGATCACCCTGATGGCCATCATGGGGAAGGTGGGTGATGATGGAGCAGATCACCCTGATGGCCATCATGGGGAAGGTGGGTGGTGATGGAGCAGATCACCCTGATGGCCATCATGCGGCACGTCGGGACAGCTGGGGGTCAGGCCCAGCCAGCGTGGGGTTATGGAAGGCAGGTCCTGCCGGAGGGACTGATCTGCTGTGACAAGGTGACCTGCCTGGCAGCTGAGGGAAAGGCTGTGGCTGGTCTCTGCCTGGGCCTCACTGAAGCCTTGGACACCGTCTCCCACAGCATCTCCTGGAGAAACTGGCTGCTCCTGGCTGGGCCGGGGGGCCCCCGCGCTGGGCTGGCCGAGCCAGAGAGCGGCGGTGGATGGAGTCACATCCTGCTGGTGCTGGGCACACGGGGTGTCCCCAGGGCTCAGTGCTGGGGCCAGTCCTGTTTAATGTCTTTATCGATGATCTGGGTGAGGGGATCGAGTGCCCCCTCAGTGAGTCTGAGAGGACGCCCAGCTGGGGGAGCGTTGCCGTGCCGGGGGGCAGGGGCTGCAGGGGGGCTGGGCAGGCTGGGCCCTGCCCGGGGGTCACACCAGCCCCAGGAGCTGCGGGCGGGGGGCTGGGGGCTGCCCGGCGGGAAAGGGCCGGGGGGGCTGGTCAGAGCCGGCTGGGCATGAGCCCCCCATGTGCCCAGGTGGCCCAGGGGGCCAGCAGCCCCCTGGCTTGTGTCTGAAACAGCGTGGCCAGCAGGGCCGGGGCAGTGACTGTCCCCCTGCGCTGGGCACTGGGGGGGCCGCAGCTCGAGCCCTGGGCTCAGGTTCGGGCCCTGGTACAGGACAGACCCCGAGGGGCTGGAGCGTGTCCAGGGACGGGCAGGGGCTGGGGCAGGGGCTGGGCACAAGCCCTGTGGGGGGTGGCGGGGGGAGCCGGGGGGGGTTCAGCCTGGGGAGGAGGGGGCTCCGGGGGGGCCGATGGCTCCCTACAGCTGCCCGACAGGGGCTGTAGGCCGCGGGGGTCGGTCTCTGCTCCCAAGTGACAAGGGCCAGGACAAGGGGAAACGGCCTGAAGCTGCACCAGGGGCGGGTTAGGTTGGGTATTCAGAAGCATTTCCTCACCGAAAGGGTGGTCAGGCATTGGAACAGGCTGCCCAGGGAGGTGGTGGAGTCACCATTGCTGGAGGTGTTTAAAAGACATGTAGATGTGGCACTTAAAGACATGGTGTTTAGTGGTGGGCTTGGCAGTATTGGGTGAATGGTTGGATTTGATGTATCTTAAAGGTCTTTTTCAACCTAAATGGTTCTGTGATTATGGCCTCCTGAGTATTTTGTTTTAGAAATCATGCATATTTTGGTGCAAAGTAGGAGCACTGTTTTGGGCTGCTGGCAAATTACCAGTGCAACCCTCAGAGCTTCCAAGGTGAGTCCATCTGGTGACATGCATCTGTCTGCTTAAAACGTCACATGGGAATGTTGGCATGTAGCGGTCAATAACAGGATCAGGAATAATATAGCTAAGCTTTTACCTACTGCTTTTAGAGATCCCTTCCCTCCACCCTCTCTCATCTCATTTTCCAAATAATTTATCTCTGCCTGATATCTTTGCATTTTAAGATTTCTCTTTATGTTAGCATGCCTGCTTCAGGTCAACTTATGGCACAGATGTCTCCATACGGTGTAGGTGCCAGAGACACACTGGACATCTGCTCATGTGGTGGAGGATCAGCCAGCTGTGCCTTGTAACAATATCTTTTCTAGGGCACAGAACATGAGGGTTAGAAGGTTGCTTCCTGAAGGAGCCTTTCATGTGGCTCCTCTTTTGCTTCTTTGAATGTCAGGAGTGTTCATCAAAGCTGGGAGCTGGGGCGGGAGGAAGGATGGAGAATGTTTCTGGTGTCTCTTTCAGGAGCAGGCTGCCTGCAGGGCGGAGGCGGGCGCTCCACTGCTGTGCCTTGCTTGCTCTGCCGCAGTATCTAAGCGAGTGTCTGGCACAAACTGTCTTGAGAGGGAATATTTCTTTCTTACCCCTTACTGTCTTACTGGGTACTTGCGGGAGCAGGGCAACTTGTTGAACCTTATGAATCCTGAGTGGCTTTGACTTAATGGGTAGCACTCACTTGCATTAAGAAAAGCGAGTTTGGCAGGAGCCCTTGTGGACAAGGACTCTCACGGAGCCTGAAGGACCCTTTCTTTTCACTACTTCCAGTAATGCAAGTTCAGAAAGATCAAATTGGAGATAACTGTAGTAATTGTCATGGCAACAACATACATCTGTCTAGTTTTCATCTAGCACCTACCGCTGGGAGGCCCTGATCCATGACTAGAGTGTTGGCCCTCCCACAATCCAACAATGCTGTTATCAGTCAATTGTTTCAATAGAAATTTGTGTTTAGCTTGTCATCAGCATAAGTACCTGCTTTCTAACAGATAAAGGCTGAATCAGAAAACCAACAGGGCCTGCACAAGTGTTGTGGAAGATACTAAATGGAAAGTATTTTCTTTCTTATCAGGTATGTCGCAACATTCTCTCTTCTGTTTGAAATTCAAAGCAAGATATTGTAGTCTGAGGTTTTTGAAAGCCTGTCGTTAGGCACTGCTGAAATGGATTGTCATGTTGGATTTCAACAGAACCAGTGTTAAGACTCGGTCCTGACCATTCAAAAAATACATTAGTCTGTACCAATAACTTAACATAGTGTTAGCCATGGAGTAAGGCGTTCCCATGGGTTTTCTTTCCAACAAAAGAAATTAATTAATAGAGATGAGATAACGAAAGCATGAAATGAGATCTATCCATGATCTATACACAAGTTCCAGCCCAGTTGCAATAAATTATTTGTTATACTTTTTTTTTGTCTATTTCGGAGTTCCTGGGTCTGTTGGGAAGCAGAAGAGCTGAAGCACCAAGAGAAAGGTCATTCTTCACATATTTCTTGCCCAAATGAAAGCATCAAATCTGTTTGCTCAGCAAATCTGTAGGGTTTGGAAAAGCTTTTTACATGCTTATCAAAACCAAATGTGGGAGGCTTAGCCAGTGCATGCAGTAACCCGGCGTTGCTGAGAAAGCTGCTGTCAGTTCCTTCCCTGCTTTCCAGTCAGGTTGCATATATTGTTTTATTTCATTATTATGTAAATAAGAGTACAGCCCCACACATTAAATAGAATAGCATGTGCAATCATGGAATAATGGGAAAACAGCTTTCTAGCTATTCCAAATTGATAGAGAGGTTCAATAATGACTGTAATTTCTGGAATGTAAGTCCACGGTAAGATTTTTTTTTTTTATATCTGACAAAGTAATAATTTCTTGGAGAGTGACAAGAAAAGAGTTTACTTTTCAGCCTTTTACTTTTGTCTGCACATGTGTTTTGCAGAGCTCCTAGAATGCGCAGCAGGAAAGGCTGGCTGTCCCAGTTGCATCTTCTGCCCAGAGCTGCTGTGTTCTTCCCTCTTGCACACAGCAATCCCTATTGCTTTCCATTGTAATAAACTGTAATTCATAGTGGGGTTATCTGTGAAAATCTCCTTCTGATGCAACACATTAATGGACTGACCCTTCTGTTTATTTTTTGGTTTTGCACTTTAATTCATCAGTTCTAATTTGGGGTGAGGTCAGCTCTTATTTAGCTGCCACAGTTGGCATGGTTTGGATGCTTTAGCAGCTATTGTCATGTAGCCTGGCTTGTGATTTGGAGGCAGTGGAAGATAAGAGACAAAAGATGCAGAACTAGGGAGGAGGAATCTGTGCATGTGTATTTTTTCTCACACTGTCTTTGAAGCAGAAACATCTGCTGAAAACCATAAACAGCTGAGTTCAGCAATACCACATCATGCTGCCAAGCAACTCTGCTTTCCTCTGTAACTTTCACAGCAGAGGAAATAAATCAGTCAGGCAATAAAGAATGAAGAAAATTTAGGAAAAAGTGCCAGAAGCCAAACCTTTCTAGAATAAAGTGAATAAGATCTTTGTTAGTATTCGGCAGAGCAAATTGAAATATGTTTCTTACACATGTAAGACCTCTGTACCATTGCTGCTTGAGGAATTTCGTAATAACAAAAACTCCTCTGAACTCAGGACACTTAAAACTGGTCAGGAGAGACCTCTGGAAAATAGGCTGCAATCTCATAAAAGAGAATAAGATGATTTTAAACTTTTTTCTGATCTCATGCCTCTGTCAGATCAGTAGCAGCTAACCAACTGACAGTGGTGAAGTATCACCGTTTATCTGAGACATTTACATTTCCTTAGACAAAGCACAATATATTATACAGGTGAACCGTTTGTTTCTGCACTGACTTACCAAGATTTACTTTTCTACTCAGTTACTTTAGTTTGATGTGTTACTGCCTACTTGAAGTACAGATAAAAATCTGTTTCTTTCTTTTGTTATATAATAAACGGTGACTGCTCTGTGAAATGGGGAAAATTATTATATAGCTGCAAAGTCTTTGTTGTAAGTCTTACAAGGTAAGCGGGGTAGGTAAGAAAACCAGCAGATCATAGTAAGTGCTGACTCGGAGGATTTTACAGTGTGTTGCTGGTGCTGTGAGCTCCTACTCCCTGCTGGTAGCGGAGTTGTCCCTCCAGTCACCACTCCTGGGTGTCACTTTTGTTCAGATCATTGAGCTCTATTCCCAGTTGACCCATGTATGTAATTAAATAACTGATGATACTTGTATGGTTAAACACTACTCCTGCTGCCTTCTTCGTTCAGAGACGACATAGCCTGTCTTTTGTTGCTGTACTTCCCACCAGGCCTAAATAATAGAACGAACTCAGGTGGCTTTTACACACTGTGATTTATTTTTCTTTGTTTTTAAAATTCAAAATGAATTTAAATGCATGTCATTAGTCTCTGCCATTATATCCATCACATGTCCTCCATTTGGAGGTAATTGTAATAAAAAAATAATTTTATCAGTGCATTAAAATTATCACTTAAAATCTCTTACAGGATTGATAGAGGGTTTATAGAGGAAGTGAATTCTTCATAAACATTTGGCAGACTTAACTGTTGTCTCATTAGCACCAGTTTTACATTAGTTTAGCTCCGCTGAGTTGAATGAAATTAATCTGCTGATTCTCACTTTGGAAATTTAAACCAGGATCGAGCCTTACACAATACTAAGATGTTTATTTAAACTCATTTGTAGTATCCAGTTCTGTAATTACCAATATATTGTTTGAATGCCAAACCAGCAGGAGGTGCTGAACTTGAACAACTGGAAGACCTGATCTGTCAGGTGGTGTTAGTGCCTTGGTCCAGGTGCGTTTCTGCTTTGGGACACTCGCATCGCAGGCATAGAAAACCTTGGTGCTCTTCAGTGATCTTCTTAGAAGAATGTTTGCGATAGCTGGGCTGCTAACAAACACAGCTCTTTTCCTACAGCTCTCTAGTATTTTCCATATTTCAGTGTGCTCTTGTCTGTCTCCATTCATCTGCGGTCTCTCTTCTGCCATACTAGCAGGCTTGCTGAAGCAGGCAGCATGTTCATTATTTGTACAATATGCAGCAGGGTCCTAGCCTTTGACAAGGCTTCTACTCTTCATAATAATGGATAAACACCTCCTTTATGTGGTTAATTCTGTGTCTCTACCTGAAAATAGTTGAATGGATCCATTTCCTAGTGTGAAGCATGTGTGAAACTTTTGCAGGGTGATATGGGGGTAACGCTAATATATCACATAACCACTAGCAGGGCACGTTACCAATGCTTCGGACTGAATGAAGCAGCATCATTATTGTTCTGCAGACTTCACAGCGTATGAGCACTCTTAGCAAACACAATAGTTAATGTAATTCAAGGTGGGCATAGCACAACTCAGCAAAACCAAGGACTTCTTGCATTCTTTTACTATGGATTCTGTTTGATCCCCCCTGCACATTTTACAGGGTAGGTAGAGATAATACATGCTTCTTTACAAGCTTAGAAAGTAAAAATCTTTGCCTGTTATAGATAAAGCAACTCCTGTAGTCTAAAAAACTAGCTTGCTTTGGAGATCATTGCAGTTCTCTACACCTAACTGACTTACACAAGAAAGAGTAGTTACTCTGTTTGCTTCTATAAGTCATAATTTGCAAGTCATAATTTATCTACAATTAAGGCTGCAGGAAGACCTCTGGCATTTCACAGTCTGGGAATGAAGGAAGATCTTGGGGTTTTTCACTGCCACTTCATGGTGGGTATCAGCAAATACTGACACTTTAAAAGGCAACCTTTTTTTTTTCAGAGCTGTGCAGCCACAGTCCCTTAAGGGTAAATCAGTGTAGAATTTGTCTTGCTGTGTCAAGTGTTTGTACAAATCACCTGGTTTGAGTTGGTTTCTGTTACATAAATTGTTGCGTCAGAGGGGATATAGGAAGTGTTTGGAGGATACTGTGTATTTTCTGGCAATTGAACAAGGTAGAGGTGGGCTGCTCTTGTGAAAGGTATTGGATGTGTGTGAGTTCTCCAAAAAAATGGTTATGGTCCATCAAGTCCTGGCTAAATAAGACCCCTGGGCTTCTGTTTCTTTCAGTAGACGATGGTGGACAATTAAGATCTGTAAGTATATTCTTTGTAACACTTCCAAAATTAAGAACAAAAAACTAAATGAGAGTAGCAGTATTATATAAAAGTTGCCAGGTTTTTGAAAGCACTTTTTCCTTAAGCAAGGAAATACAGTACCGTTTCCTGGAAAAATCGATGATGTGTCTTTATTACTTTGAAAGGTCAGAATGAGGAGTGTGAACAACTGGTGTAAATCTGTGTAGGTCTACTGAAACAATATATACCAGTTTGTCCCACTGTCATTCACAAAAAAACTCCTACAACTTCCCTGTTACTACTTTACCAACATGCTAGTAATTTCATGGGGAAGTAAGTTTATTAAAGAAAATTGAGATGCTTGCGGAGAAATTTTTGGATAGATCAATGCTGAATTCCTGATTACTTGCCAGGAATTTCAGTTCCAGTTAAATTTCCAGGGAAGAAACCTTAGCTTCGTTGAAGCAAATGGCAAAATTTGCTTTACAGTCTGAATTTCACCCCAAGGTTAGAATAAATTTTTACTCTTCTCTTCTTCCTTCTCTCTGACATACAGCTCAGAAAACTAAAAAATCTCTTTCCTGTTCAAGGCTTACACGCTCCCCTTCCATGTGTATACCTGCATACATGGTGGTAATTATTACAAAAGGAGTTTTAAGTAGCACCCCATTGATTTTTTTGGTTTCCATGCTGCAAATTAATGGACTGAGCGTGCACTCTTTGTAATCACACTAGTAGAAATTCAATAATGACTCTCCCAGAGTACTTGAGCGACCTCAGCCACTGAATTCATTCCTATTTCAACTATTTTTAATGAGACTGGCATATTTCGCAATTTCATTGAATGGCTTGAAGGCAAGGTGCCCTGACACCCAAAGCATTACTGACAGACCAACTAACAGGAATTTCAGTGTTTGTATCTTCCCTCTTACCAAGAATAGTTCACAGCTTCTGTGTGGCAATGTTCATTGGAATGTACTAAACAAAAATTTGTAATATACATGATCTGCATGAACTACTCTGTTATAACTACTGGGTTTCAACTAAATCAGAGCTCAGCAAGTACCACTGACAATCCTCAAGGGGATGTAATCTCTCTGGTTAGTTTAGCAATTGTTCAGCTAGGTTTAGTGGGTTTAGTTGCATTTGGTTATCATCTCTTACTGCTTTTTTGTTATCTTTGAAAAAATATGATAGGACGATGAGGCTCTCCACATGGAGATGCTATTTGTCAATTTTTATCTTGAGAAATACTTAGAAATTTAATGAGACTGATTGGGAAGGAATATTTAAAACAGCTGTTGTTCATTGCTGCATATCTGCTCGGCTGTGTGTATGTACGTCGTTCCACACTTCGGTTATACATGCTGTGATTTCCTCACAACAAGCTAGTAAAGTCCTGCGCATTGCAGATGAGCACTCTTTAAATGCCTCACAAATACAAGCCATTCCCAACAGGACTTTTAAAAAAGTTAACATAGAAATGTCATGGGAAGTGTAGGGGACTTGATCAGTAAGAACTGGCTAGAAACTCAGCTTTTGCTAACATTACTCCCAGAACCAATTGAGAAGGAGGTTGTTGCCATGTTCTGTTAATGAAAACTGCGTTAATGATTTTGACAGGCAGCCTCCTGCTCTTTTCACTCTTCCTGGAGCCGGTGGAATTGCTGAGGTGAAATGAAACACATAGTCATCAAACATCATATAACTGCCACATCCTTCAGTGATGCAGATCAGTAGAGATTTGTTGTGGTTTGCTGTGGATCACATATAAATTCACTGTGTGGGTTTATTTAAAAAAAAAATAAATCTCAGAAGATAGCCAGAGTCACAGAACAGACTTCCACTGAGAGCAGAACCCAGGACATTCAAGGGCAGTGGTTTTTACAGACCCTGCTGACCATGATGTGCATGGATAGGCTCTGACTTTGTAAATGTTTGTGGACTCTGCACCATTACCGGCTCCCAGAGGAGTACTGATTTCACTGGCTTTGCTGCGACTGCTATACATCGACAGCTGATTTTGGGAAAATGTGTTTGTAATTCACAATAGAAGAACTTACACTTTTTTAATGGGAGTTAACACCTACGTATCAGGACAGAACGAAATAACCAGGGTTTGAATTTGGAGCCTAATTCAGTGTTCAGTGAAGTTTGGAGAAGACTGTCCATTAGCTTTGAGTCCTGCTCTCCATGAACAACTTTAGAACAGTTTGTACATCCTAAATATGTTTAAGAACACAACTACTAATGATGCACACCACTGAGCACAAGTTAATTGCTGCCTAAAGGACAGAAGCTGAAAAAAATATCCTTTCAGTACCTCTCAGTTGTTTTCTTCAGGTTTTCCCACTCAAGTCCTTTTAGAGCCCTCTTATTAGACCTGCTCAATATGGAGGCCCCAACATCCCTCTTCCTTCTGTTTTCTTTTTTAAGAACCTTTACCACTTCACCATATCCTGTTTTTACCTTTCTTACAAAATAAAGATTTGGGATTAAATTTGTGATTGATTCCTGGTATAATGACAACATCTACTGCAGGATCTGCTTTGTGTCTTCCAGTCTGGATTAGGACCTTAGTTTCTCTTTGTATCCTGTCAAATAACCTAGCAGATATTTCTCTAATCTTTTATGGGACTAGTGGTCTTTCTGTGTAACGATACCCACTTTCCCAGCCACTGGGGAGATTTGCATTAACTGATGAGTTCTTTCACAGTATTAATCAAGTCTTAGTCTGGAATTATGGATGCTGGAAGAGGGAAGAGTATGTGGAAATTTCCCCTCATGTGGCTAATACAGCAACATGCCTTTCAGAGTAGTTTTAATGCTTGTGTGTGTGAATATGTATTTATTTATTTATATTTGCAAGGCTTATAATGTAAACTTGTCATCATGCCAGTGATCTATTTGTTCCTTTGCCAAGTTCTCAAGTAATTTCCTAGGTTGCTAGAAAAGATGTTCCTCGTTTTTTACAGTTCTGCAAATTTAGCTGTGGGTTGAAGAAAAACCAGCATCCAGTTCTACCCTCAGTGTGCACCAAGCAGCCACTGGCAGCAGCTTCCATGGGGCGATTGGTAGCCAGCTGTGGGAGTCCAGTGGTTTATTCCTTTCTTCTTGAGATCATCTGAACCCACATGATCCTGCTTCTAAGAAAGCACATACAGCTCTTGCCAGGGTCTCATGAGCAAGATGAGATACTGGCTGGAGCATTATAGGCTCCTTTTGGCCTGTGGTCTGGCTCACTCCCCATCAAACTTGGAGCAGAGGAAGGAAAGATTGGCACTTAGGTCACACACCAATGCAAGTGGAGCAAGAATGTGGCATGGACACGCACAGACACATGAGCAAGAGAGTGCTTGCAGGCCCAGCAGTGTGGCTGTGACCCACACGTTGGCTGGTTAGATGCTTTAACTACCAAAGTGCAGTAAATCATTTGTATTCATCAATATCTATCATATTTTCTGTGGTTCCCATTTTGAGTTCCCCATGTACCTTAGAAAGAGAAGACTTTGTTTCAGTGACACTCTCTCAAAATAAAAACCCTAGCTTATTTGGGGTAAACAGTTGACTGAAATATTTGTCAGGCTCTATTGTAGCTGTTCCTGCATTCTGTGAAGTTTTTCACATATATTTATAAGCATGAATTCATTTTACCAGGAAGCAAGACCATTAATCCTGCCTACTTTGAAGCCATGTCTTTGTGGACTGTGGTGGGTCACTTAACTGTTCAGATTACTGAGATTGTTGGAGACTTCGACCCTTTGTAATGTTAATGGCTGCTGAGTAGCTCAGCCTTGTGTGAGAAATTTTTCTCATATTTAAGAATATTTTTTATTTTTATTTTGTATTTCTTCACGTATTTCTCTGTTTAATTTTTTTTATTTCTTATTGTATATATAACTTTTTTCTTATAATGAATCCTCTCATAGGGGGACTTGGTTTCTAAAGAGTTAATTGCTGCACACTATTTTACTCATGAGCCGATTGAATCAGATAATTTGCTGCTTCCTGAGTAATGTCAAAGAGCGTACAGAAAGATCTTTTGTTCCAATAAAGATGTTAAAGAGGATTTGAGGATTCCTTTCTATGCAAAAATTCTTTACATGAATGTTTTACAGTATGTACGCTACAAGACTTAGAAATGCTGCTATTTAAACATATATACATATAATTAGTCAGTAATTGTTGAGATCTAATACTCTCTTTAGCGTGTTTATTAGAACTATTCCAGATATCCCTGAAGAGGGATTCAAGGAAGTGTGTAAACCCTTGAATTTTATAGTCGCTGCCGGTTTTACATCTTAAGCAGGGAGAGAGGTGGGATTTTCTGAGACACTGAAGTGCCGAGGTTCTTGCCCCTCAAGTTCAAGAGCTCTCAGCTACCGAGAGCAGTCACCGTCTTGGTGCTGTAGGACCACAGCCTGATCATTAGGGGACACCTCCCGCTCCCAAACAGCACAGCGCCCTCATTTCACACGTGCAAAGCAGAACTGGGCTGTCTAGGCACCTTTTTGTTCCCACCTTCTTGGTGGGTAAGTGCTACCTGTTTTCTTAGCAGTGCCTAACAGCCAGAATTCTCATGTCTGGAAACACCTGTGTGAGAGAGGATGAGCAGGAATGATTGTGAAGCATCTGGGACAAGGAACAGACAGCCCTGAAACCCTCATTATGGAGCTTATGGGAAACTCGCTTGCCTGTCTGCCCGCGTTACTGGCTACTCATTGTGTAAAACATGCTAAACAGTTTACTAAGAGCACAGATCTTGGCTCTTCATAGCCCAAGGCTTTTCCACAGTTCAGAGCCTGAGGCGCTTTGCAGATTAGCACTGAACCATGGGCTAAGGCACCAGACCCTGTGTACCTCATCTCAGCAGTGAAGACTTGAAGAAAAAAAAAAAGAAGCAGAGGGCCTAATTAGCTGGGTCACCAAGTGGTCAGGCTTGGCAGGGCTGAAGGGAGGAGAAGGACTCCACAGCCGTGAGTAGGATAGAAGCGAAGAGGTGCTTGTCCAGACCAAATCTCTCCTGAGCCTTTAAAAGTTTTCTGCCTCTAATTAAAATCAAGTGTAGATTATGTGAGCATTTCAACTTGTGTCTTCCATGTTGCTCTGTTACTCTTACTCAAATCTTAATGCTTCTGACTCCAATAGCCAAAACCTCTCAATTATTGTCACGCTCTAAGTAGCTTAATGACAATAATCCGCTGTAGAGAAAAGATAGTTTAAGTGAATGGAAGTTATTAGATGCAGGAAAAACATGCCAAAAGTCATTCGTTTCTTGCTAACTAGATGTAATTTAAATTTTAAACAAAGGTATTGAAATTACTACTCGTGGAAGAGAATCCAAAACTATAGTAGTGGTTCTTTTTTTAAGGGAAGTGACATTTCTCCTTGGGGCTAATACCATAAGGTTCTTTGTTTGCACTGAAAACAGCATAGCAGTAAGTAAAGAATAAAGATGTAAGTTCTTAGAGAGCGATATGTACTTTAAATATGTAACTTTTTAGTTTACAGTGTATCATTTATGGTGTTGGCTTCCTTCTCTTCATTCCTACCCACAAGGCTGCAGAAACAGAGTGAGTTTCCATGAGTGTCAGTGACAGTATTTGACATTTGTACAAGGGAATGTAATATCCAAACACAAATCTGTTTGTATTGAGAATGAAATAAACTGTGACAATACCTGAAAACTTAGGTTTGCAAGTTTGGAACTTGCAGGCTTTCCCAGAGGTTCCTAGAAGTGTGTAAAGTTAACCTTCAAAGTCTTTGTAGGACTGGCATCGCTCTAGTCTCTCCTGTAAACCAGTCTCCACGTTCATCTGTCTTTTTACTCTGTCTTAGACTTACTGATGTGGGTACAAATCACCTCCCTAACTTCTCCCTCTTCTAAGATATATACTGGAGATAATGGCCATTATTCCTCTACTTGACATACCAGTTTAAAAGTACCAAAGGCACTCTACTCAGTCCTCCCTCTAGCTTCAGTCCGTTTCTGGGGAAGACATATATTTGATTAATTACCCATTTGCAGCAGAAATGTACTGAAAGTTGCTCAGGTGACCTGTAGATCGTTTAATGGCTGATGCATGGGAACGCTCCATCACAAGCAGAGCTTTGGCTTGTGCGGATCTCAAGGTCCAGAGTGTCAGAAGGGGGAAATGGTTAATGTCCCGGATCTATGACATTTGCTTTAAACCCAGTGCACTTTCTCCTAGGTGCTGCATTGTGGAATAGCATCCAAACATTTTTTTAATTTTTAGTGTTCCAGCCTCTTCTGTCTGGGTCATGGTATCTGCCACTGCACAACGATGACCAGGAAGCTGCCTGTGCTCCGGGAGTGCTGTGCAGGAGCAGAGCTGTGTTACATGTCACTGGGGATCTAGAAGGAGCCTCAACAGTGCCCATGTATTAATGACCCATTGTAATTAAGGCCATGCAGGCTTGTCTTAACACAGCCCTCCATTCAGGTTAAATTTCTGTTAAACACTGATTAAGCCCCCAAAGATAAGAACTTTGCTCTTATGTGGGGTTGTTGCAGTCTCTGCACTTTATTGCTAAAGCTGTGGCAAGCAAGGGAAGTCTGTGCTGCTAATTCTAAGTATATACATTCTTTAGCTCTCTCCTCCTCACCAAGCCTTAAGCTTGTTGTCTAAAAATGCCCTTTACAAGAAGAAATCATGGTGCCACAGAGCTGATTTGCAGGTGCCCTGCTGTACGGGCTGCAGTACTCAGGTATTCCCTTTTCCTTTGAACATGAAAAGACAGACAGGTGGAGCCTGGGGTATTACTTGGTACAAAGCAAACATTTAAAAACCACCCAGTTTCAGGTCCTTATTGGTAACAGAAAGTGCTGTTTTCCAAAGTGCCATTTGACATTTAGAAGATTAACTGGTATTGAGTTCCTCTGTGAGTCGGGCTCCTGAGTATCTGAGTCACTTCTGGAAACCTGAGCTGGCCATATGTTTCACTTAGGCTTTGCAGCGCCAAGTGAAGCAGTGCATAAATACTTTGATGACTATAGTTTGTAGTACCTAAATTTAAAAAAGCAATTATTTCAACAGTCTGACACCTATTGGAATTTTCAGAAGTTCTGGGGCCTCGAAATCCCACTGCCGGTGAGAAAGCAGATGTGTTTGAAAGCAATCAGGTTTTGAAAGGTGCTTGTGGTTTTGAAAACCCCAGAGCTACCCCATCACTTTTGGAAGTGAAACTAAGGTACTTCCATCCCGGCCAGACATCTGACAGCAGAACCTGAAAACAAGGAGTATTTCTTAAAATAGAGTAGAAAAGTGAAATGTGACATGGTAGCATACATAATAGAAACCTATGCAAATTTGTCTATAGATTCTGAGAATGTGCATGGAGGACACAGTTGAGACTGAAAATACGGGCATTTGGGACACTGGGGAGGCTGTTTCTGTTACCAGTTCAAACTGAACGTGGGAGGAATAGCAAGAATGACTTCGGGAGAACTTTGCATTAGGAGAAGAGCTCTGTTTTGAACTTGACAACAGGCAAGACAGAAGACTTGAGATTGAGAAGTAGAGGACGTAAAAGAATAGGTGGTTCAGAAGTCTGGCTTAGGAAGAGTGGTAGCAACATCCATGAGATCATGAGAGTCAGGGAGCTATGTGGGTCAAAGCAGGGGGAGTGTGAAGAAGTAACCATGCCATTCAAATGGAGAAAGTAAGAGAGGACATGCAGGGACGTGCTCAGAGCTGCCAGGTGGAGCCGCAGAGGGAAGCAGGGCTGTGCTGAACACGCTTCGGGAGCAGCGCATCACTGTGCTGCCTGCTCAGAGTGCCCTGGCTGGTGTCCATGCTGTCTGAGGCGGGAGGGGGAACAGTGAGCAGGGAGACAGCTGAAAGTAGCCAAGTTAATGTGAAATCGATAATCATGTTTGTTCTTGTTCTTTTCTAGTGTAAGCAGGTGACAATCCTTATTCCCATCTTTCATTCTCTGCTATGTGACTTAGTAATAATAAACTCTTCCTTTAAGCTCAATAAGGATGTTCATAGAAATTTTTATTGCACCTCCTTTGTTTTAACTGGAGTTCAACAGTTCCTCTCTGCCACATTGTGAAACTGGGCCAAATAAACAGCAGAGTAGTCCATCCATCACTGCTTTAATTTTGTGCCTTGAAGGAAATGGCTACTCTAGGGAAACAGCACACGATGCAGTTTGAACAGCCATCTCCAGGCCATTTAATATCAGGGGAAGCCCATAATAAGAGCTCCCTGTTCTCTGGCCCATCTTCATAATGTTTTAATACCCAATATTATTTGGGGACGGTCTCCATAACTTGTCATCCTCCCTCCTTTTCAATTTGATAGTGAATTTGATGCTGCTGAAAAGTGGCTGTTTTGAGAGCTTTGGAAACTGTATTTGTTGATCAAAGACATAAGGAACATAACTTCTTACTGGTCCTCCCCTGTGATATTTCTTGACCAGAAGGACAATAAAATCCAGAAGTCCATATAATTTTGAGCACTACATTGGTTTTTTATATTGTGATGCTTGATGGGAACAGTTCTATTGTGATGCCATTGCATTTTGTTACGACAAAAATTTAGTTGGCAAATAGCAGCCAGTGCTCACTCTTACTCCGGGATCCAGATAACACGGATACATATTGCCAAGGTTTATTACAGTAATGTGCCAGTGGAATCCAGACAGAACGGTCATCTGAGTCTACTTGTGGTTCATTTTACTGCATACAGGTTGTAGCTGGTTTTCCTCTTCACATGTCCCACACCAGTCAGCCTGACCATATACAAAGTCTTCAAAAGGTACGACTGAGAGAGAGCATGAATACATATGGATACAGCTGTGGATAGAAATCTTTTTGTAGGAAGCTGTGGGAGCTTTATTGGGTGTGTCACCATTTCTCTTTCTCAAGAAATATGTCCTACTTTCAGAATTTAAAGCCTTTTAAGCTACTAGGTTTTGTTTAAAGATGGTACTACATGGGGTTTTTTTCTAATCCATTATGATTTACTGTGTATTGATTGTTGTTAAAGAATTTGTAACAATGGAAAGTGGTCAAATTTATTCCTGCAGCTGGATTTAAATATCCATCGCACTTTCTGGATAAGATGGAACCAGACCTGTTAACGTGACAGTAGATGCAAAAATTCCTACTATGTAGCCTTGCTGATTTCCTTTATAATAATGTCAGTGTACTCAAAAGCCTCAACCACATAGTAGGCAGAGCTCTGCAAAATCCTCAGGACTCAATTTAAACATGTGCTTATTGTTTGTGTCCTCATTTTTCCAACGAACTCCTGTATGACCTTGGGCAGGTCACTTCATTTATCTGTTCCCCAGCCTGTGTATCATAAAATAGGCCAATAGTACTGTACGCCTGAGAGCTGTGAATAAAGTTCTGTCTGAAATCAGGGAGAGAAATGTATTGCTATTGCTGTTAATATTACATATCTATTTAAGTAACATGTCCTTATGGTCTCGTGCATTGTATCAGTAGACCCAATGAAGGCAGCAGAAGTGTTTACACATTGCAAGTGGTTTGCTGGACAATGGCCAGAAAATAGGGGTGAACCTATCTGTAACTAGTAGATATTCCCTGAGGCATTTAGCAGCAGGAGTTATGGTTCAGAGCCATGTTAGGAGGATGGATGGATGGATATATAAATAATTGTCACAAGGATTTAAAGTCGTGCAGGAGGCATAGTCTACTTTGCATGTAAACAAAATGCAGGTCTTGAGGGAGTCTGTGTCTCTGCTAAATCTACTCATGTATAAATCCTCTTTTTTAGGTTTTGTATTTTGTAATCATTGTAATTTTAATTCAGCTACAGTTCACAGGATTTGCACATTTTACTACCATTAAGGAAGTCAATAGGAGCTGTGCATCCCACTGGCTGTAGCCACACTTCAATAATTAACTCCTTTCCCATCTCCTAAAGCTGGAGTCAGGCACAGCGACAATACTTGAGACAGCCTTTGAGAGCATTCAGCCTGGAATGTCCCCATGTGAGGGACAATTAATTCAGCCGTATTGTATTTGCCTTCTTATGTCCTCCTCTCTTTCCTGAGACACTATGCTGCTGGCTTTGTTGTTGCTGGGCGCGCCCACTTCTGTGGTTATCAGCAGGTTGGCCCATCCCCTGTTAACTCCTGTGCCAGGGGACCAGCCTGCAGGGCAGCATGGTCCCTGAACCCCTTGATCTCCTTCTGATGTTTGTTTAGCATCCTGCCCATCATGCACATTGCATAGTATTAACCAACTGTATGTGTTCTGCCAGCTAAACAAATTCTTCAGATCAGATTCATCACTGAAACAGAGTGGTACTGGGAGATGCATCCCCAGATGATAAAGCTTTCCACCAGGAAAATACTCCGTTCTGCTATTATCCCTTTTTGTAGTTTCTTCAAGTGTTTGCATTTTATGTTGAGAAAGTTATGATTGTTTTGTAGTCAACAGCTTTCCAGGAATGACAAATGTTGCTTTGCCCATTGAAAAGAGGAGACAGATGTTCCACAGAGTAGGATAAAGAGGAAAACACACAGGCCTTTACCAATCAGCCATGTTTGAATTTTTTTCCCTGTAGTTAAAAGCGTAGAACATTACTTCACCTCAATCATCCCTGCTAAGTATTATGATTGCAAGAAAGGGATCCTTAATATCCCTGTTACATGTGGAGCATTTTATTAACTCAGAAAGGCACTTGGTGTTGACTTTTTTTTTTTTCCTTGGAGGAAATAGTGAAATTTGACAGGTAATTTTGTAAATGAAGACAGTAAACAGCTGTTGAGGATGATAATGTCTGAGTGGCTTTGTTGTTTCTATGAAAACTTAGTTACACTCATTTTAGATTAATTTTTTGTTGTCTTCTGTTAAATGAGAATTGCTTACACGGCTGCTTCAAATGGAACCTTGATTGCTTTCCATCTACTGCCAAAACTATAAAAGATAAAAAAAAAAAAATCAAATGCATAAAAACATTTATGAGCAGTGATACAATAAATATGTGCTATAGTGCATTTTAATTTGATAAATTGAAGTTTTGCTATGCAGCAGTTTGTGTTCATGTGTGAGAGAAGCATATACATTAGCTATTTAAATTCAATACTGTGTTAAACAGCACTAAAAGCAATTCTGGCTGCTATTGGGAGCTTTTGGTGTGGTATTATGAAATTTCCCCAAAGTCTGAGACGCAGTGTGGGAGAAATGAAATGAAATGTACTCATGGAAAAGGAAATGCAAGGTTAGTCTTGCAGCAACCAGAGATTTAGGAGATAGAGCTTCAGTTCACACATCACCCGCAGGTTTGCTGTGCGAGCTTTGTGTGCTGCCCCGGAGCGTAGGGGAAGGCGCAGCCCTTGCAGGCTGGGCACTGGTACGAGGACTGGGGCCAGTTTCTAGCTGCTGCAGGGTTTTGGTGCGATCTGTCACTCTGTTTTCTCTGGGCTATATTTTTTTCCGTTTATAAATGGAACTAACAAACATCCTTTTACTCTTTCTTGTTTGTGTTGTCTGAGTAGGCTGCAAGGTCTCCTGCTATGCAAAACCATCTCCTACTATGTAATATACCACTTAGCACAATCGTGTGCCAGTATTCAGCAAAATACTGTAAAAAGAAAGAAAAGAAAATATTTACAAAGAGTCTAAGCCATAATTTAGTCCTGCTTTGAAGTATGTTAGAGGCATTTAAAGCTTCTCTTGACTCTCTGCATATGGATGATTTCACCCACGTTGGGTATTTCTTGGAGTCTGAGAAAGTGGTCAGGTTCTAGTGTTTGCGAGTTCACAGAACCATCCGGCAAGTGTGAATGAAGGTCATTTGTTTTGTTTGTTAGATCATACACTTAATAACACTTGAGTCCTGTTATGGCCTTTTGCATAATTTTGTTTTGGCATAAATGTCAGGAAATGCAGCCAGGAATGAAAATACTGATAAATATATTGCCAGGATTTAAACTGTAACTTAGGCTTCCTGGAGAACAGATATTTAGACAGCCTTAATAATTTTTGAAACGTTTCTCATCGCTCAGTCCTTCATATAAATACTTGAGAAAATGTTTCTAAATGCACATCATTTTCCCTTTCAAGGCTTCACACCATGAAAGGTGGTGTTCAGGAAGGGAAATCACTGCCTCTTTAACAAATTGGTATTTCAAAGTCACCACAGAGTCATTTTTTATAGCTTCTTCACCCAAAAAAAGTTCAACTCAGCTGTGCCAATACATTTTGAAGGAGCTCCTGTTTTTCTTCCATTGAGCCAATTCTCTTGACAAGCTTAACAGAAGGAGAGGCAAGACAAATGTCTGGTGTGAGATCATACAGTTAGTCCGTGACCCCAGAAAGGGCTTTGACACAGACTCTTAACACTAGAGCACGTGGTGCTTCCGCAAGCCAGCGGCGTGTAGCTGGGGAGATGCTGCCGCTTAACCCGGTCAGCAGAGCCTTGAAGTAGGGAGGGAGACAGGGGCAGCAAGCAAGCAGGAGAATTGTCTGCAAATAGAAGATCTGATCTGAATCCCCTTTGGCAGTGGTCCCTTGCGTGGAGAGGGCCCAGGGCTGTGGTTAATATCATAGGAGGCTGACAGGAGATTTTGGCTAGCTAAGGACAACATAAATCTGCTGTATAATTTGAGAACTGAGAGTGAGGAAGGGAAGTAGGTGTCATTTAAGCTTGACAAATCCAGCCTGTCCAACATGTTTTCCTGTGTCTCTGTTACTTCCCACTGTATATACATGTAGACACGCATACACACAGCATTTCATTCACAAGTTTGATGTTCTCAGTTCTTTGGCTTCTCACAGATGCTTTTGTGCTTGCCAGTAAATTGCATCAGTGATTCCAGAAGCCTTCTTTTTTTTGGTCTGCTGGCATAGGTAGAACATGGAAGTAGTGTACGGTAATTTAATACAGCTGGCTAAGATATTCTCTGTTTCTTCTCTTCCCTTCCTCTGTCCATTTCACCAAGACATTTTCATTCTGCCAACCAGGTCACCAGCAAGAGGAATCAAATAAAAATCCACTGATGTCAGGAAATAATGTCAATTTACACCACATGACATCTACTGAGAATGAAGAGACAATCTCTGATAGCCTAGAGCACCTCTTAGTTCCCAGTATTACCTTAGACACAATTTTGTCTTTATGTTTAAATACTTGGAGCTCAGTATTCCTGTAAATCCCTTTTTCTATATTCAAAACGCTCCATTTGCTTTGGGAAACCCTTTAAATTAGTCATAAAGGCCAAGTCTCTCGATAGAAATAACTGAATAGCACAGACATCCTATCTGTAAAAATAACAACTGACTTCCTAGTGAAACCTAATTCTTGGAAGAGTTGGCAATGCTGCTGAAAATTATTAAGAAAATACTTGTCTATTTTCAGAAATCTTTTAGATTGAATGTCATGTACAAATGAGAATGTTTAGAATGCATAATGGAGTCTGAAGACCATCCCATTCAGAATCCATTAACCTCTTTCTTTCTGGTGCAAATTGTATATTCTGCAGTCAGCAACAGCGGGATGTTTGCAGCTATTTATAACCTGTGTGTGACAGTTCTGTGTGTACCGTGTTGGCTTAGCACTGCTCCCACACCAGAGCAGCAGAGCTGAACACCCCTGCAAACTCAACTCTTAATGTCATATTGCTCTACAGAGATTTTATCTCTGCATTAGCCAGAACTTAAAATCTCTGGAAGTTTTTGTTCAGGGATTTTAGCATGAATCCCATTGAAACACAACACCTCTGTTTCTGTTCTAATATTGAGGCACTTTATTGATCAGGATATTTCAGGTAACCTGAACGATTCAGGTCACTTCAGCTACAACTATTGTCTTATTCTATGTCAAAAAAAATTTGGGCACAAACTTCTCATGGCTAAGCATGGACAATCACTCAGCCATGTGCCTTCCTGAAATCTTTGAAATAATCCCCAGGCAAGGAAAGGGTTACTGTTTGTTGTCCAGTCTTTTGCAGCTTGATGCTGAATAATCTGCCAAGTGATGCTAAAGCACAGGGCTTTTTTTCACTTTTCCCAAGTGAAAGTAATGACAAAGGTGCAGAAGAGAGGAGAATCAGACTGTGACCCCAATTCATTGAGTTGGGGGGGAAAGAGACAGCAAAAGGAAAACCCATCTCATATGCAGTGCAGTCAGGTCATCTCTGGGAGCAGAGCATTACTGGTGGTGGAATATTCAATAGCAGCCTGTAAGCAGCTCTTTACTGGTGGAAAAGGTCATCTCTTGGTTTGCCTTGGGCATCAGAAAATACTTTGAAATTGCCCTGGCTTCTCTAAGCTGACAGTGCTGCTGGAGAGGGTGCCTGAGGGTACAAGAGAGGTGACAATGGAACAGTGGCCCCACTCCCATCAAAATCAAAAGCAGAACACTGATTGACTGGAGTGAAGGTAAGGTCAGGACCGAAGTGTCGCATGTAACGTGTTTCAGCATTGTCATCATACTGATTTTTCAGACACAGGAGAATGGTTAGCAATATTCACTGTACAGCTTCAAGAGTTTTGAGAGATGTTGACACAAATTTTAATAGATGGATCATTTCCTGCACACTATGGTTTCTGTATTTAAAGAAAAAATGCCGCATGCTGCGGGGAATAATAATATGACCATGATTCACTCCTTTTATGATCTTGTTCTGAAGGCGATGCATCTGACGGGTTGCTACCCCAGGAAAATCAAACTAGATTAAGGGTCTGTAGCTGGGAGGAGGCTGGAAGGGGCAAACTCCTTTATATTTGTGCAGTTAATTTCCAAGACCACCCGGTCTAGTTGGCTGTCATCCTTCCCCCTTTTTAACCTTCTTTTCATATTGCTCCTGCAAGGCTGCTTTATCATATAAGAATCCATGACAGTGTTCTTGGATGTTCTCTGCATACAGCCGTAAGTGCGTTTTCCCATTGGCAGTTCAGAGAGTACAGCACAGCTTGGGCTGACAGTCGGCTAACGGTTGTCTTTAAGAATTGTCTCTTATCTTGCATTCACACAGCTGTGGAGTCAATTCTGCTGGTGTTCTCCTACAGGAGCAATTAACAGGTGTAGGAAATTTTTGTAACATGCAGACAAAGGTGTAAAATGCATTTGAATTACCATGGTTGAACAGCATGCTGAGATGAACCACTGGGACTCAGCCGAGTGCTCAGCGGTACTTCGGCCATGCACAGCAGCGTGGCCCTTTGCACTCATAAGGCCAGGCCTTCTGACCTGAGGGTAAGGAAGAAATTGCTAATGACATCTGTAATTTTTAAAATGTCTGCTGGCATCAAGCTCTTGCTTCCCGCAAAAGTAGTTGAGGCAGGATTACAGGGGGGGCAGATTGGGCCAAGAGGTGGCCGACTGACAAACTGATAGGATGTGAGATCTAGAGATGTAGTAGAGTTAGCAAGTAGATACTACTGATCCAAATTAAATCTTGTTAATAAAATGAAGCAAACCTTTATGCATGAAACTTACACCATTTCTAGTGTAAAGTGCAGAGTGGGATGGGAGCAGTTTTCTGAAAGTAAACTTTGCCCTTGGAAACTGGCAGGGGACCTGCGCACGTGGCACTGTCACCCCTGCAAATCGCATGGAGCTCCTCGCCGCCTGCGAGCACTGCCCAGGAGAGGAGGACTGTGAATCTGGCAATGTACAATTTTGCGAGGATTTCCCTGTAGGATTGATTTTCTACTCTTTTCCGGTTCCATTTTCACTTAGGGAGAAGATAACCCTTAATTTTAGTTTTGAAATTAAACTGATTGGACTTATCTGCTGCTTAGATGGAAGCAGCAGCAGGAAGCCAGCCTGTGCCTCAGGAGCGAGCTGGCGGGCGTCCTCCTTGTCTGAGCGCAGCTCCGATACGCGGGTTTGTGTAGGACCCATTCACACGGGGGTGAATGTCACCCCACGTGGCTACCCATCATCAACCTCCACCACTCCCTCCTGTGCATCCCAAATAGCTATTTCAGGCCTGTGCTGCCATCGGGCTGCTGATGACTGATTATGATTTCATAAGAAATAGCGTTATCCCAAGTGTGCTATCTTAAACCTGTATGTTCCTTGTGGCCGTGATTAATCCTGCTTCCTTGTGCTCGCTCTCATCTCGCCGAGCATTGTACCACTAATCCCACGGGCACACCCTATGTGTGCAGACGAGCTTTTCCTGTTGGATTTGCATTTCTTCAGAGCCTTGGAAAGCCGGACTTTCATCAGTCTCATTCCACCTGCCTGATCAAGCAAAGTGTCGAAAGTCGGCAGAGAGCAGGAGCGGTGACTAATATCGTTGAAGATTTCTGTAACAAAGGGAAGGCTTGTTCTTCAGATTCTTTTTTCCCTCCTTTTGATACTGTCCCCTAAATGTCATTTGTATAATTACACAGAAACCTATTTTGATTTGTCTAGTGCAGAAAGGCATAGAAAGAAGTGTATAAAAAGGCAGTAATGATTGGAAAAAAGTCACAGCAGATTTTTAAATCTTTGCTTTGGGCTGTGAGACAAATGGATAACTATATGGTGCATAGAGATTCGGTGCTAGGCTCCTGTTTATTACTTTCTGCTATAAAAAACTCGCTGTTGTTTAAAGAGCATTCTGATATCATGCAGCCTATGGTTCCTCCTAGCACTCCTGCACTCTTCCTGGGGGTCAAGGTAAGAGGAAAACTTTTTCCTAGCAATGGAAAGTCACCTCTACAGAGCACGACATCTCTCAAAAGCCTCATCCAAATCCATTGTGTTTTCTTGCTTTGAATTGGGGCCTGATTTAGGGAATTTGAAGCTGAGACTTCCCAACAAATTAGACAGCTAGTTTCTAATTAAGGTGCTGTAGGGAAAAAACCGGATTCGGACAGAACCAGAGATGTTATAGTAACTTCAGAGTTGCTCTTGGAGTTTATCTCTAAGTGTTTTGTCAGTCGAGTAGGCACTTGCTTTTCTCACAGGCCATTTAACATGAGGATCGTGTCTCCTTCATTTGTCTTCTTGAAATATTGAGGACACATTGCTCTTCATGTGGCTGACAGTCAGACAGGAACGTCTGCACTCTGCCTGAAAACTGATGTGTGCTATCAGCTCTTAGAAGAAACATTTTAGCTGCAAATACAAACATTCAGTCCTCATCCAATGAAATCTTTAAAAAGTAGCTGGCATCTCCTAGAAACTTTGATTAACATTTTGCTTAAAGACAGTTTTTCTACTAGAGCAAACATCTTCTGTATTACCCTGCTTTTTCATTCTATTATGCAAAAGTGTCAGATACAACTGCCAAGAAACAAAGATCCAGGACTTCTTTTCTCCATGCAAACACACCTGAAGTCTCCATCCTGCTGGTGACAATGTCTTCATTAGTAATACAGAATGACTTCACTTTTTGTTTAACTCCACCCTAACACTGCACTGCTTTTGCCCCAGAACTTTCTTTTTTTCTCCAAAATGAAATATTTTTTATTGTGAAAATTACAACTTGCTTCAGGAAAGCAGAACATTTAAAAAATTAAAACTTTTTTGAATCAAAACTCCGATGATTGCAATTGTAACACAACTTTGTAATGTTGCAGTGGGAGAGAAGTCAATGATAAATACATATGGTACCCTCGATACAGTAGACACAAGGAGAAAGAAAAATACAAATATACAGAAGTGAAAGGGTGAACTTGCTAGGGAGGTGCTGAATTATGCAGAAATCCAAACATAGATAGTTGGTGTAATCTCAAATCTATCAGCCTTGACAGTATCCTTTTAAATGACTCCTTAAAAATGTTAATTGCACATCATAGGCACTTCAGCAATGACATTTCTGCCATTGAATGTCATGGGGACATTTTTCCTTTTATTATCCTTGAGCAGGAGAAATGAACTACCAGAGTTAGCCACCAAGTAACTGTATCATGAAATGTAATGGATCTACCTTCAATATTTATGTTGGTTCTGCTTTTAATAAGCTGCTTTTTAAATTCATGAGTGAGAGTGGTGGATGGTATAAGGAAGGCAACATTGTTACACTTTGCTTTATGAACTGTAAGATAAAGGTTTGTCTATCAGACTTTCAAAACTACAGATGCTGAAAGCCCTGGAGTCTATGATTTTTGTAAATTTTAATAAGAGCTGGTTTATAACTGCAGACTGAAGAAGTTGGTCACATTTTTGTCTTGTTTCTCCAGGGTACTCAGTATCATCAGCTCTCCGCATCATGTTTTTGTTTTAAACATGCAGAACAAAAGGGAGGGGAAAAAGAAAGGGAAAACAGACAGGGAAGAAGAAGGGAAAGGAAAAGTGGAATAAAAAATCCCAGCAACCAACTGCTGGCATTTTAGGATTTTCCACTGTGAAATTAAAACAGAGATTCCTTGTCTAAGATGGCTCCTACAGCTTCCTCTCCCTCTTTGCCCCTTCAGGGGAAGGAAAAAGGGAGAGAAATAGTTAATAGCTAAAACTTCCTTTTTCTTGCTATCTAATATATTGCCTCCGTCTTACTTTAGGAAATTTCCCTCCCTATGGCGGGGTTTTTGGACATCGCTCAGTGTGGGATGTGTTGCCTTACTGTTTTCCCCATCTCAGTGGAGTTCTTTGGTCAATCTCAGTGTGCACCTTACCCTATGATCTTCTGGCTTTGGGTTCGGGTTTTTTCCTTTCATATCTTTTGAGGACAGATTTGGCAAACTGCGTGCATAACGTACATTAGGGGTATTAAACATATGTTCTTCCTGGATATCTAAACTTTTTTTTTTTTATATATATAGTCACCATGTAGTCATAGTCAGCCTGAGGATGCCAAAATAGTGAATTGGGGGATAGAAGGTTTAATGGGAGCAACACTTTCAAAATGCCCCTCACCCTCCCGTCCTTCCCACTTCTCTATGCACAGCCTTGGTTATACAGTGCTTCTCACAGTTTTATACTGTAAACTCTCAATGCACTGCAGCAAAGCTATGCCAAGAGATGGTAAAATATTCCCTTGCAAGTTTGACCTTGCAAGATCATACTGCATAGTTGCAGTTTACAGAGATTGTGAAAGAACAAAATATTACTGCTCAGCATTGTGATGATAACTTTTGGACGTATGTACTCAGAGTGGACCAATCTTTGCAATTATTCAGGACGGTGTTCTGAAGTGTAAGTATACCTGCAAATAATCAGTACATCCAAATTAAACCACCGTACCTGACTCTGCTCTCCTGTCAGTTTTTGCCTATGTCATTCTCGTTGACATGGAGTGTCAGCTGAGCTCAGTATTTATCCTGCTGTTACTGCTCAGACTGCCTTTTCCTTAGACTAGTTTGGGTTTCTGCTTTACCCAAACTGTATTTTACTTTAGCATAGTAAAGACCATGTGAGCAGCATACAACATTAAAGAGAATTTACAAGAAAAGAGTACGATTAAAAGAGTATATCATATATTCTACAAATGCTAATAAGGGGACTAATACGATCTGAGACGGGAGATATGACCTGAGACTGGGGAAGAGGAATGTATTCCTGCTGCAGATGCTCCTTAGTGAAGCTTGCAAAAATGTATTGACTTTCTAGAAATAAAACTACTTCTCCACCTTCCCCAGGCTGGTACTCTCTAGCTCTAGATTGTACACAGCATTATTCAATTCCCTGCAGCTTCTAGTCCAAGGGACTCTGCACAAACCGAGTTTGCTCTGTGATGAAATTGCAGCTGTTGAGCTTATTTCTCAAAGGACACAGCTCATTTCAAGATCTTTTACTCTTTATTCAAGCAGCTTCACAGACACCTAGAAAAGCTCTTCAGCTAAATTGGAGGTCTCTTCAGATAGCTACCACCAACCAGTTGTTGCTTATTGCTTCTAAGCTGAAAAATCCCGTTACCTTCTTTGTGCACTTGAACTTGAAGAGCTGCAGTCTTGCCCACATGGAATGTAGGGGAGAGCATGGGGCTGTCACCCACAAGCTTGACTTTTCATTGCCCCATGTGGGCAGCAAGTTTGAAACACTACTTTAGTTCACTTTTGGCTTATTTTCTTCATTGTTTCACCATAATATTCAACACTTACTTTTTTTTCCTTTACTGTGCCATTAAACACGTGCTTTCTTTACATCCATTGCCTCTATGAAATGCAGGTGTTTTACCAACTTTCCATGCCTGGTGAATGGTTAACTTTCTAGGTGTTTTTCCAGTAGGCACGTGCAGCTACCCTGTTGAAAAGAAATGGGGATTTTTATGCACAAATATGCCCAAAAGCAGGGAGGCTAGCAGAATAGTGAAAAAAAAAATTTCAAAGTTAAAACTATAGGTACTGGAATCTGAAGATACCTGACTTGTAAATTAGATGAGCATATCACACATCTGATTTATATATGCAGTTACAAATAAATATGATTTGTCTTGCCACCTTGATTCATAATTCAGTTTCATCTTCAGTTTGTTTCAAAACAGGTGCAAATGCCTGATACACTTACATCTACGTGAGCAATACCTGGAGGGAAGTTATGCATAGCAGTCAGCAGTTCGGCTGCATGTCTTTCTTTGATCAACATGTCATTTTGAGGGTATAACCGACCACAAGCATCTGGCAGAGTCCGGTAGTAGTAACCAGTTATTGCAGAAACCAACTGGTCACGTCAACAGCAACTGGCACATCTTTGCTGGAAGGGGTGGCCTGCTTGGGGCTACTCCAGTAACCAGACCCTTCTACATCTCCGTGCCATTTGGATCATACTCTCAAAATCCCATTACTAATCGTGTGTACCCTGATTTTTGTATATCCTCCCAGAGGATACTGGTTTGGCACCTGGGAGTGCATGCTCAGGGAATTGGTGAGCTGTCTCTTGCATCGTGCTGCACTGTGGTATCTGCAGGTAGGGCTTGGTATGAATACCAGTCACAAGTGGAGACTGAAAGAGGAGGCTGAGTCCATCTAACTCATAAATGGATTTAGTAAATGGAGTGCCTTGTTCTGTATCAGTTCCAGGGGTACCGTTGCTTATAAATGGAGTAAAACAGACATGCAAGGTATTTGTAATCAGAAAATCTGTTATATAGGCAGCTCTTTCAAAGACGTTCTCCTGTCTCAGTGTTTTACTGACTGTTCCCAAACTATTAAAGCAAGCAATTCAAAGTGAATGATAAAGCATGCTTTTGTGTATTTGATCTCATCTTGCTGCTTTTAGCAGGCTGAAAGAGCCATATAATCTAATGCTGATGATCGGGATGGTTCTGACTTCCATTCTCCAGTGGAAAGCACTGGGTTTGGAGTGGATCTCTGGAAATCTCTGCTCAGGGTCTCCTTTCCAGTGGTGTCCCTTGGAAGATTTTCAGTGCTTACATATTTGCCGTCTCCAAAATAGGAAAATACTGCTTGCTTACAGTGATTCTGGAGGGATTCCAGTGCTGAATGAATACTAAGTAGAAAATGTCCTTCTCAGAGGCAGGAAGAGATGATGAATCACTGCAAAAGCTTATTTCTTGACCAATCTGCCTATGTATTTTGTTATCTGAAATTATAATGAAGATATAGCAGGCTAATATATTGTGCAAACTGAATGGAAGATGAAATAAAAGTGGGAGATGATGATAGCTCAGTACTGGGATTTGCACCTAGCCTTTACATGATGGCACCAGTCTGAGGCAGAGGGTCGCATGCCTGCTTCCTTTGGGACAAGGGAAAAATCAATCTCATCTACCTTGTGCCTGGATGTGATGTAGTATCAGGGAAGACTAATGAGCCTGCTGTGTTGACTGCAGCATTTATTGGTGATTAGTGACTCTAAAAAAAGTGCTCTGCAAAGAAGGAAGAAATTGGTGAGTTATTGTGATCCCCAGTCAGGTCTCCCTCCTTTAGGGACTATCTCGTTCAGCTTTCTACCAGTCCAAGAGAGGAGCATTTCTGTTTTTCTGTATTCTTTATTAGCAACATGACTTTGCTGTTTGTTCTAGGATAGCAGTTAACATCACTGAGATTAGCATCTGTGGGCAAGGCTTGTACAGAGAAGTCAGGCACTGCTTACTCTTAAATTTTTGTTTTGGAGACTAGAAGAAAAAAGTATTAGTCACCTTGTTCAGCTGGGAAATAAAGGCACAGAAAAATCACACCCCATGTTATCTCTGCTTTATGCCACTCAGACAGTGCGTATTTCACCAGGTAAGAATTTCTCTTGCAAGTGGGAGCTCTCAGCATAATGCAGCAGTTGAACCATGAGTGGTCTCCTGACTCTTTTCTATGTGGCTGAACCCTGCTGAGATCCAGCAGCTCAGGACCAAGGGTACTGTGTTCAGGTGCCTAAAGTAGCAGACAGACACCAAAGGGTTTTTAAAGCTCTGTGATTCCTAGTTCCTATTGATTTTGTTTTAGCTGTAAGGATCTGTATCTTCATGTCTTGCCTGAGGTCATTAAAGGCTGCTGTGGAAGAGCTGGAAGTGAAATGAGATTTCCTGTCCTAGTCCAATGCCTTCATCAAAAAGCTATGTTTTATATCACAGTTTATGACAAGAAAGCTAAGAAACCTTATTAACTAATCTAACTCTCATCTGGCTGTATGAAGAAATCCAGCACAGCATTATATCATCCTTTTGAAGATACACATATATATGTTATGTTGCTTGGGAGTTCGCTAAGTTATACCTCGGGTATTTTCCTTTGAAGACCTTCATAATACTTTTAATGTGGTAGTTTTCCATGAAATTATGTCCTCCCTATCTATTAATTGACAAAATAGATCATCCTTTGCTTTCTTCTCTGCTGGTTTTATGGTTTAAAGATGAAAGCTAGGCTAATAGTGCAAAATCTGAAGTTTAAACTGCATTTTGTCTCCAGTAGTTGGCATTCTTCTTTAATTACTACATCCTTTGCACAGTTTTTCAGAGGGATTAACTTTGTAACAGCTCTGATTAAGGACCTGGTGGAAGAAACTTACATTAACCATTTGTACTCCATTTGATCAAGTGTTTCAGAAGGGAAATGGACAGCTTGAGGTCCCAGCAGTGGATATTACAGCATTTAGCTCATCGGTGACTGATTCAAAGCAGTCTGGGTTGCTGATGACCCACCCTTTGTTAGCATTGACTGTGTAAGTGAATCAATGTGTAAAAAGCTGCCCACGTAATTTTGTCATCTTTAAAGTCATCGTCAGTCACACTTTCCAGATCAGGTTCTAATCTCTTTGTTTTGTTAGGTTTTCTTAATTGCTGTGATTCATCCTGATCCTAGGGTGTGTCCACTGACAATTGCCCAGTTATCAAATGTGTTTAGGAAAAGGTGCAGGAGGAGCAAGAAATTGAAAATTGCAGGAATATATGTCCTATACCCTGTTACAGTCTTTTCCAAGATGGGAAGAGGCATTGGTGTATACATCTAAGTGGGGTCAAGTACAGATTGCTCTGAGGTCCAGTTTGACCATTGACTGTTGATGGGAGTTTGTCTCTGTACCTGGTAGTAACGTACTTCAATATATTAATTTCAGTGAAGAGTAAGATGTGCAGTGTAACTCAGGGATAATGGGGTTTGTACTCTTCAATTTTTTATGTCATTTAGTAAGTGCTGATCTTGCATTAAGATGTCACTGTCAAACTGGGTAGCATTAAAGAGGAAAGAGTTGCTAAATTTTCAGCAGGTCGAAGTATTCTCAGATCCCTAGGCACTTTCAGTAAGAATCTAGTGGAATAAAGGATAGCTAAAAAATGTTTTTAATCTAGACTGTTTAAAATTTCTCTTTTGAGAGCCACTGTAATAAATCAAAATTATTGATTTAGCCCGTAGCAGTCCAAAGATTCACTCATTTAAATCGAAACTGCTCTATTACTCAGAGCAATAACCCAGCGCTTTGAAATCTCTCATCAGAGACTCCTGGTCCGCACATGTAGACAGGCATTCAACAACAAAGATTTCCATTTGTTTATGGATCTTACATCAGTTGAGACCTCTGCACTGCTTTTCTTAGTAATTATCTGCCAGCTCCCACTGCACCCTGTGGAAGCCTTTGCAGTGCTGGGCTTGTGGTTCACTGTTTCTGGGCTCGGCTGAGCCCTGGCTGTGTGCGGCCAGTACAAGCTGTTCCAGCACTGACAGGTTTAACATCATCCCAGCTCTTCCTGGACCTCTGCAGAGAAAGAAAGTCTATTTTGCGTTATGGCATCTGTGGTATTACCCACGTTATGAGTCTATCCATGGGCTTACGTGTGGATTGTGTCTATGTGATACCATGGTTTAGATCCCCTATGTTGAAGAGAGGGTTAAGTACAGCTTTTGATACAGCTGTATCCAGGTAAGAAAAATCTCCTTCCAAGGGTAAATATTTTTCAGGGCATTAAAGGTTTGAATGATCAGTAAATAGTTGCAAAAGAATGCTTAATATCATACCCAAAATATTCTAAAATCAATCAAAAACCTTGGTTAAATTAACACTAGCTGATATCAAAAGTGTGTGTTCTGGCCATGTAGTTGACAAGAGCTGGTGAGTTCCATGGCAGCTTCTCCCTGTGTCGCTTCTGGTTTGCCTTTTATGCATTTTTTTATTATCTTTCCATTAACAGAGTATTTCTGTTCCACCTTCTTTTTCTAAAACTCAGAGTTTCAGAAAAATTGAGCACTCCTCAGAAGCATTCACACAGCTTTGCAGCACAGTTCCTTCTCCTTCTCCTGGGGCAGTAATTTACTGCTAGCGTATGCCAGTAGTAAATTACTAACCCCATCACTAACTTGCTGGCTCAGCTGCTGTAACCAATAAGTAGCACCTAATCATTGTCCATCTGCTCCAGCAAAGGAGTAACTGTGGGTTCAGTGCTCCTCACTTACGCCTGCGTGCTCAGACCTGGAGCCAGGGTGGCTGTTCGTAGATCAAAAGGGAGTCCTTACTCCCTTGTGCAAGCGCATGGTCCAATCCAGCCCTGAATGATTAGCATATTCATAAATTAAAATAAATCCGAGGAGTGAACTGTCCCAGGGGATCTCTCAATCCAATCAAATTAGACTCATATATCTACCCCAGAGCAATTCCTTAGAAGCCCTGCCTTCCTGCAGCTTCATTTGTAAGCGCTACGTGCTGTGTACTTTAGGAAAGTTTTATAATTACTTGTTGTTCCGGCTGCTGAACAGTTCTAAATGTTAGATATTAAGGAATTGCTGTTTCAGTCAGTGAACAAGCTCTGAACATTAAATCTGCTTCATGAGAAGTTTTTTTCTCAGCCATTACACATCTCTGAAGGCATATTTTTTTTCAAGTGGATGCTTTACCAGCTGTTGATCATCTCTCTGTTTCTTCTGTATGAAGAGAGAAGGAGGAAACTGATGATGGCATGACATTGCATAAAGGCTTTATCACTGTGGAGGGAGACGGGTGCATTACTCACAAATGCAGGCGTTGAAATAATTATGCAGGTCATCCTGAAAAAGTGCCAATAAAACCTTTATCTTATACCATGCATATTTTTGGACATTTTTGTATCATGTATTTTACGGAAGAAATATTTTAGCAATGTTTTACAGAATTCCATAAAAGAATTTTGGTACCATTTTTGTGGTATCTCCACCACTACAGCTTGATACCTTGGGAAGAAGCAACCTGTCTTTGTCACGGACCAAGGAGATACTGGCTAAGTAGCTCAGTGAGTAGTACCAAGTGCTTGGTGAGAACTGGAAAACCAAATTAAACAGGTGTTTTTGAGGCAGTGTTGTAAAAGGTAATAGCAGTGATTTCTTTCACAGAATACCTCATCAATTACCAAAAAATGTGCCTCATATACAGAATGATGTTGAAATTTAAGATGCATGCACTGAAGACCATTTAAGACTGGGATCATGAGCTGTGGTTCCCATTTCCATCGATAACAGAATGATGGTCCAGCAGTTAACAAGAGATTTGGAAAACCACAAGTCAGTTCCTTACCCTGTTCCAGTCTTCCATATATCCTTGTGTGTCACATAGCCTCTCCTTCAGGCCTCATGTGCAAAATGGAGATAGCTGTGTCTGCAGCGGAATGGAGAAGAGGTTTAGGAGTGTACGACTCTCAAGCCCCACTGCAACAGATGGTCCGTAATTAAAGCATGGACAGTAAGTCCCTTATTTTAGTCCTAGAAGATCACACAGTGGCAGATATAACTGTCAGTGGTGGAGGAGTGATTCTGATAATTCTACATTTGGGAGGAAGGTGGTCGGTTTATGTTAGACTTGTTTGTGGTGGAGTTCAATGCTTCATGTTTATAGTGGAGTTCAGTGCTTCTTAGAGATACAGGCTGTTGTTTGTGGCTCCAGTGAAGATAACATTGCTGAGAATGCAACTGAGGCAATAGCAGTCAAGTCAAGTGCAGTTTACATTACAGTTGTGCATTTTGCCATGTGGCTCTCCAGATGTGTATGTGAGTTCATAATAGATTAAAAAATGTTGACATTTTCTTTGATTGTGATGATCAAAGTCCATTGACCATCATGGACTTAAAATACAAATTCCAAAAGATGTACTAGAATCCTCTGTGTTGTTAGGTTGGAGTAGCAGAAGAATCCCTTCACATGTAAACTACAGGATATATACACATGTATGAAATATGGAATACAAATACTGAGACAGTAACTTTAAAAAGCTGTGGCTACGCTGAGAGCTGACTAATCCCTGCCAGCCACATGATCCCTGGAGAGCTTCCCAAACGCGCCTGCATGTGTGCATGCTAACTGTAGCCAGCCTCAGCTCAAGTTCCTGCTGCAGGTGATCTCAGGAACCACGAAGAAAAGATGTGGTCACCTCATACTGCCTGGTTTTGACACTAGGACACGATTCCAAGGGTGAGTGGGTACACAGCTGTGGCCACTCGCAGTGGTAAGCATGCCGTGGGGTGCTGCGTAGCAGCAGGCTGCCCAGAGGTTTTGTTCTTGGTATTTCCCCTGTGTAGCTCAAAGCCAGGCTGAGCGTGTGCTGCAGGGAGGCAGTACAGACAGTCATGAGCAGAACCCCAGGCAACCAACGCTTTGAAGCTGTCTGAAGAGCCGAGAAAATGGGGTGTTGTGCGTCCAGAGCTGGGAGCCAGGAGGTGGTCAGCCCTCATGCGCGGCAGTGGGTGGCCTGGCGATGAGCTCTCCCACCTGCAGCTGCCCACCTAGAGCTCCCATCCTACCAGCAGGGTTGCGGGGCTTTTGTTGTAAAGCTATTCCACATCTGCTCAGAAGCTATTTAGAGAAGTGCAGACTTCATGATCAGGAAAACTTCCCTGACATACATTATCTCTTAGAACGGCTTTTATATGTGCAAAAATTTATTCTCTATTTATCGTAAGTGAAAGCACTGAGATAGTCAATCACATGTAAAAACTTTTTCTCTGTCAGTTACTAAGCATCAGATCTAGAAATGGTGAAAATAATGGCATTTCAGCTGTCATTAATCTAAGGCATAATTGTGCCTTTAACAGCTAAATGAACGCTGTAGCTCAGGTGATTCAGGTATCTTTGCATATAATCATGCTTTCAAATAAATTACGAAGTTCAATCCAGTATGTATTCATTTTGAGATGTCCCAGAACTGTGTAAACTACAGTTGTCACAGTTGGCTTGTATTTACAACCAGTAAGATTTATTTAGTAGGAACTCTTCACACGGGAGTAGGCTGCTCTTGAGTTACGAATCGCGAAACCCATCCGTCTGTCACACCGCTACCCAAAGTCCCTCTTTAAATGCATGGAGGAAATGTACCACTGTTGCAGAAGTGTTACAGTGTCTCTCCTTTGACACAGCAAGAAAACAGCAAAGATATAAATTTAAAGCATTAGACAGTATTAAGGCTTTTCAGAGTAAGCCATCCAAATGAAAACCCATAATCACAATAATAATTATCAGGGGAACACATTTGATTTCAAAGTAATCATGCAAAGTGAAGCACAGAATATGTCTTCAGTAATAAAAAATGGTGATTTCTGTTCAGAGGTAAAAAGAAAGTCTAGCACTTGAGAATGTAAGTGCTTTGTACATGATCAGCTCGTGATGGATTTTCTCAGAAATGGGCCTTCATGTATTGTGCATAAAAAAAGAGGAAAAATTGAAGCTGTTATGTGATGAATGCATCCAAAGGTGTGATGCAGCTGGGATTGGGTTACTGAAGCTAGGAAGATGCCTGTCTTCCTCTTCACTTTAAAATTATTACAGCGTAGGGTTAGGTTGAAGTAATATTCTGTGAAATAGTAAGGCTTTCTAGACTGTGGAAAGACATTTGGAAAGTTCCAGAAATGTTAATATATGATTTCTGATGCAAACATGTTTGGGTTTTGGGTTTGTTTTTTTTTTAATTAAACTAGCAGATAGTTTGGTAGATTTCTTTCATATATTCTTTTTATTTCTGATGTAATTAAAGAAATATAATGCAAGGGAAAGAATTTCAGCATGTCTTTTCGTATTTGTTATTCAAATTATCCTGTGCCTCCTGACTTCGTGGTGTATTTTACCTGACATAGCTTTGTTCTTTCTGTTTGGTCTCAGCTGCCCATTTTTTTAATTTCCAGAGCATACCTCTAAGTTTAGAATAATCTTGTCACTTTGCCATTTAATCATGTTATTTTTTTCTCGGCATCCATGCAGCATATATGAACTTCAGTTACACTGAGTTTCATTGCTGAGGATTTATGTGATTGTGATAGTGGAGATATGCAACAAATCTTGGGTTTTGGATACACTGATTCTGGGCTCATCAGTCTTCATGAGCTGCACTGGACTTAACTTTGGTTGATCAGGGTCAAATCCGTCTTGTGATAGGGTTGAATCATACTTGTAAAATCATAAAAAACATGTAATGGAATAAGTATATTTTTCTTTCATCAGATACAATATCGTGGATTTTATCCCTCATATGAACATAGTGTTCATAGCAGGAGCAGCTGACCCGTTTTGAATAATTCCAGTTTGTATGCTCTGAAGAAGCTGTAGATTGGAAAAGGCCTTGTGTTATATCTGCATATAAATAGCTGCATTTTCCAGTAGCTAATATGATTCACTTCATTTGCCTTCTTCAGCAAAAGTAATAGCTCTTCCCTTTCCCTGTTTTCCTCTTTTCAGAAGTAACAGTTTATTCAATGAGGTCGTGCAGATGAACTTTGAAATAGCCAGTTTCAGCACCCTTTCTGGAACGCAGCCCATCACCTGGCAGGTGGAATACCCTCGGAAGGGGACAACAGACATCACCTTGTCTGAAATCTTCATCTGCCAGAAGGATCTTGTTGGAATTGTTCCATTGGCAATGGTAAGAAATTGTTTCAGCATGTTGCTCCGTCCAATCTGTATGTGGTCTGACAAAACATACCCCAAGACTCAGACAGGCGCGCGGGGGGTTCCCCTCTGCCCTGCCTCCCCCTGCACAGCTGTGCAGGACTCCTTGCTGAAATCAGGCCCTCACTTATGGTCCGTACACCTCATGGGTTCAGTTCTTAGAAACTTCCGCAGAGGAAAGGGATGATGCCACTTCACAAATCTCTCTCAGGCTTTAAATCCTGGGTTTCTGTCAGGCGTGGTTTCCTCCAGGCTGCCAGCTCGTAGCACAAAGCTACGTACATTTACCTTCCCATTTCTAATTGCCATTACACGGCTGGAACTTGCAAGCTGTAGAGCAACTTCAGAGGGCCTCAAGCACCGTTCTGCTACAGCCTAAGTTGCTCGGTCCTTAGTAGGCTGAAGCTGATACTGATTCTGCTGGCTGTTTCCCTAGTGGAAGAACACGTGGTTTTCAGGAAGAAACAGAAAATAGTAACAGCCTCAATACTAAATATATTTAAGAAAAATGAAGTGTAGACTTCCGTGTGGAAAAATGCCTTGGGTTGCAATCTACTTGCTCCGCTCAGTGTTGTAGCACCAGTTGTGGGCTACCTACATGCCTGTGAAATCATACCTATTGCCTGTCTTTACGAGGCTCACAAAAAATGATTTGTGGAAGCAGTGTCTCCACCTCATCCTCTGGCCCAGTGAACACGCAGTCACTTCTGCAGAGCAAGACTGGGACCCTGGGAGCGCCGAGACTTGGCAGTCAGGGCCCCCTCCTGCAAGTGAACGACCTGGGGTCCAGTTCCTGCAAACAAGAAATTTCAGTGGTATCTCCAGCATCTCAGGTGCACTGGTTTGAGGTAGGCATTTTATTTTCTGTGGGATTTAGGTACTTGTTGAGAACTTTTTCTGTGTTCACAAGTGAAGTAGGAACTGAGCATTTATTTTCGAAATCTTGCCATACCTCAGGAAAGGGAGAAGCACAAAGCTGCCAGCTACCTAGGACAGGACCGAGTGGCAATTAATAAAAGGAACTACCCGTGCCACCATGAGTCAGTGATAGAGCTTAGGATTTGGAAGAAAAGTTAGACATATCCATCCCACTTGTGAATTTTGCCTCTCTTGTGCACAGTCTTGGTGGTGAAATGCTGGCAGTCTTTCCTTTGAACAGCGTTCAGTGGTTTGCAGCAGATAATTAGATGAGTATTATTTCCTGGAAGTCCTAGTCTTCAATATATTCTTTCCCTTTGAAGAGTAAAGCTGCTGCTCATATCAAATGAGGTCATGCCCAGCAATTTCCTGATCCAAAGGCATTTAAGTCAGCAGAAAGCCTGTGCTACGTTCCAGATCTGAGAGGGAAATAATTGTCCTCATTACCTGTGGGGTTGGACAGGGAATACATATTTGCACATCTGTCCTCTAAAGATGTGAGAACGTGTGTAAGGAAGGCTTCTGTGGTCAGATTTATTTTGAGGTAGATGCTTTCCAGTACCAAATGATAGACATCTGTCTGCTGGCAGACTTAACGTCTTCTTGTTCGTTTCTTGAAAGAATTCAGCAGCTTCTTCTCCATATTCCATATCGGAGGCAATCAAGATTTTAATATCTCGTATCAGAGTCTAACACTTTTGCACTTGCACAGAAGGTTCAAGATTTGCTTGCAGACTTGTGTCTATTCTAGATTTAAATCCATCTGCCTACAAGGCTTCCTTTAAGAACTGGAGGTAGAAGTGAATGAATTTAGCATTGCATAAACCCTGTAAGGTGAGGTCCTTGATTCCCAACAGATGTACCATTAGGCAATTTGGGTTGTGCACAGGGTTCAGATACTGAAATCATTAAACCTTTCTCTTCGCAAAGCTTTCTTATGTTTGTTTATCTCATTTCTGTAGCTTGTGATAACACTTGGCTGAAGCCAAAATATACTGTGTTAACAGAATCCAGCCAGATGGGATACCAATGCAAAATTTGCTTTGCTAGCAGGATATTAGTAGATAAAGGGAATTTTCAGAGTTTTCTGTTAGCTAACGCTGCATATCCAGCCAGGGGGCTTTCTTCATTTAGGCATTAATCTCTAGCTGAGCTGATTACCTGGCAGTTCTCCTGTTCAGAGAGAAGAGTCACACTGACAAGAGAGAGGGTGATACTGCATCTACAGAGAAGTCAGAGCCCAGTCTTTATCTCCAGGCTCCCTGCGAAGAGCCGCCGGCACTGCATACAGAGAGTGGATCTTGGTCTATCAGCAAGGGTGGGTGCTTCATAAGCCTCTAGAGAGCAAAGTAGATTTTGGTGATGTAAGCATGGAGTGGTCCTGCCGCAAAACTGCTAACATCGAAAGTAAAATCTGGCAGGCAGAGTTTTTAAAGGTGGCCAAAAAAAAAAAAGGGAAAGAAGGAGCTGCCCGAAGATACTGTACTGGAGTAGGGTGTAGGATCTGACTGAGGCTCTGCTGTTGGTCCGATAGGCATCCTAGCCAGCCTTCCAAGGGTGGAAGCAGCAAACTTGCTCAGTTTGAGTGTAACACAGAGGTTGTTTCTGACTCCCAGAGTAAAGCATGTCTCATGTGAGCTGTTCCAAACTTACGAAGCAAGAACAATCATATATCTTTTATTGCCCTATGCCTGATTACATTACAAAAAAGTAGCAAGACAAAATCAAGTGGGTCTTCAAAAGGTTAGTTCAATTGTTGCTGCAGTATTTTGGAATGAAAGAGATTAAAGAATTGACATTGTCAGTAAGAACTGAACCTAGAATTTTAAAAGCGCCTTATAGGACTCGAATCAGTGGAGCAAGTGGTAGGATAGAGCTGCTGAAAAATCAATGGAAATTCATCATGCAGAGGGTTTTAGGAGAACCTGTATTCTGTGTGCCTAACTACTGTGCTAAATAGTGTATACAGTGAGAAACAACAATGCCGTGATGCTGCTACAGTGAATACTACAGTGAAATATGAGGAGCAAGAGATACCAAAACTACTGGGCTGAGAATAAGTGTAATAACTTTTCCCCAGAAAAAAATAAGATGTAAATTTGAGATAAGTAGATTTTTTTCTGAGCTCAGAAGTTAATCAATCTGAGTAATTTTGGAGGACATTTCACCCTTCAAGGTATTTAGAGAGAAAAATGAGGCAGAAAAGTTAGAAAAATGTGGTTCTAACTGATTCTGTTGCTTTCTAACTCTCACATACCAGAATTTTAGTTAATTACTGTGGGGAAGGATACATCAAACATAGATCCTAGTCAGACATGTGTAATACCCTCGCTACAAGATCTGAAGTATGGCACTTGGTGCAACCATCCACTCAGTATATCTTTTTTGCAGGCTAAATGAGGTTCTATATGTCTCATTCAAAGTATGAGATTAAATTTATATGTCCATCATTGAATAGCAATGATTAACTTAGGCAACATTTTAAAGAGGTAATGTCATTTATTGGACCATCTGATATAGATGGAAAAACATTGGTGCACTTCCAGGCACACGATCCCTTCTTCAGATCTCTTGACTCAATTAAATCACAACAGCTGTAAAATACTACAGAACTGGGGATTGTAAAATTCATCAAGAAGGAGAGTTAAATAAGAAAATAAAAATATTTCTTAAGGCAGAACAGAAACTATATCCTACTGTCTGCTGAGAGGAGGATCTACCCCAAAGATTTAATCTTCCAGTAGAGAAAATCTACTGTCTGAGTTGTGCCCTATTCTTGCATTTTTTATTTCATGTTACATGTTGCAGAATCAATCAGGAAAGTGCTTTCATAGGAGCTTAATTAATTATCTGCTAAGCTGCTTTTTAAAACCTCCTCAATTAATCACAAGTAACCTCAGAACTTGCCAATTAAGGTGTACAAGGTTGTTGCAACTTACTTTCCACATTTTCCTCAAATTTCTATCCTGTCATGAGCAAATGTGGCCAACTATATTGATTTTGTCACTTGGCTAGATTAAAAAACAAACCCAAAATTGTCCACATTTGTAGCCCACACACACATACTAATCCCACTGAAGTCTGTATGTTTGTGTTTGGCATGAGGCCGTGTTTTAGGCAATTTATGAAGAGATTTCTTCTCATGCTTTTGATAATACATTTTTTTAATACTATGGAATTGTGCTTTGGGATAGAACAAGGTAGAAGACCTGTGTATAAGGTCATTGTTTGATGCCCATAAGGCACATTAATATTAAAAGAGAACTCCTTCATGGGAGGAAGATGGGGAATCGATGATTGAATATTTATGTAAGACCATCTGGGTCCCTGTGGGTGGAACTGAAGTAGTAGTCCTTCAACAGCAGGATAAACTCCCTCTGAATTAGTTTATCTCTTAACTGTCACTTGCATGACATCCAGGTATTTAAAGTGCTGAAGCATAAACCTGGTGTCAGGAGTCTGTTCTGAGACTTTGAGTCTGAATTCACTCCAAAAGACATTTGTCACCATGGGAAGCCATGCAACTTGCTCATCTATGCATATTCCCTCTTTAAAATAATACCACTACTAAATTTTCAGTGGGTCTTTCAGCCTTCATGTATCAGGCTCTGTAATCTATTGACAACTGCTTCCATGCAAATCCAAGCTGGAATGACTCTCAGATATTTCTTAAGGGCTGTTGCTGTGGTTTCACACCTCACGTGCTCAAACTTTGTCTTTTCTCCCCAGTTGTATCAGTGGGTCTAATAAAAGATATAACCTGTCTCTACACGTCCTGCCTTTCTGCTGATGTAAACTCTATCTTTTCCTTCCATAATATCATCCTGTGAACTGCTGGTTAACCGAAGTTCAGAATTTTTATGTGGAGTACCCTGGCAGACCCAGCAGTGATGTGTCACTGAGGTTCTCCCCAGCTTCTCGCGAAGCAGTACAGTTCCACACATTCCTTTCACTCAGTGGTAAATGGTTTCATTAGGAAGGGCTTGGTTTGCGTATAACTTTCTTTATGTTCAGAACTCAATGTGTTGACAATTCTGCTGCAGAAGTGAACAGACATCTAAGATGCAGAGCTGTGACTCAGCCAAAACCACTTTTTGACATTTTTATGTGTGCTTGTTAACTTGCTTTCCGTTAAAATACAGGTGATCGAAAATTTAGCTTCCAAAGCAATGGTTATTTTATATGCACATTTATGTGTGCCATTCCCTAAGGTAAAGATTTTTTAAGGTATTTCATTGTAATGAAGTCCCTGTAATAATATTTTAAAATACGGACCTAAATAAATAGGGTTTTCATCCCTGCGCAGTCTGTGACTTCACACTGTAGAGCTCTGTCTCAAGGTCACAGACATCTGGAATTTTCACTCTTGTTAATCCTTCAGTCTTGAATGAAGCAGGGGGCAACGGGCACTGAGGATCTTTCCAGAAGATAAAATCTGAGGCCATATAAACACATCCATTTCCTGATTTTCTTATCACAAACAAACAAACAGATAATCTACATATCAAAGTTTTCAGCTGGCAGGTATTGTCTCAGTTTAATTGTGAATCACCTCCAATAAACGCAAGTTGAAGGAAATGTATTTGATGTAAAACTATTCTATTGCTATTAGTAATACTAACTGGGACAACTTGAATCAACTGTGCAGCCCTAAATAACACCATGAAGGCAAGAGGGTTTAGAGTTCAGTTACAACAGAGTGCTGGGTCTGAAAGACCAGAGTTACAATTCTCTGGTGTAACAGAGATTACTTCTGTGCCTGCAGTTTCCATCGTGGCAGGTTACAATTGTTTAAAAGAGGATAGCGTTCCTTCCTTTAGATTTATGGTGAATATAATGTCACTAAAGTTTGTGTCATTGCTCTATATTTACAGGCAATGAAGTCGGGAGCCTGCATGCCCGCTTATAAATTGGCCGCTTCCCACAGTGCGTTGAGCTGCGACTAGCAGCGCGTATTGATTAATCTTATCTGTTAAGAATTGGCTTTTTTGTTGTCTGCCCATCAGGAAACAAAAGCAAAAAAAAAGGATGAACTGTTGTTCATTATCTTAAATTGGTCAGAAGATGCAGACAACATAAAGAATTCAGAATGGCTCAACTTAACAGTGCCTTTTTAAGTCCCAGTCATCATTTCTACAACCACTGCACTTCTGCTTCTAGCTTCTGTTTTCTTTACTACAATCACATTCAGTCCTACCTTTTGCAGGAAATGAGAATGGATCAATAAGGCTATCTCAGCTGGCTGGAATTAATTTTTCCATTGGATCGAGTTCTATGTCATTTTCTGTGCAGCACAACAGTATGTATAATTTCCTCTTCCAGCATCCCTCATATCTGACAATGCTGTTGAATGGATTACTTGGAGATTTTTAAAATGCTGAGGAGAGATGGGGTCAGCTAGCTTCCAGATTTTTAAATATCTCTACCATGTAGAGAACTTCTGGTTTTCTTTGTTAGTTTTCCTGCCTGTAGCACAGCGAGATTAACATGAAGCTTAATATATACGCTTCTCAGCCTCAACAGGAGAGAAATCCTGTGAACCAAATGAAAAATTACAGGACAACAAGAATGTGCCGTGAGACAGCCAGTGACTCAGTTACTGGACGCCTGGTGTTGCGGTGGTACCTGCACACTCCCCTGGAAGAGGAGTGTCTCACGGCATTAACACTGCACAGATCGAAGGCAGACAAGTCAGAAACCTCTAGAAGATTCTCAGCCAGCAAGCCAGGCTGATGAAGGTCAAGATGTTGGTCAAGGTGGGATAAAACTGAGCTCCATGAATGGGAAAGGAGGGACAGCACAGCTGGCACTGGGACATAGAATCCCACTTCTGTCCTACGACAGCAGGCATAGGGATTCAGGATCCTTGACACTGATCACTTGTGCACGTTGGGAGAGTCCTGCAGTTCTGCTGACAGCACGGCACGGTGCAGGGCGCGTGGGGACAGCCCAGTGCCTCCGCACTCATCCTCAGCATTGCAAGTGAGTCAAGTCCACGTTCTGCTGCATATAATTTGGGTGTTGGTTCATACGGCATTGCGTTGTGTAACAGGTGAACTCGAGATTCTTTTGTTCCTGTGATTTATTGGGCAAGATTTGGGGTCTGCTTTAAGTATTGGTTCAGGTTTGTGATACTGCTCTATCAGAAGAAGACATCTTAAATAACTGTTTATATTTTAAATGAGAGCTGATTAAAATTCTGCTTGTTTGACATAACCAGAAAGGCAATTTCACAGCTGCCACACACACGTGAGCAGAGACCTCGTAGTAATGAGCCACCAGAAAGTGAGCACTGGACCCAGTTGATAGTGCTTGAAAAGGGCGTTGCAGGGCTGTGTATTTTGGTGCTGTAGCTGCTAAGGGCTGTATTCGCCCCACATGCCCTCTCCTGCCGCCTCCACTGCCAGATCAGATGGAGGAGAACAGAGAAGCACTTCTCAGCAGGAGCAATAGACCAATTTCAGAGGCTGATACTCCGCAAAAAATTAGCAGCTCAAACAGCACTGGAATGTGAAGGCAGAGGAGTTACTGGGTTTAGGTCTGTAGCGTGTATTCAGCGGTTCAGCCCCTGAGCAGAGCTCCCCCATGGCCAGCGATGGGAGGCACGTGCTGTGCCTGATGGAATCTCCTGCGGCACTGCACCTCGGCTGCAAAGGGTTTGGAAGAAATGTAAAGGGAGATGGAAGAACATTGCCCAGCTCTGTTCACGAGGTGCTGGCCGCGCTGGAAGGGGAATCAACCTCAGTAGTCCCAGTTGCTAGGTTCTGCCCTCTCCTATGGAAGTTAATATACCAGTTTGCATCTAAACTAGAGCTTTCTTATTAGCTTTAGCTAACAATCAATTGGCTTGACTTAACTGATAAATACAAGTCCAGGCAGTGCCCAAACTTTTTCCAGACAACGAACAGTTGTGGTTTACCCTAGAGAGTAAAATCATCTCCACCCTCTCGTGTTGTCACCTCAAAGGGATGACAGGCTGAGCAGCACCTGCCAGCACGGAGCAGGTGTGTTTGCAAACACAGCAGTTTCTCAGCCAACTTAAGCATTAAGTTGGTTAGCTGTGACCCATACCAAAAAACAGGAACAATTACTCTTAATTGGCAGCTTCTAACGATGATTTTTATCTGATCTTTAAAGAGAGTTCTAGTATTTCTGGGGAATACCTCATTCTTCACAATCCAGTGAGATACTCACTGAGCAGAATTGCGAATTGTTTAGGCTGAACTTTAATTAATGAGGTTCTGAGGTGCTCCAGCTTTGACAGTGCAACTATGTAGACAACAAGAAGATGCTTTACTCTAATGGAAGCTAATGAGTGAGCATGGGGAAAAAAATGACCAGGACTTTTATAAGCCTCGGTGTTATAACGAGCTACCCCAAGTATTAAAAAACCCAGCAACTTTCACCTTTGGTTTGTATTAGATGCATGTTTGCCTGCCCTGCTTCCAGTTTAGAGTTCATTATCCAGCCAGACGCTCATCACTAAGGATGTTTGTCATCGAATTCATTAGGAATCTGTACTTCAAACTCAGTAGTTCTGCTTGAGGTGGGTAAAGCAGGAGAGGGCTCAGTCCAGCCCTGGGGAGAAGGCTAGCGCCGTGTTGCTGCCACTTTCTCTTCGCCTGTGCAGCAGCTGCTGTAAAGACTGGGGGAGCAGCAGTGATGATGGGATTTGATCTATTCATAATCCCAGTATCAAAAGGGTACCAAGACTGCACCAAAGCCTGGACTACCAACTTTGGTAGCCTGAAACCTACTTTGCTACGCTGGAGGGGCTTACACAAAGGTCTTTCTGCGATGCCCAAGGTCTCCAGATTGATGCACATAGGCTAAATGAATTAACAGACCAAAATTTCCACACTGTGGTGGTGGCCCTATTGCTGTGATGTGTGATTTAGACCATAGTTAAACTGCAGGGCCTGGCAATGTACTTTGGCACAGACAGTGAACCTATCAAGATTGTTTTTCCTCTCAGAAACAGATCACGCCTAATATTTAAAGGACCAGCCCCATAGCATGGGCATCAGCAAGCCAGCGGGCTGGTGAGAGTGGGAATTTCAGCAAGTAAATGGAAACAAAAGTAACACTGACATTAATTTTAATCAGGTCCTAGTCATCTGATTTGTCCTCTGTATTTTTTTTTCTCTTAGCAAAGCTGATTGTCTTTCTGCAAGATTTGTTACCTCACAGAACAATAATACAGGCTGTAATGGTGTAATTTATTGCTGCAATTTGCTTTTGGAAATCCTCTATTAGTGAAAAATAGCAACAGCGCAGTTTTATTAATTACAGCACTAGAATATTGAATGCTGACTGTCACTAGCAGGATTAGTGACTGTGTTGTACTCGGCTCTCCGAGGCCCTATAGGACCAGAGCTTTGCGTGTTTTGGAGGTTGTGAAATGAGTATTTTGATTAAACTAAATTAGTGTAGAAAAATAATTCAAGTTCACTGGAGAGTTTGAGAAAGTGATAGAGGGAAACATTAGCCTGTAAATTCAATATTGAAAAACACCCTGGCGCGTGCTGTGCTCACCTACAATGTGGTTCTGCAGCACAGCCCCTTCCTCTGTGCCTGCTGCCCCCCAACTGCTACTGACGCTTCAAACCTCCAGTTTTACTCTCTCTCAGTATGCCAATCCAGGGAGAAATACTTTATCTCTTTTTCTCTTTAATGTGGAAATGTTTTACCTTGGCATAACGCTTCTATTTTCATGTGCATAAACCAGATTTTACCAGGATGTAGCTGGGCAAGGAGCATGTGGACAGAATCACCTTGTGTGATTGAAAGGTGGATTCTCTTGCTCTTGTGTTCTGAAACAGTGCACGACTGAGTGAAATCCAAAGGGCTTGCTATAACCTCTTTGTGATCTTGAGTTCTCGTTTTGGAGAGCTAACAGAAGGTGGAAGGCCTCCTGCTGCATATATTATGTCAGCAGCAGAAACCAAAGTGATCAGTCTAAGACCTGGATGTACTTTGGAATCATTTTGTACAGGGTACTACGTGCATGTGTGCCAATAGCAAGAAGTTTTTCTATGGCTTGAAGCTTTGATTGAGCCAGCGGAGAAGACTATGTTTTAGATTCTGGATCAGGGACAAAATGTCAATTGCAAGCATTGAAAAGCAGTGACTAACAGTGGAGCTGCCAGCTGGCAGGAGGGATCCTGCGGCATATGTTTTAAGAATGGCTGGAAGCTTCAGGATTGAGCTTTGTGTGGTAATAAGTCAGTCAGTGGAGATTCAGTAATTCCTCCTCGCTGCTCTTACCTCATTCAAATTATGGGCCACTCATTAAGCACGGTGAGACTCTGACACGCAAAGACAGGAATTGTCTGATGGAGGGAGCGCCGCCTGTCTGGAGTTATGTTCTGTCTCCTTTGGATCTTTGGTAGCACTCAGGGCCACAGGAGTTCACTCACCGTTAAAGTGGACACAGTAGTTAATATTTCCCGTGTTACAATGCAAGTATTTGGCTTACAGGGCCATTCTGTATGGCTGGTTCTTTATAAAGGAAAATGCCGATCTCCCTTACTCAATACTGGCACTGTTCTAGTCCTGAAGAATAGAAATATAAGTGAAGGAAGGTTTGTGGCTAGAGGTAATGTCTTTTATTAGGCCATCCAATAAAGTTAGAAAAACCAGCCAAGCTTTCAAGCACACAAATCTTTTTTTCAAGCCTCTTTTGGTGTTGTGAGTTAGAGATGCTCAGATAAGGATAATGGTCACTGTGGTTGCTCCAGGTTATACTAACAAATAAAATACTGCTTTAAACAAATGGATTTGATGCCTTTGTCCTTCATATCACTGACTTATACAATGATCATAGCAGCCTATTTCAAGGATGCTTCTCTAGCCATGAACCTCTAGCCAGTATGATCTTGCAAAGGAACCCCTGAAGGTAAAATATGTTTTTGCTGGAGCAAGAGGAAGATAATTGCATCAGTGATTATACTTTATATATACTTCATATATTTACTTTGTCTCCTTCTAGATATATGCTGGGATTAGTTCCTGTATATTATAAGGCCCAGCAGTCTGTTAGACATGTCTGATTAATAATTTAGTTTTCCTGTGTCACTCATCTTTTTAACTGTAGTAAGTTTCTGATGTCTGTGCAGTGTCAGTTCTCACTAATGCAATAATCTTGTTCCTGCCCTCTGTGTGCTTTCCTTATGTGGACCTGCTATGAAGTCAGTGAAATCAATAATCTATTTGGAAAAGAATAATAATCTAAGAGGCAAAAATAGGAAATAATAATTACTATTTTCTGCATTTATATTACTGCATTTTCACAGCAGTTTCATAAGAATCTCTGTTGTGCCTGTCACAGATTTTGCTTATTGAAAATTAAAACTGTACAGCCAAAATAAGAAAAGATCAAGTAGAAATTTTCTTTTGCTGATTTCAAAGTAGAATGAATTAAATGGAAATGATTTAGCAGAAGCTGCCTGCTGCACTCCCACTGTGGTTTAAACAGGGTTCTGACATCCACGAACTTGAGCCAAGTGCTCATGTGCACTCCACAGCCAAAAATTGAGGGCCTTAAGGAATCTGTAGAAGATGAATACTGCCAATTAGAAGGAGAAAGTAACTCATTAATAATCCGTGACATATTAATCTACACAAATAAAACAAGTTCACAACCCTCCACGGCAGCCATAAAAATCATCGGTGTATCAAGCAGTACCCCAGTTACTTAAAGCAAGAAATTGTCCTTGGGACTTAATTCTTAAAGTCCATAAAGCATTTAAAATTCCTTCACCCCAGCTACAGACTGCATGCCACCCCACACTGCGACCAGCACTGTGCCATTCCCTTGAAACACTCAGGCCAGATAAGATTTTACCTTGATTTTCTGAACTAAACAGTTTATTCATCGTCAGTGTGGCTTGTAGCACTATGTACAATGTGGTTCATATTCAGGAGAAACTGGGGGCTCCGCCTGAAATTCCAGGAGTTTTGATAGGCTTCGCTAGGCGCCATATTTTCATTGACTGTGCAAAAGTTTCTCCCTCTACTGTGAACACATGGAGCCGGGGCAGCTGCCCCTCTGTAAACGGGGAGCTGAAGCACAAGGGCGGCAGGTTGGAAGCTCAACTTGCACAAGTTAATTCAAGGAGAAGAAAGAAGGAGGTGATCCAGGTGCTTACATATAGGTGTCTGATACCACTGAAGGTGCTGCAGAGACTGAGCCAGCCACCCAGGGCTACCAGGTATGGCACAGGACCTACAGGAGACCTGTGCCCTTACAGAAGAGCACCTGGAGGCCAGGCATAGTACCTAAGAGCGTGGGAATGTCTCTCTGCTCTTGGGCACTTCAGTCTTCTCCCAGAGCTGCACGTTGTGAATCGGATCTGTTGTGAAGCACGGCCCCAGAGATGCCATCTTTTTCTTTGCCTGTAACTATGTGGAGATCTGCAGCATATAGTTTAATTCATCGAACTGTACATCCTTGACAGCTTTTCCTGCTACTACACAACTATACAACACTACAAACTGAAGCAAAGAAAAAAATGTACATATATGCAAACGTCAGGCCCTCTCTGTAAAGCTCCTTTGAGCCGTTCTTGACTCCCATCATTCAGAAACCACGTTAAGGTTTGCATCCTTGCTACCAGCGTGACTTCTTGCAGCTATCACACACCGTGTCTCTGCAGCCTCCACCCATGTCAGTGACGATGCAGGTTTCATGTCAACCACAGTGAACATCTGCAACACATTAAGGGATGAACTCAACAACAACCAAAATATCTCTGTGATCCAGATCATCACTGAGTGATGGAAACATCTTGTATCTGTCATCTCTCAGTAGTATAACAGCCAGTCGAATTGGTCACTTTTGCTGGGAGGAGTAGGAACCCAGCCCTTCAGGAGAGGTCAGCGGAGGGCTGTAGAAGTGCTTGGGTCTGACTAAAGAAAGCACGTTAGGGAGGACTCTGTAAGGTTTACTCCGTATTGCTGATCAGAATGGGCCTCGGCTTTACTGAAGCCACTGGCAAAATCACTGCTGGTTTCAGTGGGGTCAGGTTTTAAGAAAATTGCAAAATACTGACAGTAAGAAATACCTGGGATAGAAATGTGCTACATATAAAATGAAAAGCACTGCCTCTGTCTGCCTAGAACCAAGTATGTGGCTTCTGTTAACACAGAATGCATCGTAATCTTCTTTCTGCTGTACTTGTGTATGTATTTGTGTGCATATAGATTACTCACATATATACATGCAGTGTGTAATTGTGTGTGCCTCCATGCATGTGTCCTATTACGTTTCAGCCTGCAACTGTCTATTGATTACAGTTATTACAGCAATATTATTGCAGATATATAGGCAACTATATAACAGGGCCGCAGGTTTAATTGAAATGAACATGGGAAGAAGTTCAAATTGCTAATGAAAATTGCCTTTTTACTACCAGCTATATTCCCACAGCCATCACAGACTGGAGGCATCACCAGAGCTGTGCTGGTTCTGCCTAATGGCAGAGCAAACCTGATTTACCTGGGGGTCTATTTCCAAATAACTTCCTCAGACTCATGGAAAAGGAAAGTAAATGAATGACAGACCTTGAGCCCAGAAAATGCCCTTAAATTGAATTTTTTCACGTATTAGTCTTTTTGCAACAAAAGAGAACTGTAAACAATGAAATTATTTCAGCAAGAAAATATTATATGGCTCCATCCATGGCTGCTTAAGCATCCATGAACTATTCCATTACAAGATCACCAGGTGGCTCTTGCCTTTCTCTCCCATTCAAGCTTTACCGATATTCCCACTCCCATCTGTGATAAACTTAATAGGATCATTCAGCAACGGAGCAAACATGAGAGGTGTTCATCATAGCTGAAGGCTGTCTCAGACAATTATTCCTTAGATGTTTGAGTAAATGAAAAGCTATTTTTGTGATTACAAAGGAAAAAATGTGTTGCAGTTTCCGAGGCCAGTTTATTGACGTAGCTTTTGGTGTCCGTAACAAATATTTATCCTTTCCTAGGAGTACTGTAAGTAGCTACAGTCACCAAATTAATGCCCTTAATATGTTTCTCTCCACTTTATTTTCCAAGCACGTGGCTAACTCTTCTAAGAATGATCGTTAGGTAAAAAATCATATATATGAGTATGTGCTGTAAATGTTGCCCTATGTCTACTATAGATGAAATATGTGTAATTTATGCACTGCATAAATGTGTAAAACCATAAATTTTCAAGAGAACTTAGGACAGTTTATTGTTTGTATTCATCAGGTGTAAGTGTCTGTGTAAGTATCTGTAAGTATACTTATATCCATAAGTAGCAGTGCTCTGAAACAACAGCAGCAATGGTTAAGTATGGCAGTCGCAGAATAAGGGCTTTTAACCTGTCACTGCACAGCTTTTCATCTGTTTGCATCTTCTGCGCTCAAAATAGCTAGTAATGATGCTGCAGTTGGAATATCTCAGGTAGTCACTCACATTTCAACTCATAACTACAATTTTTTCTCTCTAGGTAATGGGTTTCCTATGTAAGTGCATTAATTTCTGAGTCAATTTAGCAAAATGCTGAAAGTAAGGAATGAAATTTCACGAAGGGGAGCAGGTAGTTTCCTGAGTTACACATACACATCTTTTACAAAATCGGGGGTGTTGTTTCTTTATGTCTAAGTATAGAGAAATAAAATGTGGGCTTCTGCTTCCCATCTTCTCCAGTCACCTTTATGTCCTTATTCTATATTCTAAGTGGTTACAGAAGGATGAAGTGTGGGCTTCTGCTTCCCATCTCCTGCAGTTGTCATTAAAACTTTTTCTCTGTTTTTAAGTGGTTCCAGAGCTGTTTCCTTTGAAGTCAGCTTCAGTTACGGACTCTTCCTCCACACAGCAGGAAATATCACCTTTCTTTGAAAATAGATGTTGGCCACTGGATCCTGACGTATCTGTTGTAGTCAACAGAAACTAGCGGCAGCTTTGGTGTAACACTCGTTCTGTCAGTGAGCTGTCCCCATCTGAACAGAGTGTCACAGCTCCAACAGAACAGAGAGGCCCCCAGCCAGAGGCTCAGTTGTTGTTGATACGCGTCGATTATGATAGACACTTTAAAAAGACAAATTGTGCACATTTACAGCTTTAAAGATCGTAAAGGAAGGCACAATCAAGCATGAAAACGTTCAGTTCATTTTATTTCATGTCCTTATTAATTTGCATTCTCCATCACCTAGGGGGTTAGGTTATCTAATAAGATCATCTTGTCAGAGTAATTTAGGGTGGTAGGAAGGTTTGAAGTTATTTTTTGAGGACTTGATTCATGAAAAAAGCGGTGTTGAATTCAAGTGGAATACATTGCCATGTGTGAGCTGAGTGTGTTCCTCTGCCTGCATCCAGCGGCGTGAGGGACCTTGTGGCAGGTGGGAGGAAGGAGTCTCGGCGACTGTGCCCCCGCAGCCTTGGGGGAATCCGTCCGGTGTCTTTTTCTTTGCAGAAAGTTTGCTGCCTGTTGCTGCTGTTGGGAATGCTTCTCCAGCATGAATTAGTCTGGTCCCTCACAATTTAGGTATCTGGATCTACTGAGCTCCTCCAAGGGTGCAGGTTCCCTAAGGCATCCGTAAGCGCTGCTTTAACCCTCTGTGGGAAAAGGACTCTGCGCTTCTCGTCCCACCTTGCTGTATGCTTAGGTAAAGACAGGTTTGAAGATAAAAGAAAACAAAGGGTTTATAAATCAAAAATTTGGAAGAGCCATAAGGGATCAAATTGACACCCACTAGTTGAAGTGGTATTTGGGGGTCCATACTTTATAGAAAAAAGGAATTTGATTTTTTGTTTTGTTTTGTTCTGAGATAACATTGGGGCTATATTTTTCCCAAAATGTTTTTGGAAAATAAAATGGAAAAAAACCTAGAACACTTCAATATTTTTGAAGTATTTTATTCAGCAAGAAAACCAAACCCAAATTGTGTCAGATGGCGTGGGAATGATTTTTCTCATCCCTAGATCTGTTCAGAAAACCACAAGAATCAGTTATTCACCAAGATGTTCTGAGAGTCAGTTGATGGTTGCTCTTTTTTCCTCCTTGGTGTAGAAACAGCCTCTTATTATAGTCACTGATCAGCATATTGAGATCCAGCTCTCACGGAGCCAGGATGGAGTTACTTTTCTAGAAGTAGTAAGTACAGGTAGTATTGATATTCAGGCAGTGGAACTTTACTGGTAGAAATATTAATGGAAGCGCTTGGATCCTGATTCCACAAGGGAGAGGAGATAAGATTTCTTGGTTAGTCTCAGTGCCTGTGGCAAACTATTACAGCTCCTAAATCAAGTTTTGAATGGTATTGTGAACTGCATATGATAAACTTAGTATAACAAATACAGTAAAGTTAATATTTACTTCTGAAACAGATTTCTTTAAAGCAATCTGAATTTGATTCTCCGTTATTCAGAAGTGGAAGAATTGGCAGAACATTCAGAGGTGTTACACTTTTCTGGACCTACTGACTAATAAGTTTCTTCATTCCACGTAGTTTCAAACCCATGGGAAGCGAAGAGGCAGAGACGGGTTATCCCTCTTCAGCAGATCACAGAAAGCAATCTTGTCTGCTGGTATAATTGCTGTTCCCATAAGCTGTGAAGAAAGGGCATTCATTAGACCACAGCTTGAAGCAAAATGTTTCTTACTGTCCTCTTTGGAGGGTTCAAAAGCAGGGTGTGTCTGTTGCTCGTTCTTCTGCTAGCCAAAATACTGTTTGCAGACTTGGAAAATGAGAAGTTTATGCTGGTAAGATTTTACTTTTTTATTCAAAATTATAATCAATAAAAAGTGAGAGCCTGTTGTCATAATAACCTGGGTAGAGTCCAGACCTTTGTACCTGACCTTAAGTCGATGTGGCCTTCATACCAATACCCAGATCTGGTCAATGGCTTTATAGCATTTTTTCCATCATTTTACATCACTAACTGTAAACAGAACAAAGCAATTAAAGGTATGGTTAATTTTGTTCAGTTGCTCCAGTCTCTTCTTACTTCTTAAAAGAGGTGCTCACTTTTGAGTGATGATAGAATTACATTTAGCAATGCAGCTTGCATCTGCTAAATCAGAGCAATCATTGGCTATGTTCCCTTTTGCATGTTTGAATGCTAACAGGGTAAGTTCACTGCAAGGAAAGTGTGGCTTAGTCATCCAAGGATCCGAAGATATTTTTTCTCTATCTGTTAATATATTCTATATTCCCCTTTTCTGTCTGCAGAGCGTAATTTATCTGGACTCAAAAATTGCACTAGCAGGGTATTTGAAAACCATACAAGCAGGGAAGAAAATGGAATGGTTTGTTGCTAATGTAAGGGACCAGTAATTAAGATTTATCTCAATATGGAGACTAAACAAACAGAGACGATGATGGATTAAAAAGACATCACTTTTGCAGAACACTTAAGTTTGCATTTTGAAAAGACACTCAGATCTTTGTCACAAATTACATGATTCACGAAAACTACAGGGAAGATTGTGCTGGGCCCAAGACATTCCCATCCCAGCTGAGCGCCATTTGCTTTCTCTCCTTCTGGCTCCAGGAATCTGCCACTGTTTTCCTTGCAGTGGTCCAGCCCCAGGAGAAATGGGTGAGGGGCCCCAGCATAGCCTGTGCACTGATGGGCTTTACCTGTGTACTGTTGATGGTCAAAGCCACTCTTCTGGGAGATGAGAAATGTGAGTCTGAATCCCTTTCTTATGTCCCTCTTCCCATATTTCCTCCATTTACCTTCTTTAAGATTCCTGGAGACCCACAGGCATCATGTGGACCAAGGTCTTCAAGCAGATGTTGTGAGCTAGGGACAGAACTGTGCCAGCATCCACCTTTGGGTCTTTCCATGGGTGGTGTTTTATCAGGGTTTGACTTCTGCATTATTTGTTCTTCAGGACAGATTTGTCCTTAATTTTTGTGCCATGTATGTTGTTGGCCATTTAACAAAGATTTAATAACGAGAAGATACCTCACAGTGCTGTCGTGTGTTGAAAGTAATTAGCATCCGAAAGAAGCTTTGAAGTTCTTTGTTCTACTATCCTCATCAGAAACAGACTGCAGAAACGGCAACTTTTATTGAATAAGTCTGTTTCTTATGTAGATTTATGTAGATTTTCAATGGTCTAATTTTTCACCACTGTTAATTTGTTCATTAGTTTCCATTGTCCTTGGTAGTATGGACCTGAAGAGTCCTGGGGTACCTGGAAACCATCTGGATCTATGTTTGAATACTGAGGGATGCTGTTAAGTGAGCAGGTTGTCCCCCTTTGGTTTTACTGCTCAATGGCATTACCCCGTTTCTTTTGCAATGTGATATTACTCACGAAGTAAAAGTCCTCAAGGTACAAACTGAGGAATGAAGCAGAGCAGGATTTACATATGGTGGGCCAATAGCACTGGAATCAAGTGAAAGAAAAAAGCAAAGAGCAAACCAAAATCCAACCCTGCCGTGGAGTGAGTCTGCCTCAGGGAGGTCCTCAGTCGTGCAAACTCCTTGGTCTGTAGAAATGCTCCTGTTCTTCTGGAGCGTGTGCTAAGAATGTAAAAGCAGAATGTCAGCTTCTTTCCTTTCTGTCTGTGGATGCGGAGTGTCAGAGAATCCAGTTGGCAGAAAGCACAACGTATAATTTACTTTTAATCACAGGATTATGTAGATAAACAGAGTCTGATGCCTAACAATGTTATTTCGTTAATCAGCTGTAATCTTAGTAGTATTAATAACTCAAATCTACCACCACTGTGTTACCAGACTCGCAAATCAGCACAACCGTTGCCTGCAGCGCAGGGCAGCTCTGTGCATCACGCTAACCAGGGTGCCCTGGAAACTTGTGATGCATAACTTAGTGCTCAGTGGCAGACTATTTATGGTGTCCACAACTGGCGTATGTGGAGTTTACTTTATATCTCCATCTTCTTCTCCTGTAAATGTGTTGCCAGAGTGTCACTGTTCATCAAGGGTGATGGGTTGAGCACTGGCTGGAAGTGCAGTGCAGCTCCTGGAGCTTTCCTGCATAGGCATTCCCCACTGATTCAAGTGCTGTCAGCAGCATGCAGGGGCTCGCTGCTTCTGTCCTGTTGCCGTAAGACAAATACTGGTTTGATTTTAAGGGAGGCAGTGCCCAACTGCCTCTTCTCCAAAAACTTTTTCAAGAAACTTTCCCTATAAATTAAAACCTACTTGGCTTTTCTGTGTCACTCCTTCAGGTCTACAGCATAGGTTTGCTACTCAAGAGGTAGTGTGTTTGCATGGGAGGAAAATCTTAATGCTAAGCTATGATTAACATCGTTCTATGAGATTCCACTTGCAGAGTTTTCAGCCTCTAAACAGGACCATTCTCATGACCTCAGGCTCCCATGGATTTCTCTTGATAACACCATCTAATCGGATTTAGACTTTAATTAAACAGCTGTCACTTTGCTTCCTCATTCTCCCGCAAATTAAGGTTGAATTAGTTCCTAAATTAGTCATGGCTGAATGCTTGCCTTAGAACTGAGAGGTTGGATGAACATAAGGTTTGCTCTTTGGCTAAATTCAAGCAACTAAGGCTTGCATTCTGCGTTCTTGCTCTTTGCACAGAGCTCCCACTGACATCGGTGGAAGTTCCCTGACTGAAACAGGGATGGAATAAAATGTGAGGTTCCTGCAGATTCAACCACAGTGTTACCTGTCTTCAAATGTGAGCACATGCTTCTTCTCAGCTCTGGCTGGCATACATTCGCTTTATGGATGTTATTTTCCCTTTCTCAAAAAGGTCTTGATTTTGCTGAAAACCAGTTCTGCTAAGTTTATTGTGAAGCACAATGAGTGCAGCTGTGGAAGAAAATGTGTAGACCAATTCTACTGCTAGTGGACTTTACCTAAATTAACTCTGATGTAACCGAGACCAGAGTATGAATAAAGTTTATTGTAACATCAGCTCCAAGCAGGACAGCTCAGTCTTCCTGCAGAACGGTGATACTGGCATCAAATTCTGCTTAATGGTCTCACTGCACTCAGGTCTCAGTGCGATACAATGCAGTGGGATTCCCTGCCTGACACCAATCTCACCACTTTCCTTTGAAATGCCAGTTCTTTTCCTGACCTACTCAAGTGTAGTAGCAAGACTTGTAACTGTGGTGACTTGATACAGGCACACCCAGATGAGTGCCAAGCCACTAGGCTGCCAGAACCCACCGGTTCTAGCCTGTGGGCTTCTTAATTAATTTTATATTTTTTTTCAAATCAAGAACACAGGGACGTGAATGGGAGTACCTCTTTGTCCTAACTAGTTACACTTGAGTCACAGCTTATCAAGTGCACATCTATAAAGAGGTGTGCAAGCCACCCAGCCCTCTTACTTTATTTGTTTATCTGGGGAAGGCAGATGGACAGTAGAAGTTGCTCCTGCTATGAAGGTTTCATACCACACTTGCTGCATACATATTCCAGCAGAGAAACTTCTCTTTATCTGTAGGAGGTATCCAGTTGTGACCCCAGGGCTTCATTCCCAAAGTCACTGAAGCATGTTGAATGAAGGTTTGGGTAGAGGAGGTACAATTCTGTGTCCTTGATGCAGAGTCTGACGGTTCAGGTCCTTTGCACGAGGCTGGGGTTTTGAGCAAGCAAACACAGTGCTGGTTGGAGCTGGGCTGGTACAGAAGATGCCATCTAAGCTGGGAAAGAGTAGGTGTTTTGTTAGTGGATAATGAAAATGCTGTGTTGGGTGAAGACAGTTACTCAGTTCTGTTTAGGAGATCTAGCTAGCCTCAAGTAAAAATTTACCAATACTTTTAAAAGTAATTTCTTATTTTTTCTTATTTGCTTATTATTTCTTATTTTTCTTATTTGTTAACTAAATATGTTTAAATAGTAATTATTTCCTTCATATGCTGTATTCATTGAAGGGATGCCCTGGTAACAGGAGAGAACTGCCTTAATCGGGACGTTGTCGGTAGTTCTTGAAGGCCAACTGTCTCTGCACTATCGGTCAGATGTTGGGATTTGGTCATTGTGCTGCAAAGATAGTTTGAGGCTTCCAAAGAAGTTCAGGACTCAAATCTCCCTTCTGCGTCAATGAGAATTACATGTGTAGTTCTCCGTTTTGACTTTGGAAATTACAACCCTTGCTTTTTTAGAGTTGTAATACACTTACAGAAGCTCCTTTCCAACCCGGATATTGAAGCTTACTTATAACTCATCCTCCTTCTGGTTTTTATTTTTTTGTTGGGTTTTTTTGTTGGGTTTTTTTTTCAATTTACTTTACACTACTTTCCCCATTTTTTAATTTATTGGGAACAGGTCCAAACATTGCTATCAGATGCTTTCAGTCTTTTGCCACACAAGAGAAATTTGATTTTAAAACTTTAGTTGCTGCCTGCACAGAAAGTAGATTAGTTCTTGGGGGATTTTAAAAATTAAAGAATGTGGAAATGGACAAGATATTGTGATTTTGAAAAGTGCCTACATTTTAAATGAGTTCTTAGTCTCTCTAAAGGTTTCTCCGTAATCTTGGTTGTATACTCCCAAATTAGCTTGCAAATGGGATAGTATATTGCATTTAAAAATAAAATGTAAAAATCATCACCTAGACTACCTAGCATATTTCCTGGTCTGATGTGAGAACAAGTGTTTTCTTAATGTTGCTGGACATACCCTTAAGATTCAGCTACTGTTTCTGCTGATCAGTGGCGAATGAAGGGTGTTCCAGGAGGTGGCAGAGTGCCAGGAGCAGGTTGGGGTGCTGAATCGGAGCCCTTGGCTGCGGCGCACACTCGGAGCGCTCAGTATTGCCGAGCAGACAGACAGACAGAGGTCTGTTTAAGCTCCTTTTACTTTTATGAGTTTCAGTTCAGCTTTTGAGGAGTCTTGGACCATGGAGCCTTTCATACATCATTTAGGGTTTTCTGCCTAACAGCTTGTGTATGGGTGCAGACAATGGGTCAATTCTCCGTTAACATTAAAGCCTGTGGCTTTATTGCAGCAATATAAAGGAGACACAGAGGAGGCAGAAGTTATGCCATAAGGCTATTCCATATGCAGGGATATAGGACACACATTTTTCCATTTTAGCTCTAAACAAAAAGACAATAGAATCAAGACTTGGTTCTTTGGTCTTTCTTTTTTTTTTTTTTAATATCACAGTTGAATAGCATAGGGCACTCACAGACTGAGGAAGGGAAGTGGCCGGTTTGAAAATTGCTTTTAACGTAGTGTGTAATATATTAATTGCTTATACTTCAGTATTTCTTAGTCTGTAGAATAGCAATGAGTTATGACCGCTTTCAGTGGAGATGAAATTCGAAGGTTTCTATCTCTGCTCGAAGCTGTAGCTAGGTGGCTACCAATTGCTTCCCAGTGCTGGGGATCTCTAACGATTGTGGTGGTACTAGCTATGAAGCCATTAGTTAATATCTACGACGTGCACATCATGAATTTGAAATTCCTAAAGTTCGTATTGGGATGCAGAGAAGGGATGTAAAATTTCAGTAGCCTAGTATCATGAGAAATGCTGCCTTTTACAATTTTGGGGGCAGATGCATCTCTGAGGTAATTAATCAAAATAAATTCATTCAGATGCACACTACTTCCTTTAATGAAACCATTAGCAAAGGGCAGAAGATTGAGGTTTCTAATTGCTGATAATGGGCCGATAGTCAGATTTTCTGTCTTCTCTTCAGAAAGGTCTTGGAAAATTTGCAAAGGTTTTTTAACCTTTGTAATAATAGCTTTAGATCAAAGCCACTTAGAATTCAGATGCACCAATAATGACCTGTTGGGAAGAGGGAAACAGAAGTGACAGATGATTACTTCCCAATTGCTGCATCAGCCCTGCTCTGTATCGTGCGGAAAGCGGGGGTATCCACGACATGTCCCTGTCAGGCTGTCCTGGTTTAAAGGTGTAGGTCATTTTCTTTTGTCCAGTGAAGAAGGATCATCTTACTTAAGCTGGGTGAAGCAGGGTAGGATTATTTTGAATACAAGACATGTAGGTTATTGCCTTATCATTCAATTCTGAAAAAACTGAGACTACCAAGATAGAGGGGTGGAGGGATCCTTGAGGGTCACCTGCTGCTTTGCCTCTTCTGCTTGGCTCATCCGACCCCTGTTAGTGCTGAGTGATGTGTATAACCGCTTCTTCGGAGATCGTTTAGGCCACGCTGTGCATTTGTTCTGCCCCAGACAACCTATCCCATCAATTCTCTGTCATTATTTTTATAAAAAAAGATTGCCTTAATGTCAACCAAGTCTTCCTTGTTGCAGTTTAAGTCCATTACCTCAGGCCCTATCCATGAACATGAAAAATAGTTTATTCTTCCTCATTTCTTGAAAAATTTTATGTGTATGGAGACAGTAACCGTCTTTCCCCATAATCTTTTCTAGGCTAAACAATCCTAATTCTTTCAGTCACTCCTCATGGATCTTGTTTTCTACTCTTTGATTTATTCTCCTTATTCTTTTTTATTTCTTTTCACTTGCAGAAGTTTTCCAGGGCAGTTTAGCTCTCAAAATCAGATGCAGCCCTGCAGCTGGGGCCCGGTGGTGCTGAGCAGGGCTGCCTCGCGCCTCGGCATGATAAGCCTCTCCATGCACTTCACTGCGCGGGAGGCTGCTTCGGTTTGTTTGGGTTCAGATTTTTAACAACAGTGTGCAAATTGCTGAGTTCCGTTCCATTTGTGATCTACTCCAGTCCCCAAATGCTTTTCTGAGAGCAGCTTTTCCCCTTGAATCTTTTCCACCCTGTGTTTCTAGCATTTGACCTATGGAAAAGCAGCTTGCATGTAACTTTACTGGATCCCATTTTTTTAAACCCTGTCTCCAAGACTGGATTTGAATCCTGACCTCTCGTGTTCCCGTGGTGGAGGCTGGCGCTTGGCCGTGGCTGGTGGTGCAGCCAGCGTGATTCAGCACGGTGCCGCTGGCAGCCGGACCATCGCCGGGGGGCTGGGAGGGGGCTGCGCTGGGCTTCTGCTGGTCCGCAGGGTGGGAGATCAGCCCAGCATCCTCACGCCTGGTGGTCTCCTCTGCCGGGCTCCCCGCTTATCTTCTCGCCTGTTTTCCTTAATCTTTGACTTCACGTTGAGGCCACTGATGACTGGGACTGCAGCCATGAGCAGAGCTGAGCTGCAGGGAGTTCTCCTGGCGCTCAGGCGGTTCGTTGCAATGTAAACCTGGGTGATGAATTTGTTCTGCTGCGTGTGGCACAGAAGTTTCACCTCATTGCATAATCAGATCTGTGTTCTTATCTGCTTGGCAGTAGTGCAGGGCTTGTTTCAGTTTTTGTTTTGTGTGTATGCGATTTTCTGATTTGGCTTGAGCTTCATAAATTACCACTAAATGCAAATATGGGTAAATCTGCGAGCCACAGAATATGTTTTATATCTGAAACTCATTTCTATGTATGGGATTTCTTTTCCTCTGAACCTGTCCCTTTAAATTAGATTTCTCTATCAGTAATACGTATCAGTTGCTAAGAAAAAAACTGGATCTGAGTAGAATAATTTCAAAGCAGAGCTGAGATAGCCTGAAAAGATGTCCTGTCATTTCCACAAACTCTCTTGCTGCTGCTTTGCCCTGGAGTCTTCGGTTCGCAGTGTTTAACACTCAGAGTCACAAAAAATAAGGCTTTAAGGGATCAAGGCAAAAGATTAATTTCAGAGGACATACAGCACTTCCAGTAGCCAAATACACAATAGAAAATAGGTTGAACCTGCTTTTAGGAGAGCCTGCATGGGTTATTCAGTGCTTGCTGCTTTGGAAGTCTGCAGGCAGAGGAACAGTTGGGTTTGATACTGAGGTTTTTTCACAGATGTTCAGATCTGCTCCTTTACATCTGTTTCTGGACTTATCAACATGCCAGCACATGGAAATAAATACTTTTAGAGCAAAATGTTAAGTTTACATGACAGTTAAGGTCCAAAAGCCATGCATTTCACTGCAGTGCTCTGTTGCTCAGAAATGCCAGGTACCTGGCAGAATTGGGGGGTGGGGGCTCTACCTTTGACAGTCAGGAGTTCCTGAGAATGACCTGAGACTTTCCAGTAATATTATTTGTAAATCTGGCTCTGATTTACCGTGTTGAGTAGCTTTGTTTTCATATTTGGAATAAGAATTATTTAGGGTTCTTACTTTTCTAGAACAGTCAACGTTCTTTAAGAATTTTTTTTAAGTTTGGTGGGTTTTCTTATGAGAGCTGTAGGAGAACCTGAGAAATAACAAGTTGAAAGATGAAAAAATCTGACCTAGATTTCAAACTCACTAAACTTGGATTGAATACAGTATCAGTGCCCCATTTTGCTGCAGTTGACATCAGTGGCTGCAGTCCTCATGATGCTGGTGCTGAGGATTTTGCTGAATATTTTATTTACTTTATAGAATTGGAAGTTGAAAAGTTTGAGAAAACTTTGACATCCTTACTGCTTGGGAATCTTTGGGAATACTGTGATGCTGAAGCAGGAGTTAGAAGAGTTAGCTTTATCGATGATGCATTGAAAGGCTTTTACATGCCATGACTCAAGTCCAAACTTCAAATTTCCTTGTTATTTTCCCTGCGTTTAATAGCATCACTAACTCCTTCTGGATTCCTTACATTGCTTCAATGGCCATATCGAAGGAAATTAAATAATCTTGAGACAGTTCCAGATACAAAGTTCACAGAGAGGACCCTTCTTTGCAATGGGCTTAAATTCAAAGAGTAATGTTTTTACTTTTGAGGCTCCTATCCCAAACATTGCCAAAGAAATCCAGTTAGTGAAAACTCTGAACTCATGTTTTGGAAGGTAAATATTGGAAAAAGCCCCACGTAAGTACAAAGTAGAAGCTACCTGTGATGTGGGCATGGCTGGACTGAATTTAGCTGTGATCATGTAGCTCGCTCTTTAGCAGCGTGCAATGCATCTGACGGTGTTTATTTAGCAGATCAAATGTAATCGGGGTTTTACTATATTTTACCAGGTTGCACCTGTTTGAAAATGAGATTCCATCATTAGGCACTGAGAACTAATGCATCTTTCTTGAGTCCAGTTGAAGAGGTGATGCTTGCCTTATGGAGATTTCTTTAGCTGTCTCTGAACAGCACTGTGCTTTTTTTTTTTTTTTTTTCATGTGTGTGTACAGGACATGGAAATTCTGAATACTGCAATTCTCACAGGAAAAACAGTGGCAGTGCCCATCAAAGTAGTGTCCATTGAGGAGAACGGTGCTGTGACAGACATCTCTGAGTCAGTTGAGTGCAGATCCTCTGATGAAGACGTCATTAAAGTAAGTTCACACCTTGTATTGGCTTCTGAAATGTCATGTATTTTTATACACAAAAAGCTAGTAGCCTGGGAACAACCACTAAATCAACTCCAACAAAATTAATTGTACTATTGTTTCAAAAGCATAAGGAGAGGATTTTTTAAGAAAATAGAGTATTAGGTGCAACAGTATAGCCACCATGCCGAGATCAGTGTTTTAATTTTGTGTCCTAATTTTAGAAGGTCTTGGTAGCATCACCTCAAGTCCTCTATGCACAGTCTTCATTCACTGCAAAACCAGCTTCGCTGTTAGTGCTGCCTCTCCAGATGTTTCTTATCACCTTTCCAGCTGTGATGATCACCTCCACAGCTGCATCAGTGGGATGGATTGGATGAGTGTTCCCCAGCAACTGCAATGCAAAGTCATCCTGGTCGACTCCACATTCTGCTGAGAGCTGTTTTGAATTAACAACTTGATTCTGCACAGACGTGGCTCAAAAGCATTTACATGGCTGGGCCATCAGTTTAGCACTAGCAGCGGTAACAGGCACCAGCGGGGCAGTGATGTCTTGAGGCGAGACAGCTATTTCTGCTGCGAGTAGGTGCTGGGAGCCCTGAAGGAAACGCACAGCTGTGCAGGGAGTCAGTACAAAGGCAGCGCTCTGCATGCAGCCCCTTGCACTTTGCACGCAGGACTTACACGGTACCTGGGGTCTGAGCAAGGGGGATTTTTACCCTTGGTCTATAAGCTCTTTTGAATACGGGATTTTAATACATTCTGTGATTTTACAGCATATAGCACAGTGGGCTTTGTGATTATACACTTTAGGTGCCTTTAATGTGCTGTCAGCTCTCTTGGGTGTATAGTATACAAATAGCAATGCCGCAGCACCATGCATTACAGTCAGTGCAGCGTGTAGGTTTGTGGAAAGCAGTAAAACTCCTGTGAACTTGCAGGACCCAACAGTTTGTTGCACTGTTGTAGAACTTACGTAGAAGCATTTATTGTGTCATACTTGGAACTAATGAAGCCATTATAGAAGACTTTTACGGAAAGCTCTCTGCTTTCATCGGATCCTTCATAGCCAAACAAATGTCCCCAGTTTGCTGGAGCCTGAAATGCTCCCATATATCACATGCTTTACAGAGTTTTTAATCTCAAAGAATACCTCTTAACCTTTTTCCTAAGGTAGCCACCTAACTACAAATCAAATTAAAAGCTGGAATTTAGTTTAGGGGTCATCCTGATTGTGACCTTACTGGAAAACCAAATCCCTTAAGAAAAAAAAGTACAAGGTAGCATTCACAAATCAAAAAAATAAATTCAGAAAAGAACTACTGTGATCATCCAGATTAGCCATCTTGCTTTAAAAGCTTACAGAATTTCACCAAATAATTCCAGCCCCTTGGGGATGTCTTTGTTCCAACAGGGAAAATGACCAGTGTTAAGTTCTGCCGTTCAGAGGAAGACTCAGGTCAGGGGAAAAAAAATACATCTGATGGGCATTTGTTACACATCACCAGATGGTGCATAGGAAATGACAGCACAATGATTTCCTAAATAAAAATCCCTCTGCAAAAAAGACTTCTGGGTTTTACAGCTTTGGATCATATCGATCAAGGAGAAATGGAATTCCCAAATCTTACAAAAAAAGAGAGTGTAATTGCAGTCCAGCCTGGACTATTGCTGTTCTCCAACAATTTGTTTGGAAATAATGTTTTCTTGAAGCAGTATGTCCTTTGATTAGCACTTGGGACCCTGCCGTGCTCGTCTCTTATTTTCTACAGAAATAATTTATCTCCACTAAAAGGGTTTCTTAAAATGGAACCTGTTTGCACTATTGGAACATTTTTAAGTGGCTTCTAGAAGCCTCCCTGTCTAGCCACTCTCAAGTTGAAGTGAAACAAATAACTGGAGGCTAACACACAGTGTTTATTGGACTCAACTAGAGAAATTTTTCAGGTGTAATTTCTTTCTCTTCAGAAATGGTTTGGAATTGTTCAGATGAATAGAGATATGATCTTCTGTGTATTTAGAAATATACGCAGAATCTCTTGAGGAATGCGTCTGTGACACGAGTGCTAACTGCTGTAAAACATACAGCTCGTTAAAAAAATAGAGTTCAATGAAATGCTTTCCTTTCCATGAAAATAACCTGAGTTCAAAAATCTTCAGCGCTACATGTCTTTCAGAGGTACTATAAACATTTTGCATTTGTATTTCATCACTCTTGGACTAGCTTATATCCTGTCAATACCTGAGGGGATATACATGGTATTGTGTTACTATTGTATAGCTCTTATTTATAATTGGTAAATTAAAAGGTGGATATGAGTGTCACTGTATTAGCCTTGAACGATACTCTAAAGACCTCCTTTACTAGTTTCTTTTCATTTTTAAATGACATTAATAGCTTTGAGATGTTTTGAGGTCAAAACAGGGATTCAGATAATATTGGTCCACACATGCAGCTGCTGTGGCTGTCACTGGAAACAGAACCACGGATCTTACCCTTAAGACGTCCCTCAGTAGTTAATGAGCAGCGAGCTTTGGCTTCATTGGGACTGATGAGTAGAGGATGACATTAATGGCAGGTAAAGGCCACTGCAAGAATGTCAGGAATTTCTGCTAGGAGCTAAAATCCAGGACAGAGTGTCACAGCTGTCCCTGTCTTATTGCAGTGACTTGAAACAAAATCCCAGATCAAAGCAACAGTGAATTGTCGGGGGCAGAAAAGCTGGCTGGGGGATTTTATGGATGAACTCTAGCTTAACAGCTAGAAAAGGCTGGAACTACTGCTGGTATCAACACTTCCACAGCAGGAGTGATGGGTCCCAATAGCAGGTGATAGGACTAGAGGCAATGGCCTCAAGTTGCGCCAGGAGAGGTTTAGATGAAGTATTCAGAAATATTTCTTCACCAAAAGGGTTGTCAAGCCCTGGAACAGTCTGCCTAGGGAGGCAGTGGAGTCACCATCCCTAGGGGTATGTAAAAGATGTGTAGATGTGGCGCTTGGGGACATGGTTTAGTGCTGGACTTGGCAGTGCTGGGGTAATGGTTGGACTCAGTCATCTTAAAGGTCTTTTCCAATGCAAATGATTCTGTGATTCTGTGACTTACAGGCACCTGCCAAGGTTACAGATCTTGTTGAAAGCCCAATCCAGTAACCATTTACACACATGAGTAACTTTAGTGTGAATACTGCTGACATCAGGGAACATACTTATATGAAATAGTCATTTAGGATTCATAAATGTTTAAGAGATTTTTGCCATTTGTGGTGGAAACAGTTTATGAAATGAAATTAATACTAACTAAATAGACACAAACCCTTGTTGAAATGCCTGCTGTCCATTTGTGAATCTGTTCAGATTAAGTATCAGTCTGGGTGCTGTGTAACACATGGTGCAGGAACGTCTTGGTTTGCCATTAAGGAAGCTGACAGATGGACTTACTCAGAAGATATAAATAAATAATTGTGTAGTAATCATAGTAACTTATTTTTTAATGTATTCTATGTAATATAATTTTAATATATGTCTGGAACCATATCACAGTACTCTATTTACTAAGGAAAAGTCATCAGCACTTCATTATTTAGATGATACTTTGCTATTGTCCTAATAGACACAATCTTACAGAAATGGCTATGCTTCGGCCTCTTCAGTTGTTTATTTAACTACAAAGACGTTTCACTGCTCTCCCTTACTTTCCACTACTTGCAAAACTTGAGCTGTGTTGAAGAACTAAATACAGAAGCACTGTTTTCACTTTGAAAGGCAGAGGAGCCAGTAGTTGGCAGTATCCATAGGTATTTTTACTAGAAGTTATGTATTTTTCTGCCAGCAGGCTGAATGCAGTTCCAAGCTCAGTGGCTGAGCTACAGGCAGGTATTCATGGATCGAACTCTTCAGCCTCAATCTTGCATTCATTAAAGCCATCAGGAAAGCTCACCCTGAAATTTTAATGGGATGGGGACAGTCCCTCAGGCTCCTTAGTGTATCATCAGAGTACCATGGCTATTCCAGAGTAAGGTCTATAGATGCCCTTTCATCACATCGTTTAGGCACCACATAGAGAGACGCTGTGACTCGAATGAGGAGCGTTACATTGGGGCAGCACAATCGCTTGCTCTCTGAGCGTCGGGGCTGGATGCCGGACCGTAGTTCTCAAGCAGGTCTCCACCACGAAGGGAAATCATATGCCCTTGCTTTGCATTAGCCCTACCTAGAAGAGTGTGGTTCTCCACGCATAAGCGAGGCTGGTGCTCTGTTAGTGAGGGCAGAGGTCCCCACGCTCTGTAAGTGTATTGACCAGAATGGGTGTCACCTTCTCCCCACAGCTGCCGGACTGGTGGGGGACGATGTCCTGCTGCAGCACCAGCTTCTGCTACCTGAGCTACTTACTGTAAGGGCTCAGCTGGTCCCTGGATCCCTTTGAACTTTCCAGACATGCAGCCAAGAGACAGCAAAACAGGTGCCCAGGGAACGATGAGATGGGGACTGGTGATGGCAGAAAGAGTGACGTGATGGAAGGGTGTGAAGCGTTGCGTTAAAGAAAGTGCTAGTGCCAAAATACATTGGTCTGTCAAAACCTTGTGATGTTGTATGGGAATCGGGGTGTGACTGTCCTTACTGGTGCACTGTAGTACTAAAGGATGTGGAAATGCTCAAGATCGTTAAGGAAGGGCCTAAATATCTGGTGTGTTGCCCTCCACTGGGCTAATTCAAGACCTGGTCCTTTTCCTATGGAAATTGAATGCACATTACAGAACTGACCTGGTAGAGAATCAGTGCTAAACGTGACTTGGTGATAATTGTACTCAGTTCAGTAAAACATTTTAACAGAAATTTCCAAAATATAAAAATGAGGGATCTCATAAGTGTCTGTCAGAGGAAAGCCAAGTCTGCTTAAAACAATGCTTCCCATAGCATCTAAAGTTTCTTCCCTGTGCTTTCTTACCAGCAGCATCTGGAGGCAAATAATGATGTGGTGGGTTGTGATGAAGTGTGATGCAGGTGGTGATTTCAAGGGGGAGCAAATTTTCAGAAGATTTTGTTCCATTAGAAACCCTGGCACGTCATGGGCACGTTACATTTTCTCTCATACCGTTCAGCTCCTGCTGCATACGGCAGGGTAAGCATCCAAACTTGCATCACGTTTCTGCACCTCAGCATACACATACATTCTTTGTATGGGGCTTTATTGCAAAGCCTTCAAGACTCAGAGGATTTAAGGCTTCACATTATGTTTTTAGTGCAGGTTATAGAAGCAAATAAAAACAAGGGGCTGACTAGAAAGAGCTGGTTGTTCCTACCAGCTATTTTGATCAAGGAAGAACGCTAACTTCCAATAAAATGCTTCTACAGTGAATATAATGCAGTTGATTTATCGCTCATTTTTTACTTAGGTTAAATAAAACTCTCTTTGGAGTTTGTTAACTAGGTGCAACTGTTGTAGGGCTGAGCATGCTGAATAATGAGTAGGTGGATAAACTTCTGATTAAAACAAGTCTCGTTCCTAACTCAACCTGTAAAACAAGGGGAGAAATGAAGAGTCACACTGGATGGGTTTTCCAGGAATACAGTGTGGTCTAACAAGAGACCGGCCGTACTCTGTGCAGTCACGTTGATGTAGTGCTCTCTTCTGCGGTTGTATGTCAGTCCTGCGAGTTCCAGTGAAAGCGTGGAGGGGTCAGTCTAAACTACAGCAGCTACTGCCAGCCCTCCTCGCTGTAACGTGTGGGCAGCCACTCGGGGAGGGTTGATGCCTCTTCCAGATACTTAAGCCCATGCGGTCAAAATTGTAGCGGTACTCATTGGAAAAAAAATAGAGTAGTTGTATAACTTTCTGGAAGGAACAGGGAAAAGTTGGACTATTCTTTGTGAGGTGCCTGTGTGTTCACTCTCAGGCTTGCACCTTTTCCCTTGGTCAGCTCCGGGATCAGGAGCCAAAAGCTCAGTCCATGTGGCACCACCCGGAGGGTGATGCTGCTTCGGGGTCCTGAGCTGGGGTCTCTGCGTGGGGTTGTAAGGACACAGTAGCAGGCTCAGAACAAGCATGGGAGCTCTGCCACATCTGCTGCATTGTGCAGATAACCTCCAGGGCCACCACAAACGACCTTCCTGAAGTTTATGTTGGGTAGCTGGTGACCTGCAAACACAGTTCCTGCTCACCGCACCCTGGTGTAGGTTTGAAAGCCCTCAAAAGCAGAAGCTGTAGCTCTTTGGGAGTCCAAACCCAGCAGCCTGTTTCTCTGGTGGCTTCTCTTTCCTCTTCTGATACTGTGTGTTCCCGTGATGTGTGTGAAATCGAAAAGCTTTAAAAACAAGTCAGTCACAGCATGGACATTCCATTGTTTCGCTGTTCTGAAGCCCTGTGACTTTATAGTCTTTTCTTCTGGTAGATTTGTTCTGTTCTGAACAGAATTGCAAATAGAAAACCAACCTCCTTGCCCTCCTCCATACTTTTGATAGTCCTGTGATTTACTGGGATCAATATACATCAGTAGAGTGGAAAAACTTCAGAGGAGCTTTAGAAAAATGAAACTTTTACCACACACTTCTGTCAGATGCAAATAGGCATATAGGCCAGCGATGTGTGGAGCTTTCACAGAAGACGTTATATCATTAATGTATACCACTACTCCCCAAGCAGGCAGCCTCTGTGGAAATTGAAACTCAAAATTGACATGGTCTGAGATACTTAAATTCAGCAATAAAAGTTGTAAATACTTTGCCATCGCATAATATGCAAAAATTTCAAGGGCAGCTGAAGAAACTTTTAAACCATATCCATGCAGACTTCTTATCCTGTCATCTCATGCCTTCACCCAGCTCACTGCCTGCTTTAGTGATGTCAGGATGGAGAACCTATACATCCCACAAGGAAAATCAAAGCAGAGTGGCAATAACAGTGCCTCAAGTTCCACAGAAAGTGCTTCAAAATCAACTTCAAAGCTGCAAGATCAAGACCAGGAAAGTAAATGGGAGAAATAACATTAGTCTTGTGACAGCTATAGATATGATAGGAAGATGAGCAATTTTCTCCAGTTTTGAGTAATACAGTCAGAAGAATTAATGGTGTGCTTCTCCTTTCCTTTTCTGCCAATAGCTGTAATTTACACATTGTGAATTTGTATATGGTAGATACATATTAAGTTGGAAATGACGAGCATTGTGATGTTCTCAGATGTGCAGCTACTGTCCAGAGTGTGTCGATGGAATTAAAAGTCTCTGCATTCACCCTGTGATCCTGCTTTGCCAAGCAAGGTATCTGGGGCTGTGCTGCACCTATGGTCTGGTCTATCCCTAGTGAGTAGGAGCCAAACTCTCTGTTCAGCCCCATTTTCAGAAATTACTTGACTCGAGAGTGCACAAAACAGGACAGATTTTCGTGTACGTGATAACACTAGCTGCAGAGAGCTCCTGTGGCTCGTTGCAGCTACAGTTCAGCTTCAAAAGCTGGGCATTTGGGAGCAAATAGATGCCCTCCAGTCTCAGCTGGCATTTTGTGCCCCTTTTACTCTCTCAGTTCTGTCGTAGTGAATGATATTCGGTTAGTTAAATGTACTGCTTCTGCTCTGCAAAGCTGCCAGCAAAATCTTTGTAATGAGATTAGATAATGTACAGCCTTTTCCCTAAGAAACGCTGTCTAGCTTTGGGGGTTTTCTACTTTGTTTTGCTAATCTGGCTGCTCATACTGCAAATGCAGACCCTTTGCAACACAGAGTCCAAATTGCTTCTAAGCTATGGCCCCGATTTCACATAGAGTTCTCTTACCCAGCGCTCAGGGCTTGATCCCCATGTCATTAGTGCGGGTTGCTGGGAACTTTGCCTGAGGACTGATTGCAGGGAATGAAACTGCATTTGGAATGTGGCAGCTGTTTACAAGCACACAGCAACACCAACGCACAAGCCATGTCATCCGCTGGAGACTGCAGACAGTTAGCGCTTAGAGAGGCAGAATGAAGCTCAACTCAGTTATTACCGTGTCATACCTGCCCTGCTCCTTTGTCACCGTCTCCAGACTGGGAGTAATTACTCCTCCACTGTTTCAAGAAACAAATTTATTCTTTTTCTTTTGGTGGGTTGTAGGTCAAAACAACTCTCAGGGTTCTTCTTGCATGTAATGTGAAAAACCAAGCCTTTTGGTTATGAAGATGACAGCGTTACCGGTGTGGAGCCTGTGTTTACCTGTACGGCGGCACTTCCCGAGTCACTGTGCCGGGCTCCGGTGCCGTCAGAGGGAAGCAGGGGTGGCATGGCAAGGCAAGGCACACTAGCAATTAGCAACTCCTGTAACGGATGCTTCACTTTTAAAGGCTGCTCTAACAGTGTCACAGAGCTGTAAATATCATTCCAGAGGTCGTGGAAGAGCTCAGGTCTGAAGCTTTAACTCTTATCAGGCTTAAACAGTTTAACGTGAAAAAATGAGTAGTATGGGCCTGGAGACAGCTTGCATTTTCCAGTGGGAGGTTATTGATTATTCAGGATTGTGCAGCCAGGCATTGAAATCCTTCTTATGAAGCAGTTGCCATCACCTAATGTTCATGTGGCATAGTATTTCCTTTATGTATAAAACCATAGCATTTAGTTGAAATCAAGGCTGGACAGCTGTATAGAGTCTCTCTCAAAACCTCTACAATTAACTAGAGGATAATTTCTTCTCTACAGAGGATGTTAACAAAAACCCCTAGAAGAAATTCTGTAGTAAGGATGTGAATATCACAAATTTTGAAAAGATTGTCCAAAAAAGCTTGTGGAATGATTATCACTGTCTAATATTGTATGTTCTATAAATGTCAATATGTCCAGTGGGTAAGTCATTCTGGTGCTCTTTATTCGTTAATGGAATGAATGACTTTGTTCACTAAGCTTAACCTCCACGACCCTCAGTCACCCTTCTGGTATATAAGAGCGCTGATACTGAGCTGAAATACCAGGAGTGTCATATAGTTGAAAAGTGCTGAACATCACCATTCTTTACTAATTATCCTGTGAATTTTTTCATTGAAATTGAGATTCCTTTAAGAGATACTGGAAAAATCTTTTTGCTCATTGAAGTGCTTTCATAAATATTTAAACATTTATGTAACCTTTGAATATTTTAGCAACATTTACATTAGTAGAACAGAAATGGGTAAATGGGTTTACACACCAAAATACAAGATTTTGAACCTGATGAATACAGCAAGCAGGACATCTACCGTTATCATATCTCCTCATTTCTGTTCAGCTGTAAAGTTCTGAAACTTCTAGAACCTCAGGAAGCTTAATTAAGGGCAAAGCACACAGACTTCTACCTAGAAAATGAACTGGTGCCTCCAAATTGTCAGTGTAGCTAAACTTGGCAGGGTCGCCATATTAAAAACTTCCCTTTTTGTCCTCCAGAAGTGTCCTTCAGAGCCTGGCCTGATATGTCCAGAGGTGAAGAACAACTAGGAGAATAAACAAGCTAAGACTAGACTAGATGCACAGAGCCAGGACCACTAGTTTGTTTTTAGGTCTTATGGTTGTTCTTTCCACTCCTGCCTATAACAGATGCGGAATGAAACAGACAGTGCTTTGAGGTCACCTTCTTTTGAAAGACAGTCTTAGCTTATATTTGACATGAAATTTGTCTTTGGTAAATTATCTGTCTCCACCATCACTGAATGAAGATTTCTCAGAAATCTGTAGGAGAATGTAACCAGCCAAGCCGATATTCTTACAGAAATGTCAACAGCCCCTTTGTGGCTGCAGATCCAGGGCAATGCGTGGTCACATCCTTCATGGGGACCTCAGGCAGCTCATGCTCTCTTCTGGCAGTTCTGTGATACAGAGGTCATGGTGGGACCAAGACCTTAAACTGAAAGGAGTAAGTAGAGAAGACCCAGAGGTTCTGCACTGGGCTGGTACCAGGAATCTCCTTAATATTCACTTGCAGCTGATGTGTTCATTACCAGGTGGAAAGGTACGTCCCCAGATCACGTAGTGCCATAGGTAGTGGTGATTCAGGAGTGACTCTTGATTTCCAGACAGTGTTTTTTTCTCTGTCAACTCAATAAAATGTGGTTTGTTGCAGAGAGAATCTATCCAAGTCATTTAGAAAGGCAATGGCCTTTGTTACAAAGGGGCACAAAAATATAATGACAGCAAAAAGAAAGGTGAAGAAACCTCCAGGGAATTGTCCTTAGCCCTGTCTTTTGCTGTCTAGCTTCTTTATTCGAGTTTTAATCTGGAGAAAGTAGTTAGAAAACTAGAAAAAAGGGGGAAAGTAGCTGAATGCAGCTTAATAATGAAAGAAACTGCTGAAATAGCATCAGAAAGCTCTTTAAAATGCAGAACTTCTTGCTGATCTGCTATGAAGACTAGAAAAAAACCAATCACTTAAAGGTGGTGGCTAAGTAGGCTTTCCCTTTATCATCTTTTACTTCTGATGCCAAAGATAAAAAGCATTTTCAGAGGGAAGATGTTTTTATAGTAAAAGCATAAATACTACAGGAGATGAGAGGTGGATCACTGTGCACAGCATCTCTAGCTTCTGCTAGAAACTTCCCTGGACTACTGTGGTCATTTTACTGCTCAGTGACCTTCCAGAAGCACTGCAAAACCCTGGAGGAAAGCTGAGAGATACTTTTATCTATCAAAAATGCTTAAGCAAATACACTTTTTCAATTAATAAGAATTTGAGTTCTAATGTGATCCAGTTTAATTTATTACTCTTTTTAATCTCCCTTCTATCCTTCCTTCATGATTCCATGTGACAGTTTTAGGTTGTCCATTCCTGTGTTTTCATCTGTTAACCTCATATGAGAACAAATCAAAATAGTTTTGCCAAGTCTGTGTTTAATAACTCCAAAACCAAGTTGACTGTGACATTATTTCCGAGTTAATCTGAGTGAAGGGGGGTTTGTTGTTGCCCCACATAACCCCTACCTTTCATTGGTGAGGGGCACCTGCTTAGCAAATCAGGCCTTACATGTGGCTTGCTGATGTTGTAAATTGTAGCAGAATCAGTACATCTGCATTTGTTCTCTGAGGCTGAGAAATCCTTTTTATTTATTTTTGAAGTGATACTGTTTCAGACAAGGGCAAGGGAAGCAAGCCCGTTGGCTCTCATTCTGCTAGCCTGCTGCAGCTAAGCTTAGCTGAGACATGTTGCTTCCAGAAGCTGTAGACTATGGAATAGTTTTAATTGAACGTTTCTGGAGAAGGAGTATCCTTAATCCTGTACATATGGAGAGCACACGCACATTGTATGTGATGCACGCTGAGACACTTTCTCCCTTTCATCCCCTTTACAGCGCTGGTTGGAGTCTGTTGCCTTTCTTTCTCAAAAGCAATCAGTGTTGCTTCAAGGATGGATACCTGAAAGCAAAACAGTTAAAACACATACGATAATACAATACAACATCAGCTTTGCTCCTCCTGGTACTCTCTGCGCGCTACCTCATTATCAGAAATACAGGAACAGAAGAAAGCATGTGTAAGGACATTAGCAATGTTTGTACTTGGTGAAAAGAGTAATGTTTTTCTCAATGCAACTCATAAAGACCTGCCACTATTGCTGATGCACATCCAGTAATAAATATTAACCTGTAGCAATTTTAAGGACTGTGTGGTTCCTACAACAGCCACCTCCTTAGGATGCTGTATGTATTTGTTTAGCCATTTGTTTGTTGCATACCCATGAAGGCATACAGCAGCTTTACAAACACAGATGGAGATTGGATCTCAGCCCAGAACCATTTAGGAATTACAGTTTTGTTCCTATTGTTACTGTGTTTTTTTCCCAGACAGTCTCATTTGTTCTGTTACTGACAACACTGGGCCTTAGATAATATGAAATCGTACATCTAGACCAGACCTGGTCTGTCTGAAGCTGGATGTTATCAGAAACCTTTTATCAGCATGTGCATGTGGTTTACCATGTGCATAAATAAGCAACATGTACAGCTCAGAAAGTTCATACTTTTGTCTTTGGGGTGAACGCCACAGAAATGAATGGGGCGGAACCTGTTTCAGGATGGCAACAGCTGCTACTCCAAGGAGAACTAGATCGGATCTTACGACAAGCCTCCCAAAAGCTGCTCCAAGGAGAACCAGATTGGATCTTATTGACAAGCTTCCCGAAAGCTTCTGCGCAGAGGAAGATAGGGCTAAAGAACAAAGAGCCATAGCTGAGGCTGCTTTGTCTCTGGCTCTGCGGAGAAGTTGTCCCTGAGCCAGCAGTGTGTCCCGGTGGCCAAGAAGGCCAATGACATCCTGGGGTGCATTAGCAGAAGCAGGGCCAACGGGTCAAGGGTGGTTATCCTCCCGCTCTGCTCTGCCCTGGTGAGGCTGCATCTGGAGTGATGCATCCAGTTCTGGGCTTCCCAGTTCCAGAGAGACAGGGAACTACTGGAGACGGTCCAGTGGAGGGCTACACGGATGATGAGGGGACTGGAGCATCTCCCTGATGAGGAAAGGCTGAGGGAGCTGGGACAGTTTAGCCTGGAGAAAAGAAGACTGAGGGAGGACCTTACCGAGGTCTACAGATATCTTAAGGGCAGGTGCCAAGAGGATGGGGCCAGGCTCTTTTCAGTGATGCCCAGTGACAGGACAAGGGGCAGTGGGCACAAACTGCAACACAAGAAGTTCAATCAGAATCTGAGGAAGAACTTCCTCACCTTCAGCATTACAGAGCACTGGCACAGGCTGCCCAGAGAGGCTGGGGGGGTCTCCATCTCTGGAGATGTTCAAAACCCACCTGGATGCAACTGTGCAACCTGCTCTGGAAGAACCTGCTTTGGCAGCAGGGGGACAGGGACGACAGACTAGATGGTCTCCAGAGCTCCCTTCCCACCCTGACCATTCCCTGAGTCTGTGAAATGTTCCATACATAGGGTCTTCTCCTCCAGGCACATTCGCTACTTCCCATTTGGCTCTGGAAGTTGTTCTGTGCTACAAGCGCAGTGCAGCTCTCTGTGGGTGACCAAGGCTCTCTGGGTTGTGGTTTACACTAGTGGGGGAAAATGGACAGAAAGAATTGAATTTACTTTCCTGAGGTTACAGAGGAAGACAGAAATTAGAGTCTGTGTCAGCAAGGACTTCCTTGTACCCTGAACTTCCTTGAGGATGTTGTGCCATAGGTAACATTCATATGTGGTGTATTATTTAGATGTGAATTCCTTCTAACTTCATCCATCTAAGAATTAGGTGTCTGGTCTAAGATACCTCACAGGGTCTCCATCTCTGGTGGAGAGACAGATAGCTGCAGGGAGAGGGGCAGTGACACTGCCAAGCATGGAGAGAGGAGAGTCACCCACTGGCCATTCCTCTTCCCCTGCCACTGAGACAGCAGCGAGATGAGGGGCTGGCGTCAGACAGCAGCAGCTCACACACAGGAGCTGAATGCCCCCAGTACACCCCCAGTACATCCTGCTGGCTGCATGCTGCTCCAGGCAGCAATGCCTCTGTGATCAGGACATCAAGGCTGTAACTCCTGGCAAGTAGCCCTTGCTCGCCCGTGCAGTTGAATTTTTTTTCGTGAGAAACATTTTCATGATGTTTTCTCTCCCAGGGCAAAGCTGATGCAATGGCACTGTAGAAAGAGCAGCCCATCTAGGAACAGGTTCTAAATTACTGCATGGTATTATATATTATATTATATTACATTATGCACCTCTGCTGCATAGTACTTTTACGTTAGATCAAATAGTCTTTCTGAAACAACCTAGTGTGAGCTGAACCCCTGTCTGTATTGCCATTCAAGTTAATACTTGTAAACACACGGCATGCCATTCCTGCGGATAAAATAAAGACATTTCTGCCTCCTTCAGACTGTTAAACCTGTTTTAGATGGTCTGAAGGAGAAGCCTAAACAGCCGGCTGGGTCAGGTATTGTAGCGTGTAGGGCTGTTTTCAGTCAACGGAGCCCAGTTACAGCACAACCCCCTTAGAGAATGAGTCAAAGAAATGTTTGGTTTATGTTATCTGAAGTTTCCTTTTGCAATCTCACCACCGAATATTGCACCGGCATGTGAGCAGTGCCTAAAGCTGACAGAGGATACAAAGGGGATCTGTATGTCAAACTGGAAACAGTTTAGCTGCAGTATCTGTGGTCACAGAGGACATCCATCTGTTTGATTAACCTGGGAACATAAGCATTTCCAGCTGATAATCTTCATTTGAATAAAATGATATCGGGAATGGGAGTGGGAATAAAAGGGAGCAGATGATAATATAAATATATGTTCAGGTGGGGAGACACATTGCCACCACTAACGATACTCGTTACGGGTGATGAAATAGAATTCTGACGGGATGGGAGCAAGAGCAGGAATTGAGGAGATCTGCTGGATTTACTGTTAATTTCTGCAGACATACCAGCTCATTTAGCAGGGTAACAGCTCCCATTGCTAGCCACTTAATGTATGATTAATGTGCCACAGGATTTCCCCAGACATTTATGACACGTTTAGGAATAGATATGACAATGACTTTATCACATGGAGACACTTCATACTATCTGCATCCCTCTTAATGATTTATATTTTCGAGAGTGATTTTATCACTAGTACTCAGTAACGTAATAAATGAGAAAACTCAATGGTCTGTAAATTACAACATTGATTAAAGAAGCGATTACTGATATAACTCTTACATGACTATGATAATGCTTGCTTATATTTCAGGACAGCATTTACATGTTAATGATAAATCTACTGCAGTGTTTAGAAATACTTTACAGCTTTAATCAAAATGTAAACATTTATAAACAGATAATGTTTATTGCAGAGGAAATGAGTAGACTCTGTTACTCTTCAGTGGATGAAACCCACTCCAGAGCCAGCTTTGTCTTCACGTCTGATGAAGGTGCTCATCAGGGCAGAGCATTGATTTGCTGCTTGCCTCTATTTTGACTTGTTTTGGTTTGTTGGGTTCCTCTTGACCAAGCTGTGAAGGAGCCATGCTCGTTATAAATTCCACAGCACTGTGATGGGCTGGTGGCTCACTGCATAACAAATAGAAAATCAACCACCAGCTTCATAAATACTATCCAGTCTTTAGGCATCTCGAGCATAATTATGCCTCCTGAGCCAATGAAAGATTTTTGTGCTCAGCTGCTCCCATTGCAAAAGGCAATCATTAACATGCATCAAGAGAAGGGAGCCTTTTTTGTTGGTTTTTGGTTTTCAGATGCCAGCATTACACTTTGAGCTTGTTTTGTCGCAGTGATTACCTTTTCTTCTTTCTCTCTTTCTTTCTCCCCTTAGGTTTCTGACAGATGTGACTATGTTTTTGTCAATGGCAAAGAAATGAAAGGCAAGGTGAATGCGCTTGTGAACTTCACGTATCAGTATCTGAGCGCTCCTCTGCAAATCACAGTCTGGGTTCCACGCCTGCCTCTTCAGATCGACATTTCGGACACAGAACTGAGCCAAATAAAAGGCTGGCGAGTCCCAGTCGTTTCCAACAAAAGGTAGGTTTGAACTGTGAAATTTCTTGGGTGTTTTTGTAAAATTAACTCTTAGCAAAAACAGCTGCAGCACCTGCATCCAAAATGCAGCATCTTTCCCTGAGGAGCAGCAGTACTGGAATCCCCAGCTTTGCACGGGACAGGTGTAATAAAGCTTTTAAAGTTTGTGGGAGTTTTGCTTCTGTGTGTGGGTCTGTCCTGTGCAGCAGAGCACAGTGTGGTACTCCAGTAAGGTCCACTTATAGAAGAGTTACCTGCTTACATGAAATAGTGGTACAGGCCATTTGCACAGTCCTTCGTCATGCTAGGTAGCCATGAATCAACAACCATCTGTTGTTTTTTAATTTAAATTTATTTATATAAAATTATTTATTTATTTTAAAAGTTAAACTGTTTATTAAGGGAGTACTCTCCGTTAGCACTCTAATGTTAGTTTTCACTGATGTTCTTGAAAACATTTCTTTATGCTTCATTCTCTTTTGAAAAAAGACCCACCAGAGACAGTGATGATGAGGATGAAGATGAGCGGAAGGGAAGAGGATGCACTCTGCAGTATCAGCATGCCATGGTGCGAGTGCTCACACAATTTGTAGCTGAGGATTCCAGCCCCTGGGGTCAGCTGAGCTACCTGCTGGGCTCAGACTGGCAGTTCGACATTACAGACCTGGTGATGGATTTTATGAAACTGGAGGATCCTCACATTGCCAAGCTGCAGGACGGCAGGATTTTGATCGGACGGGAAGTAGGAATGACAGCAATGCAGGTACTGTGCTCTAGGCCACCACATTCTGCCGTTCCCATAGAGAACCTGTGTGGGGGCATAAATCCAGTACAGTGCTCTGCCATCTTGGAACAGAGTAATTTCCGATTACATTCCTGTGACCTTCGGGAGTGTCACACACAGCGTTAACCCAGCGACAGTGGTCCAGGCTAGAGGTGATCTGAGGCATGTGGCATGGCCAGGAGCTGGAAGCCACAGAGTCCTCAGACATGTCCAGGAGAGGCAGCGTTTCCACGCTCAGTGAGAAGTTGGAGCCCTTGCCCCACATGTTGCACGTTACCACCAGTCATCTGATGGGCACAATTTTGACTTTTTGAGACAGAGATCTTTAGATTGTGCCAAGTTTATTTTGATTTATTTAAATACTAATTTAGGAAAAAAACCTACACTCTGGTTAATAACCCTGAAAGTCATAAGTGGCCAACGCCATATCCTAGTTCTGCCCCAGCTGAATCCTTATGAAAGGCAATGCGTAAAGAGTGAATAAAGCTAATCTAGGCTGTAGGTATGAGATGAGGAAGGTGGAGAAGACAGTACATGCATGAACTAGCTATCCTTAGTTCCTTAAAGACAGGAGTATGGCCCTTAGTTTCATTAAAGGGAAGGCTATCCTCCTAGCTTGATGTTCCATCAGAAACAGAAAAGAGAGAGAAATGAGAGTTACCGAGCTAAGAAGTGAAGGACACATCCTAGACGTTGCTGACCTCCCTTTGAAATGGTTGGGAAGTAAGGCTGATGAGCTTATCCATACTGGGACACAGAATAACAGGGGAAGAAAGTTTTAAATCAACTCTTCTAGTAAATGATGCAAATAACAGATGTAAGATAGTATAGCACTCAGTATTGGATGCAACGTTCTCAGCCATAACCAATCTACTAAATGTTTTTCCAACCCTCCTAATGGACCAGGCTGCCTTGTCAGTGTGCTCTGCCATTTCATTTCTATGCATAAGACTTTGGAGACAAGAAGGGATGATGACCTTAAGAAAGGTTATTTTAATTGATCAGCCTTTTCCTAAGTTGATTCTTTTGTGTTTCTCCAAAGGTTTTGTCTCCCCTGTCTGACTCCATCCTGGCAGAAAAGACAGTCACTGTGCTAGATGACAAAGTGACCATAACAGACCTTGGAGTCCAGCTGGTGGCTGGACTTTCGCTCTTTCTTCAGCCCAGTGCAGCAAGTAGTCGGGCTATTGTGGCTACAACTGTTGCCCAAGAGTTGCTTCATACTCCTAAGCAGGTAGTGTACACTTGCTGATGTTGCCTTTTGGGGTGGGGCAGTGTTTTACCAGTGTGAAGTACAGGTTCATATGTACACACACAGACACACATGGACACACAGACACACACAGACACACAGAAACACAGACACAGCTTCATATATAACTTCATAACAAGGTTAGAAGTTAGACGTTAAAGTACAGGTGTAGTACATGTCTGTGTCAATCGCTTTCCTCTAGAGGTACTCTGGAACTGTCTTCTCATTTCTTCCCTTCAAATATGGACTTAGTCTGCAGTAAAACCTCTGACTACACGGAAGTTCCTGATATTTACATTTTTAATACCCTTTCTTTAAATGGTTCAACATCTGTTATTTTTGCAACACAAGCAGTCTTTGGACAGTGATCCCTGTTTGCCAACCGAGCATGCCCTTTGTTTTCCATGCCCCAGAGCACAGAGCTCTGTGTGTCACAACAATTTAATATTTTGAAGAACTGTAAAATAGAGGCAGAAGGTAACCACGTACTTGTCTTTTCCCTCCTGGAGTCACAGCAGACTGTCAGGCTCCTCTATCCTTTCATTTTTTAGATGGGTTTTGGGGGGTTCATCATTCAGTTCAGATGCTGATCTTACTGAATTTAAGCCAGCGAATTCCCATCTCTGTAAAGGGAATCTTTCAAGCAACATGTTTCAGGTCACAACCCACATGGAAGAGGGGAGAACATCACCAGATCAAGGCAAATGGTTGCTCTAGAACAGATTTTTAAAAAAAAAGGGTCAGTAGCAGTGGAACAATCTGTGTTCATTGCTCTTGCAGACAGTTGATCTGAAGAGTGGGAGTTGGGACCATGCAATTAAGTCTGTCCACAGCTACTCTTCTCACAGAAACTGTATTTCATCTCACATAGATATAGAGAGATCTCAAGTCAAGTTTTATGGCCCATTTTCATGATTTTTGCTACCTAATTTCCTGGAACATAAAAATAGTTTAGATTGGTTTATAACTTAGTGATGGGAAAATGTCCAGACTAGAAGGACTTGTTGCCCATCTGTTCCATTTACTGTGTCCTGTAAACGTAAGAATCTTATGTAATTAACCCATTTATACCCTTCTCCAGGGCTTAGAAACCATGTCTGACATTGTCTTTGGACAAAGACTGTAAAAGCAAAAGCTAAAGCACACCTAACCCAATTCTGATCTGTAGGACGGAGCACCATCTGTCCTGCAGCATCATTGGAAGAATTGTGGCTTCGATTGCAGATAAAAGGGTTTGTGAATCTGGAAAGTTTGCACAGATATATGGTCAACTTCTCAGATTTATAGACGTTTTGTCCTGAGTGTGTGATGATATTAACATCAGGTAATGGCAGAGTATGACAGGGCATTTCGGTAGTGCATGGCATGATATCTCATATTGTATTATGGTGTGGCAGTATGATATGATGTGTCATTATCTATCACTACGATTGGCAAGTTTTGAAGTAATAAAAAAGAGTAAGAAAGTGTAAAGGTGGTTTGTTTTGAAATTATTTTTCCCAGCATCTCTGTTATGGAACGATTTTAGTGGAACCTTTTGTTTAAGCTGATTTTCTTTTGTGAGGTAATTTCAGTTTCCACAAAGCAGCACATTTCTAATACAGAAGTGACCGGGCATGTCAGGCTGTCGTTGTGAGCAATGCCCTCTGCTCCTGGTTCTGCTGGGCAGTGTGGGGGCTGCTGTCCCTGCTGTCCTCCTGGGCCTACAGAGAGCACTGTGGCATCATGTGCACTTGAAGATACCAACTGTAAAGCAGGAGGCAAGAGAAAATCAAGCACCTTTTTCTCAGTAAAAGAAGTTTAAAATCTGTTCTTCTCCAGATGGAATCTGGAGAAAAGAAAAACAGGATCTAGACTCTATTAGAAGGCAGTGGGAAACCTTCTCTGCACCAGGATCTGGAATGCCCAAGGAAATGTAGTGGTCAGTAGTGGTCTTGAATTAGTCAGGGTTTCCACTCCCATGTCCGTGCCTTCTGTCCCGGCTTCCTGCACGCGTAGAGCAGCATGTTCCTGTGGGATCCCGCTTCAGCCTCTGCCTCTTCTGCCAGCATCTCCAGCCTGGAGCCTGCCCATCCCCATTGCCTCTGCTTGTCTTCCCACCACCTCTTCTTCACCAGGAGCAGGAGAAGCATCCTGGCCGCTTCTCAACTGGAGCCTTTGCTGGGAGCATCACTTCTCACTTTGGGGAGTTTGTGAGGGTCAGTTCATGCTCAAGCACTGTGAGTGTTTGTGGGCCTGATCCTGGTCATGCCAGCTCCGTGTGGGTCCTGAACACAGTCCCTGGTTACTGGGGCACGTTGGCAGTTGGGGGGCTGGGCTAATTACACATGCTGTGCAATTCCCTCCCTACCTTACTGTAAGCCACTCGTTTGTTCTCAGGCCTATATCTCACTCAGCCTATGGACAGGCCTTGCCCAAGGAAGGGCGGTTGAAAAGGGACCTAAGGGACTTGGCATTCGTGTCACCAAAAAATAAGATGGGAATAGATTTCACACTAGAAAATACATTGGAGGAAATAGTCTTGGCATGGGAGTGGCCTGTAGAGTGTCATGTCTTCCCCTTTCATTTGCAGTTTGAATGAAGGATGTAACATTTAAGTCACTTGCCCTTAGAAGAATTAATGCAAATGCAGGAGTGCTTGTGTCTAAATTTTGCAAGAAGTGACTCATCATTTTGAGTGTATCAGCTGAGATCCTTACTGAGCTGGAATTTCAGAAGGCAAGCACTGAGGGTTTTCAGAAAATCAAGCCCTTTCAAAAGAGAGTTTTTTTCAAGAGGACAGTCCAGAACTAAGCATATACTTGAATGTTGCAAGGATGTAATTATTTGTGTCTTTTCCTCTCAAACAAGTTTATAAAAAGGCCAAAATAATTCATGCAAACCGTATTGATGCAACTGGAAGACAAAATAAAAGTTAAGATAGCCAAAGATTTTATTTTTCTCAGGAATGCTTGTGTATGTCTCGGCATTGTTATATGGAAAAAACAGTCAGCGTGTTCTTAGTCAAGTGTTTTCCTTGGCTCTGCTTTAGCACCTTTGGTAGCCAAGCTTCAACATCGACTAGCAAATGTCCTTGGGTAATTGGTGCTCTGGCAGGCATAGAATTGTCCCTCACAGATTAAGTAGTACATCTGTAGAGTACAATGGAAGAGATAAAGCTTTCTACAGATTGTGCTATTACAGATCCTTCAATATCATAGGAATGAATTTAGTATTTTTACTGTGACTTTCTTTCAATGAATATAATGACTCCATTAGTTCCTGGATTGTAATGACCACACCACATCTGCAGAAGCAGCACAAAGCAGACAAGACACAAGTTCTGAGAAGCTGGCAGTTTCTCCAAATACTTAGCAAGCTAAAGAAGATAAGTGATGTTTTTTTATCTTAGATGCCTTAAGTTAAGTTGGGCAACTGATTACCTGAGGTGATACGGTGACCTTGAGTTATGCTGAGCCCATACTTCCTTTTTTTTTTTTTTTAGTCAATGGGAAGTACATTGACACTGAAAAATGGATCAGTATTTTAGATTCCTAAAAATAAATGCAGGTTGACCAACATTTAAATATCAAAGTTAGAATGTCTTCTGAAAATTTGGAAACTATAGTGTTGAGCGGTCTGTTTCTAGTGGCCACCTGCTCAGGCAGGAAAGCTGTTTCATTTGGCTGGCTGATGGTTGTTAAAATCAACAGTGCCATCTTAAAGGCTTCTCCAAGATATAAATAAAAGAAAACCTACAGTGTTTAAGTGTTTTCTGATCTGAGTGATCATCAAGGACTCTAAATTTCAGCTGGCTCTGCAGGGAAACTGACAGTCATATCATATCGTAGCTTTTTCATCACTGTAGGGTGGTCTAGTGAACTGAAGTGGGAGAGTGAAGAAAGGAAGAAGAAAGCCTTTAATAAACAGCTGTATTAATGTATCTCTCAGTGCTGCTGGAAAACTGCAGACATTTTCTTAGAGAAAAAGAGCAATATCAGCACTTTCTAAAGGCCAAGTTCTTCTCTTTCCCGTGTGTAGCTCCTGTGGACAGCATTGAGTAGACCCAGACCATCCGTAACCTCAGGGAGTGTCCTCCAAGGTACCCAGTCTCCCTGTGGTGGGAGCTGGGGGTGCTCAGCACCACCTGAACCAGGGGACAGACTAGAGCTACTTGTGCGTCCCTTGTGCATTGACATGATCCTGTCCTGTTTGAGCTTGTGCCCTTCCTGCAAACTAGTTCTGAGGGCTCACTGACGTCTCACAAGTAGTAGGAGTATTTTTATGGTGTGGATTCATTGCTCCATTCTGGCAGTATAAATTACACCTAAATTGTGTTTATATTTTCTTTAAACTGACAGAGTAATGTAAGGGCTCACGAGTATGGCAAAGGAATTGAGCAGCATGGGAAAGGGAGAAAGGATGTATTGTTAGATAAAACTCTGAAGTCTTCCCTTGCAAATACAAGTGAATCCCCACTGGAAAGGAATGCCACATTAGCAGACTGGAAAAAAAGGAGAAAAGGAAATACACGGTAGGAGAATGCATGGTTTGAATTAAGATCTGAGTCTTGGCTGCCTTTTTATTTCCACATCATAACGATCAAGCCCACTTTTTACTACATAAGCCACAGGCTTAAAAGTAAATGCACATGTAATACTTTGATATTTCATGTGATAAAATTGCTAGGGAAACCCATTTCAGCATTCAAGTCCCCGGACAGAACAATCAGAGCTGGTCTAATAGAATCATAGAGTCGTTTAGGTTGGAAAAGAAGCTGCTGAGAACAGTATTCCCTCGCCTTTGCTGGAGGGAGGGATGTATTTGTTTTCTGGAGCCATCCAGCCATCCATGTCTTTCCTTTGGTGTCCTGCCTCACCCCAGGACTACTGCAGCTGACCCCAGCAACTGAGGGCTTATTCACAAATACTTTTATTTGTGCTTAAGTGAATGAAGACTTTAAAAGGCCTCTTTATTCTGAGTGTGGAATAAAATTAAATCTACTGATCAGTCCTCACTGTTCCTAAGCAGCAGAATTCTCTAAAATGCCAACAGTCCTACACACTTTTCTCCCCTGTTCTTTGCTTGGAGAGCACAGGATAGCATGCCCTGGTAGCAAGCTGACCCCAGCTTTTTTGAGGAAGTCTTGAAGGGCACTTTGTGGTGCCACGGATGGGCTCAGTGGAATATCCCAGGATAAGCAGACTTTCAAATCCTGTATGATGCTTTAGAGGGCAAAATAATTATCATTGTGGCTCCCAGAATTTCACTTGTTGAGTCCCAGCGCAGAGGGACTCATCGGATCTCTGTACGATGGGCTTTCTACTGAGCTTCCAAACCAGCTCTGCTTCCAGCCAGTCAGGTTGCCATCTGGAGCATGAGCCTCCTTGTTTTATCTGGGTGGAACAGGCACGGCCAGCAAACAATAGTGTTTGTGGTGACTCCCGTGGCAGGGTTTGCCGTGTTCCAGGTCAGGCAGTACAGAGTTCCTCGGGGACTCTTGGTTTCCATTAGTGCCATGTGCCTTCTGTACCCTGGTAATTTCCCCCTTGTTTTACCCACCTAAACATAACAAGTGGGTAACAAGGGAGATAAAACTACTTAACAAAAAGCAAAATGCAAGTTTACCCAAGAAGATTTATCAAGTGGCATCTTTGGACTGATAAGCAGCAATGTAATACAAGGCCAGAGAGGTGGTGGAACTGCAGCAGATCAAGAACTGGCCAGCTTGCTGAAGGTGCGCACGGAATGGAGGAGGAGAACAACAAAGGCACAAGGGAAAATGTAGGCAAAATGTGTCTTGATAAAGTTTTTTATGTGTTTAAGGAAAGCATTATATTTAATAATCAACAGTGGTTGTGGAGAACAGTTTCTTCATCTCATCTGGCCTGGATTGTGCTGTCGTTAATGTGATGTAATGTACATTATCTGACTCACTGCACATCATCGCAGTCACTGTACAAATCACCCTGCTCTCTAAGAGAGGTTGTGGTTCATGTGTTCTGGGAGTGCAGCTGAGTGTGTGTGTGTGCACGTGCATGTGCATATGTGACAGAGGGAGGAAAAGTGGAGGAAAAAAAGACTGGATGGCCAGGTAATCCCTCAAACTGTTTGTTTATGCTTGATAATTAATGAACACAAGGATTTGTCACCTCAGTGTTGAGGGCATCGGACTAGGGGCAGCAATTTTGCAGGTAAGAAGGCTCCAATCCATCTTCATCTGCTGATAGTAATTGGAGGACCTTGTCAGAGATTTGGAGGGGATTTATTGATGCAGTACATAAGATTTGCAGAAACAGCTCTTTGAAGGACATGGTAGTAAATCATTTCTTTTTTTCTTTCTTTTTTTCTTTTCAGCTTTTCAGAATTTATAATCACTTGGGAAATTCACTTCCTTCCCCTGCCTTCAGCTTTCCTTTAATGATGTGAATGAGAGGAGATGATCTCTTGCCAAATAGAATATTTGGGCTGATCCAATAAACTTTGGCAGGATCTGAAATTCTGTCCCTCTCTCATTTGTTTTCTTTCCCTTTTAATTAATGTTGTCTGTAGTATAAGCATGACAATGTTGTGTTGTGTCTTGTCATGAAAAAATTGGTTCTGTGAAAAAGGGGTCTCTTGGAAATAAAAAATGTCAATGCTGGTTGAAAATAATGGCTAAACTATTGCACACCTTTGTTATCCCTAGTAAATCACATGTGCACTTGCAAATTTCAGCTGATGCCATTTCTTTTTTTTCTCTATCTGCATCATAAAACCAGGAATGCAGAATAGTGCAGAAACAATGTAAAGAGTAAAAGTTGTTTTGAAGTTGCTTACATTTTTGTCGAGTTCTAGCCATTTGGTCTGAATTTTTCTGTGCTGGCCTACCTCTGAACCTGAGAGGTGCCTGAGGGCCATTAAAGCGGAAAGGTGGCAGGGTAAGGAAACCAAACAGAGATGTGGATATCTTGAAGAAGAAAAGAAGAATATATGCCTCCTCGTATGTGTTCCTCTCCCGTGCCTGGACAGAGACCCCCGATCCCTCAGAGGTGCCGTTCTACCACCAGTAAAACCCAGTTGTGTAGTGAGGGCCACAGTGGGATCTGGGGCTCTGCCACGCTAGGCACGCTGTGTTTGGCTGTTGAGGAATGCTGGTTACCTTTAGTAATGTCAGTCCTTGTGCAGAGATGTGGAGCTGTGGAATTGCCCCCCGTAGCTGCAGGAGGCCCAGGCCTCCTCATTCCCAGCCATCACCGTACGAACTGTGCCGCGCTTGTTCTCTCATCCTGCTCCCAGAAGAGAGCACCGCCGGCAGATGACAGCAAGCCTGTTGCGACAGATGTTTGAAATGATGCTGGTGGTTTTTCCTTCCGTAGGTTGGTGAAAAGTAGGTGTATCTTGCACACCTCCCTGGTGGTACATGAGGCTGTGCTCTTGTTTTAGGGGGGAGGAAGGCAACAGGGTGTTGAAATGCCAGAGGAGATTCGTCTTTTTCTCTCTGTACATACCCATTTGAAAAAAAAAAAAACCCTTTACTTTCCCATGACTAGGTTTGCTTTACTGTAGGTTTCTATGATATAAATTTAATCCGTGCCCTGTGACTTTATGTTTCTGTCTGTTCAGCCATTTCAGGGTTGTTTCTCTGATGAAAGATCAGCTGTTTTAATTTCCTTAGCAGTTCACCCTTCCCCACTTCTCTCCATTTCAGCTGTTTGAAGTGCATTTGTATCACCAAGAACTTTGCCTTCTTTCCTGTGGTGCCACAACTTATTTTTCTTCCTTCAGTCCCTGAAGAACTTGCTGATAGCACTTTGGAAATCAAATATTTAGTATAGTCCAACCTTCTGCACAGCTAAGTGCCCCTTACTGCTTACATTGAAAAGCTTTAAATTTAACTAGAAGGGTAGCAATTCCCTTTGTTTATAACCATAGCGTAACAAATTGTAGCCAATAGAGAACTATATTAGGTTGTAAATTTGTATTATGACTGCATGTTAACAGGGTGGCAATGCTTCTCCCCGATGGTGATTTTCAGCCCGGTTGTTCTGATGTACCCAAGTGTAAAGTTATTAGGGCCATCTGCGGTGTAAGTCTGGGAAGAAAAAAACTTCAGTTTTGTGTGAAGTTGCACTCCGGCAACCTGCCTGCATGTCTGCCAGCTAAACAGGCAAGGCATAGGGCAAATGGAAAAATAAAGAAATCTCCTGCAAAGCAAGCTACTGAGATGTGGAGGAGTAAATATCTCTATCATCTGGATGGGATTTCAAATGCCAAAGAGCTGACCTCTAGTTTTGTGTTTGCTTCTAATGATGACTTCTAACGGTGCTACCTGCAGAGAACAAAGACAGTCCAATTAAATCCAGGCCATCTGCATTTTATCACAGAGATCATACCAGCATCTCCGTCCTCCTCTCCTTGACACAGAAATGTGGTGAACTTTTTAATTATTTCAAGGATAAAGTGTGTTTTACTTAAAACAAACCCATCTCCAGCAAAATGGCAATTGTTCTATGAGTCTTTTTCTTTCAAGTGACTCTTCTGCTCCAGTCATTTCCAAGATATTTGGTAGCTCCTTATTCCTGCTAAGATGTTTATGCCTTGCTTAATTTGACAGCTCCCTGTGACACCTGTGCATTGGGAACATGAAGAAAATAAGTGTTCTGTCAAGTGCCTCTAGTAATTTTTTCTGGTTTGTCTCTTTCAGCTTTTGAATGAGAGAAATTACTTTCTTTATACATCATGTAAATTGTAGGTTGTTAATGGGTACTTTGGTGTTATGGACAACTCATATCAAGTGTTTTGTATGTTCTTCTGCAGAACATTTGCAGGAAGGCTAACAGTGGAACCTTTAGTCAAAAATGTGAGCATTTTCCTGCCCCATCCGTTGAAGCTTGGTTTGCCTTAAATGCAGTGCAGAGCCATTGGCTTCCGTCTCCTCCAGCTGCCATTCAGAGCTGAGAGGTGGATGAGCTGCTGTGGATTAAGCTGCTTTATTTAAGTCCCTGTCTTTAACCATGACCCTCTCTTTGCAGGAAGCTGTGGTAAGCACCTGGATCCAGTTCAGTGACAGCTCTGTTACTCCGCTGGACATTTATGACTCTAAGGACTTCTCCCTTTCTGCTGTGTCATTAGACGAAGCTGTTGTCTCGATCCACCAGAACGCTGCCTTAGAATGGCCGGTTGTGGCAGCAGAAGGTGAAGGTCAGGGCACGTTAATCAAGGTGGACATGATGATTTCTGAGGCCTGCCAGAAGTCCAAAAGGAAAAGTGTCCTGGCTGTGGGGAATGGCAACATCAAAGTCAAGTTTGGTCAGAATGATGCAGACTCTGATACAGGTGGAGATTATGATGCTGATGAGATTGAAAACCATGCTAGTGACCGGCGGCACAAAGGGTCGGACCAGGACCGGTATGGCCAGGATGGACGATATTATGGTAGCTCAGCAGAGCGAGAGGAAGGCGCCATCAGGAAAGTCAGCACCACAGCAAAATCCATAATAAAAAATAAAGTCATTAAAAACAATAGGCTGGATGGTGGCAAACTCTCGGACGACAGCCAGCTGCAGAACATTCCTATAGACTTCACCAACTTCCCTGCTCAAGTAGACCTACCAAAAGGCAATGCGGGCATGGAGGAAAATGACCTGGTGCAGACACCGAGGGGCCTTAGCGATCTGGAGATCGGGATGTATGCTCTGCTAGGGGTCTTCTGCCTGGCAATTCTAGTCTTCCTAATAAACTGTGCCACATTTGCACTGAAGTACCGTCACAAGCAGGTTCTGGTGGAAGGACAGGCTACCATGACCCATTCCCATGACTGGGTCTGGCTGGGAAACGAAGCGGAACTGCTGGAGAACACAGCAGATGCATCACCCCAGCAGGATGAGCACACAACTATTATTGACCGAGGCTCGGGCAGTGAGGAGAGCAACCAGCTCCTCAATGGCAGTGCTCAGAAGAACATTCAGAGCCAGGTTCATAGGTGTGCTGACTCAGGGGGCAAGCTGGGAAAGGAACAGAAAACTGAACCTTTACATTCGCCGACATCCAAACGGAAGCGGGTAAAATTCACCACGTTCACTACCATCCCACCCGACGACGGTTGTCCTACTGTCAACTCAATCCTAAGTAGCAATGATGATGACATTAAGTGGGTGTGCCAGGATATGGACCTGGGGGACTCCAAAGAGATACGAAACTACATGGAGAAGTTCAAAGAAAAAGTGTAACTCCTTGCTGGTTTTTTTGGGTTTAACCACACCTTGATGCCTTCAGTTCTACAGTATATATTGGGACAGAAGAAGGGGAGGGGAAGGAATCACCCGGAGAAATGATAAGGCAGTTTTTATAATCAGGGAAAGAAATTTGCCAAACTGTCCATGGTTTGTTTTTGGTTTTCACTTTGTTTTTCTGCTACTCATGGATTTAGGAATGGAATATAAATAGCAGAAAGGAGCAAGGAAATGGTATGACCGGTAATGATGAACTGGGCAAGATGAGGTTGTGAAAATTGTTTTATGGGTCATACAAATAATAATGATAGTAATATTTCAAAGTACCAAAAATATTTGTAAAAAGAAAAGATAGAATATAAAAGCATGAAAAGAATAAGCAAGAGACAAACAATAACTTGTCTGTATTTCTAAGGAAACATCACAATTACGGACATATGACCCACAAGGAGACTTTTTAGATTGTTACTCAAGCTGTTTCTTTTTATTCTTTCATTTGAAGTGAAGATGTGTCTTCGGCATTACATATGAAGGAGTAAGAAATTACCTGGGGGTTTTATTTTTACTTTTCTGTTTGTCTTGTAAGTTGAAACGAAATAGTTTTCCCTCTCATATTTTTCTTTTGAAAGCAGGAGAATTCTAAATTCACTAAGTTCACAGTGGACCAAGAATATTTTGTTTCTAAGTTGGCTATAAATAATCTCCTGTCATTTGAAGAATTCAGGGGATAAGTACTGACTGATAGTTTCCATGTGGTATCTCTTCAGAAAGCCCAAGCCTCCATTGTTTCACCCTAGCTAGAAATACGTTCTGTTTGGAAGAAGTATTCATTTTACTTTCAGGTTTGATTTGTTTATTTAGTTGTTTGTTTTAAATTTCCACAACCAAAGTTCCCATGTTTCACCAAGGGAAGAAGGTGCTGTTTTCTGTTAGCTTTTAGAAGTAACAGCTGATGGGAATGCCCCACTGGTGCATTCTGAATGTACCTGGAACCGAGAGCATCGCAGGCCAAATATGTACAGCCTGGATTTGGGGATTTTTTTGCCAAGTCCATGAATTCATACTTTCGTGCTGTGATTTTCTGTTTATTCTAATGTCACCAGCTCTCATCAAGTTCTGAAAGTGAGAAGAATGGACAGAAAGACTGATTGTCCCCAAAATTTTATTTCCTGCTACTGGGAAAGCTGGCCTCTGGACAGCCTGTTGGAAGGGAGGGAAATATTGCTGAAGCAAGATCAAGAAATATCTGGAGCTATTTTATGGATTTTTTTTTGGCCGTTGGACCAGCTAAGACTGAAAAATTTAGGCTAGATTGTGAAGCTGAGATTTTGAATAAACAAATACAAAACAAGTAATAAATCTGAAGCAAATAAAAAATACTGTCATAGATTTGTTGTGTAAACTGTCTTGACTCAGTGCCAGTTTACACGAGTGGAGGACATGGATCAAAATCTATACAATGAGGAAACCACTGTCATCCAAAACCTTTTGTAACTAAAAGGAAGATGGTATATCCAGCCCTTTGGGAATCAGTATTATGTCCTGACTGTTAGCCAGAAGCACTTGCATTGTCCTGTCTTTACCATGTATTTCTTCTTCTTTTTTTTTTTTTTTTATTACTAAACTCAGTAGTTTGATTTTTTTTTACTTGGACAAAACCAATCCTGCCACCCAGTAACATAGATGGACGTTTTAACAAGATATGCCTAGTATGCATTGTAGACTGAAAGAATGTAATATTTATTTATACATGTTATACAAATTGTAATTAAAATGCTTTAAATGGCTTGACAAATTAACCTCTCTTTTCTGAGGGGAGGGGTCTCCTTCTGTCATTGCAGTGTTGCAGTACTGCGCCCACTGCCTAACAGCAGACACAAAATGTAAGCCACTTTCAGAAGAGAGAACAGAGATGTATGAAAGTTTTTCGCTGCTCTGACCCTTCTTTTGTGAAACGCTTCCCCTTCCCACCCAACACGTGGTGATGATGATGGATGGCAGAAGACAGCAGTCAGGCACAGTTCAGGGCAGTGTCACTATTCATCTTGTTCATCCTCATGCCCACCATCAGCATGAACAACTCCAGGACTCTTGCTTCTGATGTGTGCAACTTTCAAGCAGCCCAGTCATAATTAATTATGTTGCTTCTCTGATTGATACAGTAGGTTCAGATGGAAGCAAGTTTCACTGAATCACAACTGACATATACAAAGCACCCTGTGTCCCAAAGGACCCCAAGCTACTTTACAAGCTAAGCACAGTGATGCATCAGCCACACCTCGGGGATCCGTATATCTTCTTGGGAAAACGCAGGTGTCTCTGAGGTGAAAAAGGCATTTACAGCACGGAGCTGCAAAATACAACAGCAGAGGAACAAGAAAAATAGTATGGAGCAAAAAGAATACACCATGGTAGCACAGAATGTAATTGTTCAAAGTGCATTCTGAAGAAGGCTGTTGATGTGCTGAACAGCCCCTCCTATAGCAGGTGTGAAATGGCTCGCTCAGGGGCACTAGCACAGCGCTGGCGGAGAGGAGGGGGGTGGTGACCAGCTCAGGGTTTGTAGTCTCTGCACCCTGACTTTGCTCTTTGCTTCTGGCAGCTGAGACTTTACAGGATCAGAAGAGGAAAGGGTAGCTCCATCTAACACAAACCGTTGGCTACTGAGACAAAACCTTCTGAGGAGGATTCATCCTGCTCTGTATTTTCACGATGACGTGCATGTCTCTCTTGGTCTTGCTATCTCACTGTATTGTCTAAAAAAAGTATTCCGCAGTGAATGAAAATTATTCCTAATTCACCTCACCCTCAAAAGCTCAAGTGCTTTTTTCAAGAGAGAAAAACATGTCTTCATGAAATTAAAAGGGAGGGGAAATCAGAGTTTCCCATGAGAAACTATTTTGCAATTCCTTTTCAAAAACAGTGATGTACATTTTTGTTGAAAGACACACTGCTGTATTAATGCAGCTCCGACTGGATTCAGCATTCCCAAAGACGAGCAGAGCTCTTCTGTTATGAATAGGAAAATTACAGCTTATTCATTGTTTCAGTATTCACTGAAATAATCACTATTTTTTGCTTTGTTGACTGCACGTATAGTTCTCGGTCTGTAGATTCAGGCTTAGGCAGTTTGTCTGAAATAACTACCCGTTGGAAAAATTAATTGTAATGTACAGTGGGTGATTCTTGCGACATTGGCCAATACACCCAGGATGACTCCTTGAGAGCAAGATTTCGTTGACTATTAGCCATGTGCCAGTTCTCAGTGACAGTATTTTGTCATTATATTTAAATGAGAAAAAATAGTCTCTGTAGATTCTCTCCAAAGCGAGTGGCTTCAGAGGCTCGTGTGCACACAGCGCGGCGACTGCAGCCTGGAGCACTTGCCCTGCACTGGTACGTGCGGCATTTACACACACAGCAGGGGACCCTGGGCATTCGTTACAGTTCTGACTTACTCATTATCTTGCCTGTGCCTTAATAATCATTTTGCAAACGCTGATAATCTGTACAACTGCCAACATGAGCACACGCGTGGCCAAGGGGAGAGGCTTAAGCAGCAGTTTCTGCTGCAGGACTCGGGGGCGGTCAGCGCAGCCACTTGCCCAAAGCCAGTTAAACGGCAACATAACATCCCTGAAGCACAGAAAATGGTTTTCTCGTGCTTTTTTTGCTAACACATGCCTGTTCTTGATGGCCTTCTAGTAGCTGAGTTATCAACTGATGGATTTCAGCCGGTCTGCACATTGGGCACACGGTGGGGGCGTAAAGCTGGAAGAGGAAGGCACCTGACACACTGTCTGGCGTAACATGGCATCGCTCTGTGGCGAAGAAGAACCGCTGCTCCAGGTTCTGTGTTGTATATGTGATAGTAGTTGAAACATGGAAAATATTTTCAGCCAGGGCATGATCTGTTTAACAGCAGGCCCACGTGGCACAAGGGTGGTGGGAGGAGGAGCTGGGAAGGCTCTCCGGTCCCAAGGTCCTGCACTTCCAATACTTTGTTAGTCCCAACGGCAGCCTTTGTGTGGAGACCCACACCTGCTGCCAACCTGCGCGTCAGCATCGGAGCCGCGTGGCAGAGCCGTGCTGGCTGGCACCAGCCAGGAGCCTGGACCTTTGATGTGATATATATGAGAATTCCCTGACCAGGAAGGGTATTAAAGCTGCTTTGCCACATGGTGGAACTGTGTGTTTCCCAGGATGAGGGGTTTGTTTGCACCTGCCATGAAAGTGGGAAGAGGTAAGAGTACCAGGAGTGCTCTGGAGACTGGGGTGGGATGGGGCAGTGCCTGCCTCTCCTGGCACAGCCTGCTCTCTTCCTCAGCAGCTGGAATTGTTTCATGCATCATGGTACCTGCTTCGCTAACACTTGCCAGCCTGGCTGCTGCAGGGAGAGCGGCTCCTGCTGCTGTGCGTACCCACTGCCTGGGTCAGGGCTGGCTGAGCTGCGGAGGGCTCACTCCCTTTCCCCGAGATCCTGGCACCGTGCTTCTCTCTGTTCTTGGTAGGTCTTCAGCCCAGAGGAAGCACAGAAGAGGCCGTTATTTTGGCTCCTGTAACTTGTGACTGAACAGGAGCATATCATCAAAGTCATGTGGCCTTTGCAAAGGAAGACAGGCTGTAATTGAAGAGACAACAGAGGGAATTAAAAAAAGGGAAAAACTCAGCCCTGCCTTCACATTTAATTTTTCTGAAACTACAGAACATGGTGCTTCAGAGACAGATACTGAAATCTTTCAATTTATCTTCCACTGACCAAAAATTCTGTCAAAGCCCAATTCTGAGTGAGCCACCATAAATGATCATCTCAGCAGGGAGGAAACCACCGGGCTGTGAAATATCATTTATTTGAGAAATTCACATTGGGTCAAATGCCAGGATTTACATTTCTTAAGCTTTGCTGTGCTGCAGTTACAAAGGCGCTGGGACGGGGTGCAGAGCATCGCTCCTGTCAGCATGCCTGACGTGCCAGATGAGGGGAGCGAGGAGTGCCAGGGGCGCGTGGCTGCAGAGATAACAGGCAGCAAGGTACGCTTTGCTGTCAGGGAGCCAAGATGGAAATTCATTAATAATAATTTGCACTTAGAGGAGAGCCTTTCATCTGAGCAGCTCAGTGACTTGCAATTGTTGGTAAAGGATAAAAATGTGAGCAGGCTGAAGGAGCCCTGTTTTCTCAAATGAGACGGTGCCGGGTGAACGCGCTCCCCTTCTCCAGTCCCGGAGCACAGCTGTACCTGTGTGGGGGCTGGCCTGCCTGCTGCAGGGAGGTAATTAGTGCAATCACCTGGTGCAGTCAGTAAGGAGGAGCCCAGCCTGCTGGGGGAGAGGACGGCATTTGGGTTGTTGCAGGTGGAGGTCAAGCACTGTGTGAAGGCAGGGCAGCTGGTGGGGGGTGTTGTGGGCCATGAGAGGTGGGGGGGGTAGCACTTGCAGAAGGAGGAGGAGGAGCAGTGGATGAAGGTGAGAGAAGAAATTAATCTCGCCTGTTGATGTGAGGCTGCTGGCACCAAATGGAAAAAGTAAGTTGAGTTTTGTTTGTGGATTTCTCATTACTGGCATGTGTTTGGAGGGAAGGAGAAATCTTATTGTGTGCTTAGGTGTCCCAGCTTTGGGAATCGGCAAGAGAAACTGTGTGTTGATCATGCCTTACCTTTGGCAAGGGGAAGGTTGCTACTGGTGGAGTAAGATGCATTTTGCCTGGCATGCGCATGCGTGGGAATGCCTGGGAGTGTGGAGTCAGCGTGGTGTGTCCTGGATCCTGACTCCTCCTGATGCGGCTTAACTTCTAGGATGGCCATATTCCTTCAACCATGGAGCATGCCGACCTGCTGTCGGCTTCTAGAAATACTTTGATGTTAATTAAATTTGAGAGATGACCTAAAAAAGGCTCTCGCTTTTGGAAAGCAGGGATGCAGTTAGTTGGTGTACACCCGGCTTGGAGATAGGACAGTGACCCGCAACGCTCGCGCACATGTATTTCTTCTTCCCTTCTTGCCAAGCTGTAAGTAGCCATAGCAGCAAGCGTGTTATTCTCTTTTGAAAGACTTCTAAACTGGATTTCTGTGCTTAAAAATCAGCTGGCAGCAAAGATGTGGCAGCAGACAGATAATGATGCAAATTACCAGATAACTCTCCCTCTTGATTACTTATTTTGGACAAACTCAGACCCATTCTTTTTATGCTTATGCTAGGGAGGGATTAAAGCTCTTTGTGTGAAACGATGGTGTCAAAGCCAGCCACGAGCATCGTGAAGTCAGTATGTCTGATGTTCAGCTGAGCCACATCGAATTGCAGAGACTCAGTGCACAGAGCAACCACTCCAGCAGCCAAGGGGTTGGTGCAGGATCAGGCACGTTGCAGCCAATCGTGCATCTTTCTGGAGGCACAGTAGCATTATTGGAGATTTTTGGTAATTTTTTTTTTTTTGCACCCCTGTATTTTCCCCTCGAGCCTATACCTGTAAGTTTTCAAGGTAGCCAGTTTCCAGCAGGCTGCGTGGCTGTTTAGGGTGGTGGGTGCAGGGGATGCTGAAGTACCTCTGTGCTGGGGCTGCTGGAGCAGCTTCTCAGCCCTTCTGAACCTCATGCTGCAGGACAGCTGCGAGGGTTGAATTTAGTCCCCTGAAATAAAATAATGTGAGTGGCAACTGAGTTCCTGGAAGCCACGATTTGGCTTGGAATCCTTTGGAAACAGATTGCAGCACCATAATTATCTGGGCACTGCTGCTTGGCTCCAAGTGAAGGGGAGGAGGGAAATCTCACAGAAAGGTTTTGGTAATTTTGCCACCATCTTGCCCGTGGCCTCATGGAAGAGGCATATGGCTGACGGTGCCGGTTCTGTCGGCCCCATCAAACTTCACTCCTTCAGGGCTTGCTCCTTTCACCCTGCGTATTGTAAACTGCCACCTCGCTGCCTGAGATTGCCGATTTAACTTTCAGCATTACTAATGAAAAGCCACTGGTACAAATCCATGTTGTTTGGATCTCTTGTGGAGTGTGGGGAGGGGGAAGGTGGAAGGAGGAAGGAGACATGGGCAGTTCATGTTGCAGAACTGAAGAATCGAGACCAAAGTCCCAGGAGAGAAAAGATAAAGAAGTTGTATGAACACTAGGACGGCTTTCTTAGTTTGCTTTTGTAACGTATGTGTAATTTCCCTGACTGTTGTGGTCTTCCCTGGTTTGGAGGGATAATTTCCCTGGTTTGGGGCTGAGATCTACACAAGCCTCCCCGGGCTCGGGATGGCTCCGTTGCCTGACCCTCGTTCCAGGGAGCAGCAGCGGCACAGCAGGTACACAGGACACTGTGCTAACACCAGAGGAGCTGTATGATGAGCAGTCCCATTGGTAAGGGCTCTCCGTACAGTGGATAATCTGGCTGTATGTGGTAGGACCTGCCCCTGGAGTAAGTCACTAATTGTATGTTTTCTGATGACGGGGAAGATGTTGGTTCCCGGATGGAGCTGTGCAGCTGTGAAGCTCCGGCTGGACGGCGGCGCTGCCAGGCAGAGAGCCCCATTCGAGACAGACGGGCACCCAAAATGCTGGGCAGCTCAGGGTTGTCACTTCAGTGCCATTTAGCAGCAATTGCTGTAGGAGCAGAATTATCTGGGGACTCTTCTTTGGTTATGATGACACTATACATCTTGTAAAGCTGAGCTGAGGTTACCATAATGATGAGACTCTATTAATTTAATATGATATCGCTACAGGGCCTTTTCATGAATTGTCTGAAAAGATTAATATTCTTTAACAGAAACACTCTGGCAAATCAAGTCACCACTTCCCATTCTTCCACCCCTGTGTTTTGGGATCTGCCATTTACTTTTTCCATCATGCCTCTAGGTTCGTCATACCGCATCCATCAGCATGGTGTGAGTTTTACGTTGTTTTTTTTTTTTTAAGTGCTCCAAGAATATCTTCCCTGTGTTCTAGGGCATTGTGTCTTACTGTTTTAAAGCCTACTATTACTTAAATAAAATGCAAGATCATGTTGAGGGAGGAGGGAAACGAGCAGGTGTGATAACTGACAACTTCAGGGCTTTCCGAAAACCCGATAAGCAGGCTAACATAGAAGCTTCCACCAAATGCTGAGCAAAATGGATTTGTTCCCAACTGGATTTTATACCAACCATTATAAGCCCAGACATCTTCTCCCATACAGGGAGTGGTGTTGCCCACAGCTCTACCTGTGACTGGCAGGGCTCTGCGGTGTCATTTGTAGAGCTGCTCTTTTCCCACGGGCAGTACCAGTGGGACCCGGTAGCTACGCTGGGTACGTGCGAGTGAGGGTTTTGTTGCTGCGTGAGCTGCAAATGGCTCTGAGGAGATAAAGGAACCTGAATGTGCTCTGACTTCAGCTCCCTGCGAGGCTGCCCTGGTTCCTGCGCTCCGAGCAAGAGCCTGTGGACTCTGGGGGCGCAACCTGGTGTTGACCTGGTGCTTGTGGCTAAAGAGAAGATTCCTAGGTGCATGCTAATGAGGTACCAGTTCATCTCAAGTAGGAAGAAATTAAAAATTTAGGTAAGAATTAGGAGTGTGTCACACCGTAGGAGTGGCCGAAGTGAACTGTCACCTGCGCCGATGCGTGGTTGTCCGCCAGTGCTGGGGCTCCTCATGGCACAGGCACTTACGTGTTGTAGCATTTCCCATTTGGTTTCGCAGAACTTCATGTTTGCAGAGGTCTGTGAGTGCAGATGTCTTGGAATCCAGGTTTTTGGAGAGCCTTCCACGTGCCAGGTTCCTTCCTGGCAGTCCTTCCAGTAGCATCATCTGTCCATGAAGTAACTGCTATAACAGGGCTCATGTTTGTTCAGATGCCGCCTGTAGAAGGAGCAGGTCAAAACAGGGTTCTGCTTAGGAAAGCCTAAAGATGCGGAGGCTTCCGCCGCCCGTACAGTGGGGCCAAGCAGGGCTGAGATACCCAGGCTAGTTAAACCGAGGTGGCTGGAAGCACAAGGCTAAAGATGCTGATGTCCTGTGCTCAGCGCCGCTCTGCTCGCCAGGGTGGGTGTGGGGATGTCCCATGACACAGGGACTGCTGCGGTGGGGTGTAGGACCCGGGGGGCCAGGCAGTGCCATGGGAGCCCCACACGCAGGGCATGGCCAGCTGCACTGTGGTTAGGTGTTCCTGCGTTCTTCTGGTCCGTAAGTAGGTTGGCATATATTGTGTGGACCTGTGGCAAGCTGTGTTCCCGTTTGCATGACCTGCTGGGGAGTGGCGGGGAGGAGAAAGTGAAAGTGTGTGGGAAGAGCAGAAGGCCCATATATCTTCCCAGCTTTTGTCATGTCTTAGTTCAGTGTTTTTAATACCCTACTTTAAATTGCCCTTAGCTTTGGATTTATGAACCAGGTTATGCTTTGATAAAATAACCAGTTCTATGTAATTACAGGTTTTATTAAAAAGATGAGCGAATAAATATAAAATGGAAAAGGCGTATTGCTGAACTGATCCAGTACAATTTTCCTAAACTACCAGAATAGAATAATGTAGCAATCAAAGGCTGCTATTAAAACTGACTTTATAAATCAGTAGATACAAATTAACAATTCACCAAATTAAACCAGCAGCTAATCAGGTTCAGTGATAGAGTTGATGCTCAGAGGACTTGCTCTGTGTTGGTCTCATTGGAAAAACATACAGAGAAGCCAAGCCCTTGCAACTGATGATCTAAACCAGTGCTTTGGCCAGTGTGGTCCTTCAGCTGGCAAAGGGCGCAAGCACATGGGAAGTGGGAGCAAATGGGAAATTAAATTAAACCCTTCCCAGGGATCTACCTCAGTGCAGACAAGCACAGAAAACTGATTTGCATGTGTATCTTGCATGAAGTTACCAGTGTCTGCAGCAAATGCATGGCCTCTTTGGCTCTTGTTCTCTTCTCCCATTCCTCCTTTACCTCCAGTCGCACTGAATCTTCCAGCAGGCTTGCTCAAGACAGGGAGGGAGTTGCAGGCAACCCAGTTTCTCTTTAGAACTCCTGGTGGCTGAGAAAGGGGGAATTTTCATGTGATTGCTAATATTTCTGCTAGATAGATGAGCTCAAGGGTGAAGATTTTCTGGAGATGAATTTCACGGACTCAGAACTGGGTACTTGGCTTGATTCTAGTAATTTTACAAACAACACAGCCTCATGTTCCCTTCTGGGGTACTGCTGCTAAACGTATGAAGGCCAGTCTTTACTACAGACCTACTCTTAGCAAAAAGGGTGTGTCTATGGGGGAGGGAGGGGAGCTGAAGGCTGTCATCATCTGTGGTGTCTGGAGGTATCACAGAGATGCTTGGAGTCTGGGGGGAGAGGAGGTTGCTGTTTCCCACCTCCCCTGCTTCTAGATGGGGGGCTGTGTGAAGCAGTATCCTGCCTTGCCAGCATGATCTTTCCATGGCACAGTGAAAATATATATATATATATATATATATATAAAATAAATGACCTTTTTCCTTCATGAAACCTGCTCAGTTAGCAGTAAGCATATGTTCTTTCAGAAATACTCTGACAGCAGTGTGAGGGCAGAGGGGGAAGGCAGCCAGGAAGCTTGATGTCAGCCTCTAGCTGAGGTAATGGACATAAAAATCTCCATATGCTGAGAAGTCACTTTAAGAAAAAGTATTAACCTAATTAGCCCATTTGTCTCTTCTCTCATCAACCATTTTTCTAACAAGTTATTTCCTGCCTTAAATTAAGAAACCAATGCAAGTAATGTCATAACTTGTGTTTTGGAGTTGCTAGCACAAGTTGTCTTGCTCTTCAGAATAAATTCACTTCAAATTCCATCTGCAGCTTTGTCCACCTCGTGTCTGTGTGGACCAGGGAATGGTATTGTGCTGAGCTGGCGCAGGGGAGCCGGGATTCGGAAACCAGCCTATGGCCCTGTAGTAGGAAGGTCAAAATGAGGCAACCGAAATAACCAGGAAGGTCAAAACAAACCCTTTATTGGAGAGTGGGAATCCACTTACAGGTAATGAAGGAATTGCCCCAGGGAAAAGCCATCAAGGGGGCGGCACAAGCACTGCATTTGCATGTTTAAATGAAAATGGATGGTTGAACAAGGCTTGATGCAGTTCGGGTTCTAAACAGGCCTGCAAATATGCTTGCTAGCAATTTCCCACCAGAGCTCCGTAGCTTAATTAAACAAGTTTAATTAGTTCAGTTCCATGCAGCATTGCTAATCTGCAAGAACTGGAATTCCTGAATCTCCCTCAGATACTGGTGACACAAGGGTTAAAAATGCAGTTTGAAGGCTTTTGCAGGTCCCTGGTGAAGGCAGAGCTGTAGGAGATGCCTCCCCTCAGCCATGTTCGGGCAGGTGGGCTGTGGGTGCACTAGGGACGCTGCAGGGATGCTGCTGAACGCTGCAGGAACGAGGGCTGGGTTAGATGTGAAGTCTTTCACTTTTAAGTGCCTAAATCCTTTGGTTTAAATGGGAACTTGATGTTCCTGGATTCAAGGAGGTGATCTTAGTAGAAAATTATTAAAATCGAGCCAAGTACCCAGTTCTGAGTCAGTGAAATTCATCTCCAGAAAATCTTGATCCTTGAGCTCGTTGCTTTGAGCTCTCCATCTAGCAGAAATATTAGCAATTACCTGGCAGAAAACCTTCAGGCTGAAAGAGCTGGGCTCGCTTGGCGCTGCAGTGCCCTTTAGGACTAGGCACTGTCTGTCCTGGGCTTCCAGCCAGAGGTTTCGTCATTATGATGTTTATGAAAAAAAAATAAAAATCCTAATGCATCTGTTATAAGAAAAAGATAGTCCTAAGATTTCAAGGTTAATGAAAACCAGGCTGATAGTGGGGAAGAGTGGAGCTGGTGTTGGTGTATTCTGAAATAGCCAAGAAGAAATTTCTTGGGAACTAAGTGCTGACCTGATGCAGCAAAGGGAAACTGCTGAGTGCTTGCCTAGGCAGAGAGCTGGGCAGAAGATTGAGAGAGGTGGTTAGTTGCTTAACCAGCGTCAAGGCATCATCAGCACTGTGCAACTGCCCTGTACTGCGTGCCTTCGTTCATGTACTGTTTGCCAGAAGATGGCACTCAAAGTATGCCATGCTACCTGGTTTGGGCTGCTGGCTGCTCATCTCCTGGCTAATAGTTTAGGCACATGCAGACCTGGAGCTGATGGAGTTGGGTACCATCGGTACAGCCTCAGGTTTTGTAAGCAGCTACATCCTTACGCCTCAAAGGGGTCTGTGATCCAGGCAAACAAGTTTTGTGTGTTTGGTGCTTTTTTTTTTTTTTTTTTTTTTTCCTGCAAACAAGAAGTCACTGCTGAAACACTTCGTTACTGCAAGCTCTGTTGAGAGACTCATGTTGCACGATTCTAGCCTTGCTCTGTATCCCCTGGGGAGTGGGATCTGCCCTGAGATAGCACAGTTCCGCTGCAGTGGTATTCCTCATTCTGCAAATACAGACACAGTGTCGTCAATCTTTGTAGCTGCACCTTGAGTACGGCAGGCGTGCTAGCTTTGGGGCCTCTGGGAGTCAGGGCGGGTCGGGGGGACAGAAACAAAGTGCTTTTTGGGTGAATAAGTCTTTAAAAATGAAGATGAAAACCGTGATTATGACAGAGATGCGACATACCTAAGGTGGAACTGCAGCTCTTAGTAGTGACAAAATGTGACCAACTTCATAATGTGTCTTGTCAGCAGAAAATTTACTTTTAAGGAGGGGGCAGGGAGGGAGAAACATGTAGAACTGCTCTCTCTGCTTTCTGTATCACTGTGTGATGCAAAGGATGTCACAAAAGCTCCTGTTAGTTGCTAATGATCTCTGCAGAGCACAGGTAGTTGTATGAAAACAGCAGTTTTCAGGCTCCGGGCTCCCTGCACGTCCGTACCTGGCTGAGAACATGAGCTGTGAACAGGGAAAGGGGCTGGGACCTGACAGTGGGGGGGCTCGGTGATGTACCAAGGGGCTTGTGGGTCCAGGGTTACTGTGCTGCTGCTTCTCCTAACACTTACAATGTGGCATAGGATGTTCTGCATGATACCTCATTGTAAATTGGGTCTTTTCAATCATATTTACATCCACAGATGAACAGCAAAGGAAACCAGGGCTGAGGATGTGCCGCCCCCCCCTTCTCTCTTCATTCTCCCGTTGGGCTGCCCACGTCCCTTCCCAGAAGTGCATCCTTCTCGCCCCTGTGTTTTACACGTGCAATGTGGTTTTTTTTAATTGCTGTGTTTTACACGTGCAATGGAGCAGAGCCTGAAGCGGTGGCCGGGGCGTGGATTCGGTGGGTGGTTTTCCATGATGGTAGAGATCAGGAAACGGAGGACAGACACCCCACTTAGCAGCGAAGCATCGGTTCCCCTTCCCCATCGGTGGCTGTGAGCAATCTGGGAGATGCAGTACCAGCTTCCATACCACATGTTTTCCTGGGGAATGCTCCAGGAGTAACTGATCCTTCCAGCTGCTACCTTGCAGAGTAAGTGATAAAAAGTTCTAACACAGACGACTCTTCCCTCCTCAGCAAACACCGCCTCATCCCTGGTTGTTACCCTTTTCTTTCCTGCATTATGGACAATCCGTGCAGACTTCCCTTAAGCTAAAAGCACATAAAGTTTGTGAGCAGTGGAAGAGAATGACTTTTGCTTTGCAAATACAATAAAATCTTTCATTTTTTCCCTTCAGCGTCAAGCAGAATTGTAGTTAAGGATAATAAGTTAATTCTAATATCAGGGCAATAAAGGAACTGTGAAGACTGTCCAGAGCTCATCTTTGGGCACTTGGGTGAGCACAGCTGTGCAGTATTTTGAACCCAAAATTTGCCAGATCCACACTACTCTCCCTCATCATTTACCAGCAGATGCCTCCATTGTGCTTAAGCCCAAATATTAACGATTCTCTTATTTTTCGTTTTTTCATTTTCTTCTCTCCTTCCATCAGCACTTGGGGAAATAATCCCATTGCTATAATGTTGGCATGCTTTAGTTTTCCTATCTGGAAACCATTCTTCTGAGGCTGAATTTAAGAAAATAAAACGACTACCAGTGGCTTCAGGCTTGGTATTGCTAATACTGATTCCATGGATTTCCTTTTATCACACTACTGAGCTAAATGAAATTACAGAAGGCTAGTGAACAGCCTCGGTTCATCCTGATTCCCATGCACTGCTCTTGATTACGGAGTAAAGACAGGTCAAGTGGCTCATTTAAATGAGTAGCCAGTGAGGCTGAGACCTGTGAAGGATGAAGGAGGTTGGCTTAAGCCAGGAAAGGCAGCAAGTTCCCAGTTACGATTCTGGAAGAATCATCTCCAGATCCAAGCACACCTGCTGAGCAATCCCAAGATGGGTAATTCATCTGAGCAACTAGTTCAGCCTATTGAAGTTAATGTGGGTCTGTGAACTTCAATTTTTTATTATTTATCAGTGCTTGGTTTAGCTAAATGCTGCCAGAGTCTGCCTTGGATTATGCCAAGGATAAGATGTGCTTGTGTTCTAGGGGGTGGTGAACAGCCTTGGACCAGGGGTCACTTCAAGTGCTGCTACAGTTTTCTTCTTAAGGCGTGTAATTCTTCTGTTTCCCTGTAAACAGCCTAAACACATACATACAAACACATGCCCCAACACAAATCCGCGCTCTGCCCGCCCAGGAACGCTGAGGTAGGACTGAGGAGCCCCGGCAGACTGTGCTGCCTCCCTGGGCTCACTCATGTGTCCCCGTGTCCCCGCAAATCCTTGGCTGCTCTCCAAGCCACTGCATCGGAGTGACAGCCGAAACATAGATCTCATTTTCCCTTAATTCGTCAGGGAGCCTGCCTGTGATCGTACACCTCTGGGCCCCCTTTATGCTCACGCACTTCCCACAACTTATTAAGCTCTTAATGGGTTGCACAGTCATCAAGCTGCAATGTGCCACCTTACTGGGGTCACTTGTGTTGGCTTCTCCTCCTGTGTTTTTGGGTGGCTCTGGGATGGCTCTGCTGCCTCTGGTGAGGGTTTGGGTGTAGGGAGCTCTTCTGTAGTCCTTGAGGAGGAGGAGGTGTCCTCAGGCTCCATGAAACTAATGCCGATGTCAGTTAAATCTGGATGCTCGTGCATTGGAATGAGGCAGAGATGGTTCCTTCCCCAGCCAGCCCTTTCTGATCAGTTTGGAGCAGACCGAAATACAACTGACAAACCGAAGTAATGGTAAAAACTCCCCCCTGGGTTATCAAGGATTTGTCCGCTTTAGGCTAGAGAAGAGCCTGAGCTTCTACCATATTTCTGCTTGGTAGAAGGGCAGAAGTGACAGAAGGCGGAGAGCTCCGCTGTCGTTATGCTGAAGCTCTAACTGTGTCTCTGATGACCCATGGCTCCATGACTTCCATCCAGGTTCACAGCTACTTAGTCCTTCTTAAATATCCATTTGGTCTAATGGACCGGTTTACTTTTGATTAACTTTTTTTCTTAGAGCATATATGCCTGTGTATTCTGAAGCATGCGCAGTGATTTTTTTTCTACAAATGATCCAAGTACCTGGCTGGGCTTTTTCTTTTGGGTACTCTAGCAGTTTTCAAGCCTTCGTGGTCACTACAAAACAAACCTTGGAAAAAGCAAAGTGAGATGCTGTGTTACAGAGAAAGGGAAGGGAAGATCCAAAAAAGAGACAAATTAGAGCTAAGGGCAGGGGGTGTGTGGAACCAAACCCACAAATGTAAAAGAAATACCATGACCTTTTCAGGAAGACTGAATTGTGAGCAGTTTTCTGAAGTTTGATTGCCACTTCTAATACTCCTTGATTGTGTTTCCTCTTCAGAACTTCACCTATATCCATCGTCTGATCTCTGCCCCAGCTGCCAGGGTGTCTCTTCTCCTTTTCTCTGACTCTGCTCTGAATAATTTTACATTTTTATTCTCTTTCTTCTTGTAAAAACAGGGATTTGATTTTTGAATACAGATGTTGACTGAAAAATTTAGATCCTGAATGACATTTAGAAAGAAGTCCCACCAGTGTCGCCTGGAGCCTCTCTGACACACGCCTCATGAACCCTGCCTTTGAGTCCCAGCCTCGGTGACAGCACTTGTGACGTTTGGTCACCGTTTGAAGCTCTGTCACCATACTGGGCTCTTACTTTGATCTTGTCCGCAGCATCTTGAGGCGTTTCGGAGGGTGCGTCGTGGGCAGGTTGCTCGGCCGGTGCCTGTAGGTAACGGGGTGCGGGGCTGGGACCTGGGCACGATGCGTCTGCCTGCGCCCTTCTCCTGCTCTCGCCGGGTCCTTCATGGCCCTTGGCACTGTGCCGCTGCCCTGGACACTGCCTATAATTGCTCTCACAAAGGGTTGTAACTCCACATCTCTGCTGTGTTCGGGCAGCTTGCAGCAGCGTAAATAAAATCTGTCTCCTGTGAGTGCCCTGTTCCACCCACGCTTAACCCCGCTGAGCTCAAAGGGCGGCTGAGTGCATCTGCAGGGCACGTGCAAGGGCTGTTAATTCCAGGAGAAAGCCATGTGTCATGTAAGAGATGAGGTAATTTATAAAGTATCAGAAGACCACGTAGCAAAAAAAACAATGCTTTTTAGAAATATTTTAAAATTCCATATTTTCCCAGGAATGATTCGTAAAACTTGCTCTGTCCTTATTGTTGTATATGAAGTATTATTAGAATATGGTTTCAATGACTCTTGCAAGCAGAAATAAGAGTCCTAAGTCACCCATCGCTTCCAGACTTGACAGGAAAATACAAGAAATCTTTCTTAGCTCCTTGAGGATTACATCTACAGAACTGCCTTGTGCTGTTCATGTGGCGTTTCGATAACCCTGGACAGTTTTCCCTAAGTCATGCATGTGACTTCTATGTATGTGTACTATCACTTATTTAATTGGACAATGCTTTTTATCATCATGTACAATAAATACCAAACTTTACTCTTGTCTTCCCTGGTGAACACGCGGCAGCACGGTGAGGTTCCCTCTTTCCTTGCTCAAAAAAGCAGCAAAGCTGCCGAAGCCTGGTAGCAGAATGCCACAGGGGCAGAGGGACGGCTGCTTTTGGGGCAGGGTTCTGCTGCCTTTAGTAATCAAGATGGAAAGGGAAGAGCCAGATACTTAGTCCCTCAAACCCCCCAGGTACCTCTGCTGCTGAAAGCTTTGTTCTACAGTTTGTTGCCACAACTGTGTGTGTGTACACAAACATTACACTGAGGTTTGTGTCATTTGATGTTATAGAGTTGCAAAGTAAAAATGGTAAGTATTGGCAGTTAAAGGAGAAACAACTTTATGGATCAAATAGACGGTGTGTTGTTGATCATGTCAGTATTAGCTTAATTACTGTGCAAGTGCTTTCTGAAAAGAATTGTAGAGCAATCTGCTATCATAAAGTAGATTAATTTCTGTACTGGAAGTTCCATACTGTCTTTCTTAAATCACTTGTGGTGCATTAGGTAATAGAGGTAAAGTGACGGTTTGTCTAAAGATATAATTCTCCCTGATGAAGCTTCTTCAGTAAGTGCCTTCTTGAGTCGGGCTTGGCTTGCGTTTGAAATCTTCATGAATGAAAAACACCAGCCTCAAACCAAAA